>NC_139243.1:65501446-66021446 GCF_977018435.1 Lepisma saccharinum | reverse complement strand
CAGGTTTCTAATAATTTCCCGCAAGAACCAACACGGGTAAGATTTTTTTTTTACACAAGAGCGTGTGCATGGAATGCATTCATTAAAGACAGTTTTAATTATTTCATAGAATTTATCAACAGCAATATCTAAATTTTTGCATTATTTTAGCTGATCTAAGTCAGCTAAATCGAGTTTCTGATACACATTAAGAAAATCTGCTCTCTTGAATTTATATTACTTTCATGTTTGCGTTTAAAGATTTTAGTTTAGGCACAGTTTGCATTAAAGTTATTCCTAGAGCAGGATGATTTTTATCTTCATTTACTAGTGACTTTTGATAAAATATTTTAGTATTTTCAATATTTGTTAAAACTAGGTCAAGCATTCTACTATTGGAGTTCTGGATGGAATTTTTGCTATTCAGGTCATTGAATTCAAGAAGTATTTCAGTTCGTGACAGTGTTGGAATTTTTAATTTCAAGGATATTGAAATCACCGACAATGACCAATGGGCTCCCCAGAAGACAATGTGCAGTTGCATGCGCATATGTAACAATCACAAGCAGGTTCTGTTCTAAATTTTACAATTAGAGTATCACCGTTAGTTTTATAACCTTTGATACAGGGCTACGAGACGTACTGATTCACAGATTTAGTCCTGACTCTTTTCGAACTACAGTTGTAATGAGAAAATGCCCCCTTTTTTTGTTAACTCACATTTAGCCATGTTCTGTATTATAATAATAACTAATATGCATAATTTAATTTATAAATATATATTTTTTTCAAACACAGAATTATTATCAATGTTAAATTGTACCCGTAAAAGAAAATTTAAAACCTTGTTAATTTGTGCAACGCAGAACTATTCGAATACCTCATAATTGAATGTAATCAATAAGATTACATTACGTGCAACACATTTGTTTGTAAGAGACTGTGTTGCTCATTGCTGTGCCTTGGGTGGAGTGTTATCGGTGAGTTGAATTTTTTTCCTGTTACTTTGCATCATAATTATTGCAACTCTACAACTGTATGTTTATCTTTAGCTGTAATACTGAGCATCCATTTCCTTGCGAGGCCGAGAGATCGGGATGGCAGGCCGAGAGATGGCAGGGGGCACTAGCGATGCAGACTTTTTCGACCAGTAACGTCACACTTAAGTTTACTCTCAAAAGACATTTGCTTCGCTCTGAATCGTTTGGAGGTTTCAAATGTGCAACACTGTATCAAGATTGTGTTGCAGACTAAACTGTTAAAAGTCTATGGTTTTCGTGAGCATTGCTGGCAATATGAAAGCTCAGAGCTTGATTTGTTCTTTCCTTCGCAACTACAGGTGCCCTGGACAGAGCTGCAAATGGAGTGAGAAACAGATTTTGAACCATGAGTGTGTTGATTTCATACTTCGAGAGTGTTTCTTGGATGTTTGCTCTTTGTGCAGTGTGTGTGTGTGTGTGTGTGTGTGTGTGTTTTGTGTGTAAGTGTCGTTATTGAAATGCCAGCCACAAAATTCACGTTACAAGAAAATTTTTATTTATGACATTTACGTGAAAACAGACGCGTGTAGGCAATTTGACAAATTGCCGGGCAGTTTACCTCCAGGTAGAGAGTCTGTTAAGACATCTTGTCAAATTACAAGAAATTTAATCGTTAAATTTTACAACCCCTAAGCATAAGTTGCTGACTTTTGCATGTGAATCAAAATTTCATCAAATGCTGCCAGGAATGTGTGAATGTAGGTGGACATCACTTTGAACAGCTAGTTTTGCAATATTAATTTGCATATCTGCATGCTAAAGATATGTCCATAAAAATAAGCAGGATGTTACTGGTCGAAAATGTCTGCATCTCCACTTGCGCCGCCAGCCACACTTATCCAGATCTCTCAGCCTCGCAAGGAAATGGGCACATAGTATTATCACATCATTGGTGGTCACATCTAATACTCCAAGAGCATTTCTGACAATCGTGGCACTGCACGCTACGATGCCAAGGCATCTGGGTTTGAATCCATCTGGGCATAGGTGTTTTCTGCGAGTGTGATCCTCCATTAATTACATCATGTTATCGAAGTGATCAAAAAAACTTGGGAAAGAGCAACACAAAATAACATAATTCAATCAACCTCAAAGCATTTCAGATGTCTGTTCTTTGATCTAGCACCTTAAAAAAAATTAGGTACAGGCCATATTGCAACATACAAAATAAAACACGAATGTAAGACTAACGTATGAAATCATCTTGTTCATTACTAACAGAAATTAAATCTTCCTCGATAAAAGTAAAAACTTAGTGACAAAATGCCTCAGGTTGTGTAGATTCAATTGGATTTGGATTGATAAAAGTTGCAAATTTTCAAGTCTATGGAAACAAATTCACACAGAATTCACGAATCATTCCCGGAATTAGGAACTACGGGTGAGTAGCCACCCTGCATCTATACAAAGATCCAAAGACCTACACAGAAGGCAAAGTAGAGCCTTTGAACTGATACTTTTGATCTAAATTCTGAAATCATATTGTAATTATTATTTTGATATTGGTTCTTGCTCCTCATGGCAACAATAATAATGTATAGTACCTAGCAATGTAAGGCTCTGTGCACTTTTGGTGTTAGAAACTCCGGAAAAACTGAAGTCATATGCCACCGTAAAGCAATAAAAAATTACTACCCAAAGAAAATATGTAGCATTCTTATGTAATGCAACACTGGTTATGCAAACTTTTCACTAGAATAGCAATATTCTCATGCACATTACTTTGGATTGCAATATTACTTCCACTAAGCAAAGTATATCCACTCATCTGAAGTTCGCACATATGACCCTAGAAGCTTCATAATGTCTGCTATATGATCTGTAATCTGTTGGAACAACACTAGACTCAGTTCTTAAATTTTCCTCTGTATCCGAAAAATGAGGTGATCCTCTTATCGAACTATGTTTACAGAATGTGCAGAATTCACAAAATCAGCTGAAGCAATAGTTTCAATACCAGTAGTGTCATCTGAATTAATGAGAGTTTATACAGTTTCTTCTTCTGTTTGTCGTAGGTGTCACAACTTTTTGTTTGTGCCAACAGGCTGGAAATTATCATCTAACCAAAACATGTCCCCCTCTTCCTCTTCATTTTCTTCAGGTGAATGTACTTTTACATAAATTCCTTGGCAGTCATCCTGATTATACAATTTATGTTTCTTTCTCTTATGCATGCTCGCCATGTCTGTGTCATGTACCAGATTATCATAGTCACACTGTGATGAGATTACACCCTCATAGGGTGGACCAAATTTGAGTTTCATTTTTATCTCTCTGCACTAAGTGTTTCTTTCTAAATGCAAGAAGCATATGCTTGATTAATGGTTCATTTAGTGATTTGTCTTCATTCTTTTTATGGCTTTTCTGTGAAATGGAAATGCCATCAGCACTCACATCTTCTTGTCCCAAGCATCATCTTTCCGAGATGTCATGTTGTTTATTCTTTTATTTTTAGATCTTGCATGAACATTTTCATTTGTTGCCTCATGCTTATTTGATTATTTACCTTCCTCATGCTTTTTCACTTCCACAAGCACCCTCGGTGCTTTTTGAAGTTTGGCATTTTCGCAAAATTCCTCTCCAATTTTCAATAAGGGACTCACCCTTTCTCTGCCTCTTTATTTATTATCCAGAGCAAACATCTTGTTCATCTCCATTGCACTATGTTTCTGTTCTCAAACAAAGAATTTTTTGTCATGTACCAGATTGCAGGAAAATGTGAAAATGCCAAACTACAGAAAGCAGTGAGGGTGAAGATGTGGAAGTGAAAAAGCCTGAGGAAAGTATCACGTAAGCTCAAAGCGATTAATGAAAATATCCATGCAAGTTCTAAACATTCAAGGGAAAATTAAATGCCTTTTCGGAAAGATGATGCTCAGCAACAAGAAGATTATGTGAGTGCTGATGGGAGGTTTCATTTCACCTTAGCAAATTAAGAATTTCCCTGCATCAGGTTTTTCTTGCCATATCAATAGACAGTTTCTGAAAACATCTGAAAAGAAAAATACAAGATATTAGAATCAACATACTAACTCTCACATGTATATTTTACAGTACAAATTATCTTCCACTCTTTCAATGACAAATATATTACTTTTTGAAGAAAAAAAATAACTAAATGCTCCTCTATAAATAGAAAAAGAACCAACTCTGTTCTACAACACTGCCTTTCTTATTTTTTCTTAAATGAAAGGTTAATTGTTCTGCATGAAGTAGCCAACTGTAGCAGGGTGGCCACTCTAGGACCATTATAAAATTCAAGTTTAATTCCCAGTTTTCAAGGTGAAATTTCCAAAATTCAAAGTTACAAGAAGATGTTATCACTGTTTCAACCTTGCCTATTACTGGCTCTCACCACACCCTGCTCCCCCCACCACACACACAAATACAGTATATTAATAATATAAAGTGTCTTTGTGATTCCAATGTATCCAAAAATTCTGATTCAATTCCATTAAATGGAATATATGTATAAGTATTTAATCTAAGGCCTAGAGTTTACATTTGCCATTTCATATACTCACTCGAAATAATCTACAAAAAGTCACAAATGTTGCGGAATATACTAATCTACAAAAGATTGTTATTTATACAAGAATTTCAAACCAATTTACCCAATTAAAATTCACAATCTCAATAAACGTCCTTCTGTCCGATTGTTTTATAAAGGGCACCAACAAAGTAAACCGATTGAGAGAATTCAGTTTTTATTTTTCACACAGCTATCTTTTCATTCCTTCCTTCATAAAAATAGAAGGTAAACTATGAAATACTTGCCTCAGGGAATTTATAACATAATATAAACTCAATTTGATTTGTATTAATAAAAGTTGCAATTTTTCAATTCTACGGAGAAAAATCGAGCAGAATTCATGCATAATTCCCAGAGACAAAAATTCACGTATAATTCCTGGAATTCACCCTGTGTAGTCTTTATCTGAGAAGTTCATACCAATTCATACACTAGCGTGCAAAGTCTTTGCCCAAAGGTAATAACTGTAAAAATAAACCAAATATATCAAAAAATGAGATAAACTTTCTTTGAAATGTTATATTATACCAGATTTGAACAAAATAGAAATGTAGAACTTCATTAGTTAACATAAACAACGTAAATAAACTTATATTATTCTCTCATCGATATGACCCCCCTTTAGCACGTACAGCTTGACATAACTTCGGCATTCGAGACACTAAATTTTGCAGTGTTTCGTGTCCAATATTTTTCCAGGCATCTTCTAAACACTGCCGCAAACTTTGAAGATTCGTTGGAGCCATCATACGAACCTATCTGTCCAACTAGTCTCACAGCTTCTCAATCGGGTTGAGATCGGGTGATTGTGGAGGCCACAACATCACTTTGTGAATTTTTTGCCTCCTTTGTTTTTAAATAGTTCGTACACAGTTTGGACGTGTGTTTTGGGTCATTGTCCTGTTGAAATATAAATCCCTTTCCAATAGTCTTCGTTCCAGATGGCACTGCATGACGTACTAAGATATTATGGTACATGTTTTTGTCCATAGTTGACATTATTTTCACCAAATCTCCAACTTTTCCTCCTTCAAAACCACCCCAGACCGTGTCATTACCTCCTCCATGTTTAGTAGTGTGACTCAAAGAACTGCCAAGCATTCGCTCTCCGACATTTCTTAGAACGTATGTATAATCGTCTTTTTGTTCCAAACAAATCAAACTTCTATTCATCAGTCCATAACACTTTGTTCTACTGTCTTAATGTTCATGTTTGATGTGTCTTAGCCCACTTCAGACGTTTCACTTTATTTTGAGGCCGCAAGAAAGGTTTTCGACAGGATATTCGACCATTTAAACCTACGCTACACAGTCGCCTCTTAACCGTATCAACCGAAATCAGAGTTTTTCTAATTCTGTTTATGTCTTCTACAATTGCAGTTGCTGGAAGTCTTCGATTTTGCTTGCTCATGACGATAATATGTTTATCTTCCATTGCTGTTGTGCTTTTGGGTCGTCCAGGACGTTTCTTCGTAATATTTGTCCCTGTTGCTTTCAGACGAGCTAACATATATGTAACACTTCTCCTTGGAATATTCAAACGTTTTGCAATTTTCGCATGAGTATAAACTTCTTCTGATAAAATTTGTATTTTACCACGCAATTCAGTTGAATATTCGTGTCTTTTCTTTATTTCGTGACTATTATATTATTGCACCTGCAATAAGAAAGATATGATTGCAAATCATCTATTATAATTACAAAATGTACATTAAATTTAAATTAATGTTAAGTATAAATTTTTAAAAAAAATAATAGAACATATTCGTCAATATACACACCGAAATTTGATATGAAACAAGGAACAAGTGCAACATTCAGTATACACATACAGGTTCAGCTCGTCGTCGTCACGACGTCTGTCTATGTTTTCATATAAAATACGATTGTGTATGCTCCGAATTAAAATGTAGGCTGTTTCTAACTTGTTGATATACATCAAAGACATTCCAGAATAGAGTCAAAACTGATATTTATTTGAGTTTCATAACATAAATCACAGATAATGACTTTGGGCAAAGACTTTTGCACGCTAGTGTATCTTAAATTGTAATTATAAAAAATAAATAATATTGTGGTTTGAAAAATTAACAAAGTGAAGAATTGTCCCTCCGGAATATATACCATTGTTAGTTCCAGATCTGGCCACAGCCACTGAGCATTTATTTATTGGACATATAGTACAGTTGTATATACCTTCTTTTTACCTATTGACATAATAATAATACAGTATTAAGTAATCTATGCATTATGAATAGACCAATAAATTATGTTAACGTTTTAATTTAATGTATAACATTCAATCAAAAATCTGGCCATTTTCCCAACAACAGTACATGCATTTATAAGTAATTTTGAGCTCTAACCCTTCTTCTAAACTCCTCAGTCTACACTTCGTGCAATGTTCGTATGCAGTTGACTGCACATTCGTTGGTGTATTATGTACGGATTATTTAGTTTTGCATTCAGTATGATTGACATTGAGGATCAGCATCCTATGTGCAGTACAATAGTAGGTTGAAGTGATGGTGGTGTAGGTGACTGGCAAACAGACAATAAAAACAAAGTAAGGTAAATATTGGAAACTTTTAATAGTTTTTCAGAAATCTTGCATCTAATGAAGAAGCAAGGAAGAACAGCAGCTTTGCACAAGTACAAAAACTGACTGCAGAAGCTTGTGGGATTTCTGAAAAGTCTGTACAACATATCAGCAGTAGAGTTGGAAGTGGTCTGAAAAAGAAAAAAAAGGCTTTTTCAAGAAAAAATATTTTTCAGTGCTCTTTTTGCTTTGGATTTTTTTTTTACTTTTTTCACAAAAGTTTCTAAAAGCAAGGAAAATACGGGAGTTTGCAGTATTTTTACTGTTCCATGGATTTCGTTTATCTCCCTACTGGAAAATACATGAAGCAAAAAAAAAATTTCCTTTTGAAAATCTAGTATCAAATCTCTTTACATTAAATTTTCTGTTCAGTAAAATATGTATATTTGTGTTCTGGCTTTCCAGTACATAATGTATAATTTGGTTAAATGGCAACTAGTGATGTATTTTGACTGCTTGTTGCGAAATTCTCAACCTTTGTCAGACCCACAGCCCAGTAATTTTATTTTTTACAAGTCAATATCCCGATCCCAACAATTTCACTCAATTACATTTCTGGTCTTTAAAGTTTATATTGAAATTAATGTGCACCCTTAATTAATATTAATATGCACCGTGGGGTTAAATAATTTAAATCTAATGTTATGGGCCTTTCCGAAGGTGCAGTGGTATCGTCGTCACCTTGTAATCAAGGGGTCCTTTGTTTGATACCCAGTAGAGGCACAAGTGGTTCAAATCCCACTTTAAACTGTAGGTCCAGTCCAAAATTGTGCATAAAGTGGACTTAGAACACAATCAAATCTAATTTTATATTTGACAGCAAGTATATCAACTATTGCATATCATAGTTCAGTTTATGAAATTAATTTAAATTAGTCTTCAACCCCTGGGTGCAATGGAACTTTTCTGGTGTGGCGGTTGAACAACAATGGCACTAACACTGAAGCAGAAGCAAATAACACTGGCCGCAAATAGGAAAAAAATATCCTATTTAAGGAATCTGGATGGGAAACTAGATCCTGCAACACACAACAGAGGGCAGCTGCTCTGTGCTTATCTTGCGGCGAGTTCAAATTGCCTTCGGGGCAATATTGTGTGGTATCATGGTGTTCTTGCCTCAGCATACACGATTACCAGGGAATATGTATTATGTACTCGTAAGCAAAGTCAAAGGACAAACAGATATGAATTTTTGACTAGGGTAGGTGCCTTGTAAAAAGCACAATTTTACAAAGGCAAAATTTGGGAATTCGGCAAATGGATTCTTCTCGAACGATTTAAATGGACTGCAGATTTTTCAATGGAAGTATCTACAATGAATCCAGTGAACTTCAGTGTTAAATAATACAGGTACGAAACTATATTCTTGTATTTGTATGCCCACAAAATTTTGAAAAGTGCTGTTTCCTCTCTCCCAAGATTTGTGCATGTTGAGATAAAGTGTGCTTGTAAAAGGAGTAGAACAGTTCTCATTCAATATTGTTGCTGTGATCACCAAGTTTAACTCATAAAAAATTGTAACGTTAGAATGAACATTTTTAATTGGCCCTGAAAATCTGTTAAAATTATGCTCATATATAAATATGTTATTTTCTTCATTGCATAATTTCAGTCTACAAACAAGAATAATGAAACTGTGAGAGCACGTTGTCATTACATTGATTCTTACTGTGATAAATGTGAAAGATTGAAATCGTCGCAAATAGTTACCTTGAATAATCGCGACGACTGACTTTTGATTGAACACAAAAAAGTTATTTGATCGCATTATAATGACCTTTTTAGATAAAGAACCTTCCTTGAGCACCTAATACCACGCATGTTTCAAGGATATTCTTAAGCCCCTATCACACGGAACTGGATTTCTAGTTGGAATGCTCTAGTTGACGCTGGACTGGCTACCCATTTGCTAGTTTTCGCCTCACACGGTACTTGTTATACCGTACTTGTCGATAGTCTTTCGTTCTCATAATGGCGGCCGCGCGAGATGTAAACAACGTATCACTTCACAGTTTTAAAATACGATAACTATCCAACCGAGAGGAATATCGCATCGCATTAAATGGTTTTAGGTAGAGAAGAACGGCGCTGATAAAATACATACTTTACAATGTTTACTATACACGTATCGAAGAATATTTTAGCTTTTTGAATTGCAAACATGCCTTTCGTGTTGTATGCACTCGGAAGCCACACACAAAAAAAGGCTACTTTACAAACTCTCAGAATATCTTCACATGGCCAAACTTTGCTCTGATTGGCTGTTCCACAGAATCTAGTCGAAGAAGTTAGTAGCAATTAGAACATGTCCTATTCCTCAAAACCAGTCAAGCAGTCAGCCAGGCGGCCATGATTACTACCCAGAAAGTCAGTTCATCGCCAACTAGGGCATTCTAACTAGAAATCCAGTTCCGTGTGATAGGGGCTTTAATTTGTTAAGAAATAGAAAGCATATCTGTTTTATACTAACGTTAATGCATTTGTTAGGAAATTTCATGATACAATCATGATGTTTAAATGAATCAAGTATTGAAGGCTTGTAAGATAAATTGAATTTGGAATTTTTGCTGTGCAAAAATTACGATTTTAGTACATTTAATAGATTTGTACAGTTAGTTCTATAATTTCTAAACTGTGTGCATCCAAAGAAAGCACTTTGATATTTTTGTAGTTTGCAATAAGTAACGAATGTAGTTACATCAGTGCTATATGTTTATATACCTTTCGATATTTTCTTGTAAGTTACAGTAAAGAAAACTCAAAGCTTTGTTACAAGTGAAAATTTGAAGGAACAAATATTGCAAAAAATGTTTATCGCATCGTATTGATTTGAAATTTGCTTATCCAACTGTTCTACGAATACTAAGAAAGCTTCTTAATTGAATCTTGAATAAAACTACTGTTGTTGAAATTGAATATAGTCATACAATCATTTGACCTTAGTACGAAATAACAATTGAATGTGGAATTCCTGTGACTACTTGTAGTTAGTAGTTGAGGTAGAATAAGTAGTGTATATTCTTACTGTTGTGTGTATACACAAATTGGAAGATTTTTGGCGTTGCATCTTTTCTTACAGCCTGATTATGTATTACTAAGAAGATACACTAGTGACACTGACTTCTTATTGCTCCTCCTACCTGCAAAATGTTGAAATTTGTCTATAGATACTGTATAGTAATATTGACGTGCATTGGTTATGGGCCCTTGTACAAAAATTATTGAAGTTCTTAAAAGAGCTCATGAGGCGCTGTGAACAACATGGCAATAGCCTCACACCTTAGTAATTTTGTATGTTCTGAGTTTTTTCGTGAATTATGTACATCCAGACCTATCATTGTAATTTGTAGCAGCTTCCCTTTTCTTTAGTTCACCACGCAAATTGAACAATACATGTTCCACAACCCTTTGGTTAACGTCCTATTGCAGATCAATCAAGGAATTAACTTCTTGTGTGTAAATTGCATCCCGGGCAGAACAGGCATTTCTGTGCATGATATCTATTTCCCTACACTTGCCTTAAATATCCAAATTTGCATTTATTGTTGAATAACATATAAAGTCTTATAATATTTTTTACAGAAGCCGAAGTGGACAAATGAAATGCTCTGAACGTAACATTGTGGTCAAGTCAGTATCATAACTTCCCAACATACCAATGGTCCTGGGTTCGCCTCTCATCAAAGGTAGATTTTTTTAGTGCAAATTATTAAAGTTCTGATAAGAGCTCATGAAGCGCTGTGAACAACTCAACAACAACTTTTAGGTTATACGAGTCAACAGATTTAGTCCACATCTTAACATTATAATTGTGTTGTAAAATCTGTAGCTGTATATATGAATGGGTTCAAGTCTGCCTGGGTTCTAGGCCTGTGTAAGACCGGTGGCAGCCCACCATTTGGGAGCTACGAGTAGCATAACCCAGTTTCGGAAATCAGCTATAACGGGCAAGGGATCGACGTGCTGGCCTCATGTCACCCCATTACCTGTTCAAGATCTCCACATCCCTATGTAGGATTGTGGGAGGGAGGCTGGCAGTCTGTATAGGCCAAGGATGTCCAGCCATGGTTTGTTTATTATTTATTTATTTAAGAAGGAAAAATCTAAGGTGCTTTTCGAAATTAGCAGGTGAAATCGTGGATTAAAAATGCATGTGCTGTGATTACAGATTTTAAAAAATCAATGTCTAAATGTGGATTCGGACACACATGTTGGTGTCTCATTGGCAACTAAAAGAAAATCTGAAACTGCACTCGAACACTCATCCTTCAGAGCGTGAAGCCATAACACTAACCACTCACCTTCTACTGGAGGGTATTTATTTACTTATGTAAGTTTTAGAATTGTTTCACTACTGGCAACGAAAATTTCTTTTTGCTTATTTCCTTTCAAATGTAGTGGTTTCTCCAGTCCGATACATTTCTTTACCTTCTGCCACCCATGGAGATACTTATGGAATACATTATTGGGATGCAACTCACAGAAAAGAAAAATATATATATATAAACTTTGTGGGAATGATGAGTTTAGGCACACATTTGACCTCAAAATTTTTCATTAGAAGTTTTGCTTGCAATGCCACCATCAACCGAGCATTTATTTTCTGGACAGATAGTACATATACATTATGTAGCTTATGTGTAGGTAAAACCACCAAAATTTGTATGAAACAAACAGTACAGTTAAGAGATTTATGTCACAAAGACATTAAAGGCGGAGATTGGAAATCAGAATATGTGGAACAAAGAGAATTCCTAAATTCTGTAGGGTTGATTGAATTAGTTTATTTTACATCATTTTACTGCCAAGTCTATTCGTGACGATATGATGAAATTGATGAAGGGACAAACAAACAACACCCATGCCCAGGCCTTAATTTGAACCTGGGTCCCCCCTGGCATCATAGCATACTTTGTTAACCACTCTGCCACAGCAGTTGGCAAAATGCTGTTGGAGTAGGTACTAGAGCTAAACATAAAATTGTCGACTTGCAGTATTATGGTCCAACGGAAAACAATCTATTAACCGATCCAACAATCAGAAACACAGTCACATACTGACCAAGGCTGTGTACAGCTTCATGTTTATTGTTTGCATTGAAATTCTCAGAATCTTTTAAATACCGTACCATTGCACAAATTAACAATGGTTTTATATTTTTTATATACCAGTATCACTGAACAGCCATGACAATTCTTTGTTTAGAAAATAATACATCAATTATACATATTAGCAAATATTATTATTACAAAGAACATGTCTAAATGTGAGATAACAAAAAAAATCTCATGACTGCTTTGTAAAAGCCAGAAAAGGGGATAAAATGAATGGAATCTGGTATCAATGGTTATAAAACTAAAACTACCAATATTGACTGAAACCTGCCTCCCTACACATGGAACCAAATCACTTATGCAAAGACAATTTTTTTTTTTTACAAATGTGAAAAATAATCTTATTTTTCTGGCTTTTCATTGGTTCACCTTTAAATATTTCATAGATCGAGGAGGGGCATAGCCACCACGGTCCCTCCTCAGGGTAAAGGAATGCTGATGGTATCAAGTAATGTTGTCACCTTGTAATCAAGGGGCTCCAGGTTCAATCCCCAATAAAGGCACAGTGATTAGCTGTAGGCCCAATCCCAATTAACATGTCTGAACATACATGAAGTGGACTTAATTAAACAAAAAATTCTACTGGCACAGCCAGATTTTCTTTTTAAATTGGCATTTGTGGCCAGTCTATTTCAGTTTCTGCCTCTGTTTTGGTGCCACCATGCACTATTGCAATGCGTTGTGGCCCTGTACCGGGCCCTGGCATATACTGTATTATACCAGGTCACACGAGTTAAGTAGATGAAATGATTGCCACCAATTTTATATTTGTCAACAAGCCTAGGCATATACTATATTCCATTATTTATTAATACTTAATTTCAAGGGTGCATATTAATGTATAAAGCTTTTTAAAAAAATATAAATTACAATTTTTTGAGCAGGGCATTGGCTTTTATAATCTGAATTTACCACGATGTAATCTCAACAGTTGAGAATCACTACACAAGGTGGCCAAAATACACCACATCTTGTTCCATGACCAAGTTTACAAATATTTTATGTGAATACAATTGTCAAGGAGTTTGATATTAGATTTCCATTCATAGTCATAGTTCAAGAAACTGTATCGTCAAGGATGCATTTGATTGTGTTAAAAGATGTAGCAAGAGTTCTTCTTTTTCTTTTGTTTTATGTGCAAATCCAAACATTGAAAAGTACCTCCCCCATGGTGTAGTGGTAATGTTGTGACCTTCTAATCAAGGAGTCCCAGGTTCAATAACCAGTAGAGCCATATTGTGCAGTTGTTTGGATCCAATAATCCTATCTATGCATAAAGTGGACTTAAAGCAACAATTCAAACAAAAAATCTGACATTGAAAATTATACTATACTATTACATTCTATTTCAAAAATCTACGTGCAACACTACTCAAGTTATGCGAATGTGTGTGCGTAGATATGTTTAAAAACCCACTGGAACTTGAAGATGACATTTGGGAAAGACTATCCATTTTTGCAAACTGATTTGTCTAGCTAAGAATTCCATATCGAAAGTTGTACTTTATATTTAGATCTGGGCATCTTTTTGTAGTCGAGAGATAAATGAAAGCTATGAAGTAAGATAAATGCAGTCAAGTAATGTATTTTCATTGATTTGCAAGACTTTGGGGGAAAAAGCCGAAAAAAGCTCAGCCAAATAAAGCCGCAGAATAAAACTAGTTTTTTCCAACCACCTCTAACTATTCGCGATTAAAATTACTACCTGAGCACTAGTGTCGCTTCCAATATGGCCACTCTAGGATGAATCTGTGTTTACATTAGTAGTAGTACGACATAGCAACATGTAGTCATGGCTGGTATGGAAGAAACATTTAAATTATGTGGTTGTTTTAAATATTATGAATGTGATGTGAATTCCAGGAACTTTAACGAAGGTGAAGCTGTGCTGAGAATGAATCATTTAATTATGATAGGCAAAAATAACATGAAAATGCAGATGAAAGTAATGTATAAGCACTGGTGCTATGCTGTTTCATCTGCATCTCAGATTGTAACTAGGGCTCTCTGAAATGATTTGAAAATAAAACAATTCATTCACCTGTATTTGCAAACTTGGGCACGAGAAAAAAAATAAACACACAGTTGCAGTTCTTCGCCCAAAGAGGCAAGCTGGTTTAATAATAACAAAATAATAGAATTCACAATTTCATCGAGGCTATCTTCACTGAAAAATGACTTACTAAATTAAACAGCAACATTAGCATGTCTATTTTCTTTTTCTGGTTACCTTTATGATTATAGACATTAATTAATTCTCAAACTATTTTCATCCTCGCACTTAATTGTCATGCACCTGTTCCAAATTTCATACATAATAGATAATACCACCACCAAGGTCTGTGATAAAACATTGTTTTCAAAAAATATATTCATAGAGAACAATTTAAAATTTTACTTTCATGGTAATAGAATCGTCTTTCGGAAAATAAAGTTAACGGACTCTTGCATTCTTAGTAATTTTCTTACCACATTTCAACGTTATCAATCCATGCCAATCTTCTGTCAAACAATTCTGTTCTTCCGGATTTATTTACAAATTTCATTTTGTTGATTCCATGGGGTGGAAACACATGTAAACTTTTCACTTGTCCTGATCCACAAAACAATTCGGAGCAAAAAGAACAGCAGATGTTACTCTTTCGAACACATTTCCCATCCTTTGAGATATCAACACAACACCGTAACCTACATAGAGCAGTTCCGGAAAATGCCACCAGATGGTATATCGGATAATTTTAATCATGAATTGGGGAGGCCAGGAACATTAATCTTGTTTCTTATTTTACAATAGGTAATTATATTTTTCATGATTCTTAATCATAGTCATGTTACTTGTGGAAATCTTGCAGTCGATAAATGATTGGTGCGATTTTTGTTCATTTTATCGCAACTGCTCCAGTGCAACCAAAAGAGGCATTAACCCCCCTCCCCCAAACCTTGGATGGAAACAAATTCTATGAGGGGCAAACATTGAAGAAAATCAAGGCTAGCAGAATCGAATTAGTTATATATTTCTTGCATTTTTCTTCCAGATGGCAAAGAGCACCTGCAGGGGGAACACACAGGGGCACCCATAAATTTCAAATTTTATGCATACAAAAATAAGTTCCGTAAAACTTTCTTGCTTTTTTCTAGTCTCATCAAGTTCATAGCTAGGGGGCGGTAGGAGTCTTACCTGGGCACCAAACGATCTAAACAAAAAAAGGGCCTCAAGTTCCTTTTGTTTTATTGCATTTTTTCAGCATGCTGCAAATTAATTTTTACATGATTCAATTTACGTCTGTTAACACATACTGCAGAGTTTTACGATTGCTTAACATTTTGTTCAATATATGCTTTCGTGGTTAAGTTAGGCAATTTGGGTTGGTTCTCTTAGCATTAAAATAAGGCTGCGACTATATTTCACCATGGGTGTGAATAGCATACAGGGCTATTTTCACCAGGTGCTGAGGAACAGCATATATGTGTATTTGCACCAGCAAAAGTAATTACTTGAATCATATCATGACATTGCATTTTATCTTATTACATTCATTGACAGTGTTGCTCAACTTACCTCTAAGAAGTTATTTTAAATTAAAAAATGGGTGCTTCACCAGGTAGAGAGAATAGCATAAATTGCTCAAGACAAGAAATTACATGATCAGGAGTTGGTAAGTATTTATAAAAGCAATTTTAATGCTAATAGCCATAAACCTTACCTGCCTAACAATGAAAGCAAATGAACACCGATTTAAGCTTAATACACATCAGCAATTAAAGAAAACACATCCATTTAGCAGGCCAGGCCAGATTTTAGATGATGCACATGCATAATGTCTACCAGCCAAGAAAGTCAAGAAATCAACAGGTACCAAGAAAAAGTCAAGAAATTATGCATTAACCATTTACTATAAGGTTAGGTTAGGCAAGCATAATGGAAAAAAGGGGTTGGAAACACTGACAGGGGTTTACGCCACCAAACGTACGCAGCATGCAGTTCACATAGTTGAAGCAATGGCAATTGTATGTCGGTGAGATATTTCTCTTGAAAAATATATGATTTCCTGGTCAAATATATTCCACGATGAAAGAAAATACCTCAACGAACGTTGGAAAGCTTGCAGAAACTCATTTCCGTAAATAGTTTCAGTATGAATAAAGATGACCAGACCCCCCTCAGATTTTCTTCATTTTTGGCATACTTACTAATTGAGGCCTGTTAATGACGAATCTGAAGTTAAAGTTTGTCGGAAAAGTCTAGAAATTTTAAATTAATTGCGAACCTTTGACGCTAGCTCTACGAACCATTGATGTGTGGTTAGGTTAGGCAAACAGTTAAAAGTTGGCATCGTGATAGTATCAGGAATATAAATATTTGCTTGTGAAACAAAAAACTTCAACAAAAATAGACTGTTTCCATTCCAAAAACTAATGCCTTATTTTTGCTTATTTTGCAATTTCTAGATGTTTCTGACAACTTTTAGCTTCAGATTCGTGATTAGGAGGCATCAATTAGTGAGTATGCCATTTCTACTGTAAAAATTAAAAATGTGCATCCGATATACCAAAAAATATCCATTTTCTTAATTTCCAACCATACCTAAGTAGGAGATTAATACATGCCAAGAAATAGAAAAAAAGGTCAAGAAGTTTGGACTTGTTAATTCGGCAGACACCCTGACATGCAGCTTAAAATCTGGTGAAAATAGCTCAAAAGCTAGCTTCACCACCTGGTGAAAATAGTCACTCCGTTAAAATAAAGTCCCTAAATGCATTCTACTAAGGTTCTGATTTGATTGTACATTCATTCCCACTAGTCTATGATACTTACTGTCACTTGTCAAACTGATAATACCCGTGTCCATGGTAAGCATGCATGCTTGCATCTGGTTTTATTTTTCAACACAAAAACTTGCCGAATGCAAAACCATTCTCATTACTTTAAGGAAGGTTAAAATTTTGTGTGTCAATGATTTCCAAAATTCTAAGATTTGAAAAAATCATAAAACAACTGAAACGGTTACTGAAAACATTGTAAAAGAGAGAATGCCAAGGCTGTGCCCTAGTAAATCAACATTATTTTCAGTTTGCAAAATTTGAATCTAAAAATGTTCTTGCCTGCTTCGCTAGCAATATGATGCTTTTCTGTAATGGATTGTAAATTATTAAGAGAGAAGCAAGACCAAATATGTACGTACATCAGATAGTTGCTGCTAACAGTTTTGTTTTAGAAGTATGGGTAACAGTTCGTTATATCGGAGACATTTCTTCATTTTTACACAAGAAACTACTTACAGAAATGAGTTTCTCTAAGGTTCCTAATGTTCGTCAAGGTATTTTCTTTCATCGTGGAATCTCATTTTACCGGGAAATCGTGTATTTTGCAGGTGAAATATCTCACCGACGCAAAATTGCCACTGCTTTCCTACGTGAACCGGATGCTCCATACATCTGATTACATAACCCCCTGTCAGTGTTTCCAACCCCATTTTTTTAAGTATGCTTTCCTAAACTAACCTTATTGGAAATGGTTTGTGGGGCCTTCAGTCAGCTACCTGTACATAATGTGCAATTTGCACATGTGACAAACACGATAGTAGGTATTATTCAGTGAATAAGGTTGGAAACCCTGCATAGCGACAATGGTATGTCAACGTGTGCCCACCATATTGTGTGTTAGGGAAGCAAAAAAAGGAATAAAAACTACTCTCTATGTAAAAAATTGTGTTTTCATGTAAAAAGCATTATGGCACCTTGAACTATATTCCGCACTACACAATTGGTAAGTACGAACCATACAAAACACAAAATATCAGATTTTAATGTGTCTCCAATATAATGAACTGTCACCGAAGTATGAATTATTGTTTTGAGGAAAAGGAGCATAGGTACTTATCCGATAAGGCCCAAACACCTCTCACTCTTTTTATTTCCTTAATTTTAGCATTGATACTTACTTATTCTGCATTGCGGAAGATTCTTTAAGGTGAAGTTATGCCTTTTTCCATAAAATAGTGTCAACTTTTCATATTACGAGTCATTATTTGTTTTCCTTGTTATGCTTGGGTAACAGACAATATGGCGTGCACTAGTCATGGATCATCGTGCGTCATGCTTGTGTTTTGTTGATTTGGAGTGGGTATGCAGTGTTTCAACCTTCTTAACTGAAAAATACCTACTTTCGTGTTCATTATGTCATCATAAATCATTGACGGATAGCCCCAAAAACCATTCACGATAGCCCCACAAACCATTGACGGATAGCCCCAAAAAAACATTCACAATAGCCCCACGGACCATTTCCGGCAAGGTTAGGTTAGGTAAGCATAGTTAAAAATAAAAAATAAAAAAATCTCGTAAAAAATGCACGTTTGGAAACTGCCAAGACTGCATGACTTTCGACACTCGCGCCATCTGCACGTACATAATGGAAACAACGGCCTAATGTTACACAAGATGCAAGTTCCTTACATAACAACTGATTATTTATTGTTCTGCAGCATTCTATGGTGAAGTTTTTAGTTTCCATGAAAGAAAATACCTCGAAGAACCTCAAAAATAATACAGAAAGTGATTTCAATAAGTAGTTTCTCCTGTAAATTTGAAGAAATCCGTTCGGGCGATATCAGATACACGTGAGAAACAATTTATATCACTTTTGCTGTTGGATTGTTATGAGTCAGATGAGTTGAATATGTATTAAAGAAACAGTACGTGCACAATTTAGTGTTGACATGTTGCACATGTAGCCTATCTTATTTTACGTCGCTCCATGTCGCATATGTGTAAAACATGATCTACACGCAAGTTACACATATGTACAAAAAGAATTGTTTTTGTCTTTCAAAAATACCAGAAGAAAATGCCAATAATAATGGAATAAATATAATTATTAACATCATTATTGGCATGCTTATGCTACGGGTACTCCTCTCTCAGTAAAGCTATCTACAAATTGTTCTTTATATTCTGCTGACTAGTTCATTTGCATACACAATATTCTGGCCAAGCATGCAAAAATAAAGTCACCAAAATTATGAAGCACTGAATTACTTGGTTCATTTACTATGAACGTTCATTCGATTAGTTCCATAATGTTCAAACAGCGGCACGCAATCTAATCATTCCGTGCAACAAGGTCGAATTTTACAGTTCTAATCCATTTTGTCACTTAACATACCTTATCATTTTCTGGTCCTTGGCAAAAGTGTTCTTTTCTCCTGTTCGAAGAAATATTGGGCCCGATGGATCACGATGCAATTTTCTTCTTTCGTACTTGTGGTAGCAACGTGCACAGACTGGGGATCACTGGGTAAACCACGTTTCCGAATTGCCTGCTACAACCATGATTCAAGTAAAATTAATACAAAGTTATATAGTGAATAATAGTTACTTACATAATAATATCATGAAACATGGAGAGCCAATTTACTTATCAAGCATTTTCTGTTATATGCCTATCCTAGTGAAAACTAAAATCTTTTGCCCTTGCTGGTGAACTCGGTTCCTGCAAATTCAAGATGGCATTTTCTAATTTTCATTTCTATTTGGGCCGACAACTCCGTGGTGGAGTGGTTATCAGGTTATGCTATGAAGCTGAACAGGCGTGGTTGGCCCTATAGCGCACAGGATCAATGAACCCCCAGTAATATACGATAATCACCTCCAGAATGAACAATAAACAATGTCTTTACATTTTCACATTATTTCACTAAAAATTCTACACAATAAGTCATGTATTTGTGCCCGTAATACGGCGAACTCTTTTGCTGAGAAGAAGAAACCGCGAATCGGCCGCCCTGATACAGACCCTCAGTTGAACCCCCACAGTACAGCTCTTGCCATTGTGAAAGCTTCGTGCGGCAACAGAAGCTCGAGGAGGGTATAGGACAAAATACATGGAAGATGATATTGCAGAACCTATATCTCCACCCAACGGTCATGCGCAGTTCGTTCTCTCGCAGAAGCCGTGGGACAAGGCTCCGTTCTCGCTGCTTCCTCCCTTCCAGTGTTGCTGTGTGGGGTTCAAGTTTGAGCGCACACATTACGTATTCAATCTTCTCTTTGTATCATTTTTGTACCGAACTTCTCGGAATAAATGCAAGATTGTGGCAGAGATGGTTGAGTGGAAACAAATAAAAGCTGGAATTAGATGCGATGAATTAAAATAACAGAGATACGTTACCAAAATAGCTCGTGCCTGCATTCAGGGGTTTTTCCTTAAAGGTGGAAACACTTCAGGTTCGTGAAAGAGAAAGAATGGCGCGAAGACGTGACTCGCTGTCGCTCGGTGTCAATCGTCTCAAGTTTGTTGTTTTTGAAGTGCTTGGATACTTGTTGGAAAGTATTAAGTGATGCTGCGAGTGAAGCGAGGGATGGACTTTACCTAGGTTATGTCATTTGATGCAGTGTAGGCGTTGCTGTCCACGCAGAAATGCACATAATTAATGTAAACAAACTTCCTTGTCCACTGAAAAAAAAAGCGTGTGCTGGTCGACCAGCCCCAAATTTGAACAAACCTGTCGCGTATCTATGAAAGGGTCTCAGGTTCAATTTCCAGTATGCACATGCCATTAGTTGCCATTTCCCTTTAATAAATGTAGAACCAGTTCTGATTAGTCGGCATGGACATCCGGAAGGGGAAAAGGGGGCCGCCCCCCCATGGAAATTGAATGTAAACCAAAAATTATATATTACACGCATATAATTTAATTTCAGTCACAGTAATTTTTGGTAATTATTATAAAAGCGTTGCAGTAACTTCAGACTGAAGGAGTGTTTTTTGCTCCTCCTGGGGAAAAAAATATATTACTTGCCCCTACTTGAGGACGTCCATTCCAACAAAACTCAACTTTTTCATAAAGGCACAATTTATTGTAGTTTCAGCCCTAAATTTATTCGCACACCCCTAATACAAAACCTTATACTCCCAGATAAAAAAAATTCTGGACAAATCTTTTAAGCCCTCCCCCATCCTTTTGTTAGGGGAAGGAAGTTTATTTTGCGGAAACTGAATATATGTCACATGACTTCAGTGAACCCCCGGGTAAATAATGCACGAGCTGCACCTGAAGCTGAATGTCCCGTGTTCGAATCCCAGCCTCAGAATGTGTCTTCTTTGTGATGGTCCTTTCATCAATTTAATCTTAACTCATTCTAATCTTCACGATTAGCCAGAAAAGTGAAGTAAAATGAACCAAGTCAATCAATAATTTCTATTTCTTTATTTTACGCCGCTTTTTTATTTCTTGGGTTAAATGTAACAATGAGATTGAATGATGATCCGAAGGAATAGCGATGGGACACATGATGCAACCATACCTGTCCAAGGTCCGAACCTGGGACCTCTGGTTTCGTAGCACCTCATGCTCATGCTTCGGGAGTGGAATCCTTTGAATGAAAAACTATAAAAATCGGGTGAAAGAAAACAAAATTGTACTGTGCAAAAAAGCCATGTTTAGGTCCTCTAAAGAAAACTACAGTTATTCAGTAAAATGTGTTCCGAAGTGTTTTTCCATTCGGTGATGTGTGGTCATCACATCGAGTCCTATCTAGTTTTGAGAGTGGAATTTGCTTACATATTGATTTCAAGTAGCTTCTCAATTGTCCTCACGGTGTTTGGACATCACAGAAATTTTGGAGTTTCTACCAGGGATCGAACCTTGAAAGATTAGAGAGCAATAATTTGAGCGTGCGGGAATTTTGTTGTTTCTATTGCCATCATTTATTCAGTTTTGCACATGCAAAGAAGATTACTTTTAAGAAACTAGATGTGTGCATAAAATTTCATATATATCGTCATCATTCTCCAATGTGTACAGTAGGATGCCACAAAACACTCGTGCATGTCCCATAGAATAGTGGTTAAGGGTGTCACCTTGCACTAAAGGCCGTCGGATTCGATTCTGGTATAAACAATATACATGGGATGCCTATCTTGAACTCATTACACAAACATTTCATTTTCGCACCGTTGTCATACTTGTGCACCTGATTCTAGCACCTTTTTATATCTAAACTGACGGAAGAGGGTTTTCTCTACTTCTCAATTTTGGTCTCTTATCAACCTGAGTTGAGGATCTAAATTTTTAGATTTTATTTGTAACAATATTTACCGCTGCGAGGAATTAAAAAAACTTACAGCTAATTTCGGCACTGTTCCTATCATATTCTGTAATAGTTACATTTGTTGTAAGAACATACTTAATACATTAATTTACTTTGTATAAATATTACATTATCAGTCGCTTTTCCTAATTAAATCTCATACCATATCCAACACACACACAAAATGCCTTTTACTAATATAACAGTGTGCCATTAGAAAATAAGTCTTGTGAAGCAACACAAATACGGCCTCCCCGATGGCGTAGTGGTAGCGCAGTCGCCTTGTAATCAAGGAGTCTCAGGTTCGATACCTGGTGGAGGCACATAGTGGTTCGGATCCCACTTTAAACTGTAGGTCCAGTCCCAATTAGCATTTCTGTGCAAAAAGCTGACTTAAATCACCAATTCAATCAAGCAACACAAATATTAAATCTAGTTTTTTTTATTTTCTATTTGGTTTATTTTAGTTCACTTTTCTGCCACTTTTGGCTAATTTCGAAGATGGGGATGGGTCATGATGATGAAATTGATGAATGGACACTCTGAAACATCAATACCCAGGCCGGGATTCGAACCTAGGACCACCGGCATCAAAGCGCGATGTGCTAACCACTCTGCCACGGATGCCGGCTATTGTACGTGGAAAGAGTTTCTGCAGTATGTTTGAGTTGTCAAAGAAATTTTATAATGTGTCAGTATTCTCGCGGCATGTATTCAAATATGTACTAATACAGGGCTAAGGCCTACCTACCCACTGCCGAACTCACTTCCACCTGCCAAGGTGGGAGATCACCCAATCTGTTACGAGATGATGTGTGGTCAGCACGACGACCCCCCAGTCATTTTTGTAAGTTTCCATGACCGGATTACGCTACTCATTCGTAGCTCTCCAATTTCCTCACAATGGTGGGTGGCCACTGGTCTCATACACAGTCCGAAACCTCAGAAGCAAAGTTGTTACGCTTCCCCTAGGAGACTCGAACCTGCGTGTTCCGTAGCCAGAGCCCAAAGCATGACGTCTTAGACTAAACGGCCACGGTGTGCCACTAAATATGCACTAAGGTTTAAAAGCAAAAATACCTTCTTGCGCGTTGCAACATGCCATGAATGAATATAGGGATTATGATTCACATTCTCGGCCATTTATGAAGGTGGTGTTAGCATCACTTTCCGGCCCACAAAACACTATTTTTTATACCCCTGGTGACCCTCAAAGCAGTTTTCATGCAAGTTTTCATGTTTCTGACAAAATCCCCCTCGAGACCAACCACCCTGGGAACAGAATCCTCGTCTTCAGCGTGACAGATTATTTACCGTCTTACCGACTGAACCAACGAGGCTTTTTAAAGCACATATACAATTAATTAAAGCCAGCAAATAGTATTATATTTGTACGATATCTTGAAATTATAATATAATAGACGTGTATACAACATATTAGCTATATTGATAATACAAAAATCATTGATAAAATTTTCCTTTCTTTGTTAAGTATGCTTTACATTGAATAGCTTATTTGGGCATTATTTACATGACAGCTGTTCTCATTGATTGACAAGAAGATTGAAAGGATGTGCAAGGGCAAAACGTCTGTACTGTAAGTCGTACATTATATTTTCAGCACAATTTCTAAACAAACTCACATAAAGTAAAGTAACACAGTGCAATTGCTAATTAGTGTTGGCTACCTATGAGATGTTCAAAGTATTATTTTCGAGGGGCAATGTTTCAACTTCAAAGCTAATAAATCTTATCTTGCTCTCAATATTCAATGAAGCAATACTTAGAAACTCAGTTCCTATTGTGCAATGGTTTTTGAAAGTTGCATACGTGATGATACTGAAGGCGAGTGTGGAAGTAAGGTCAGAAGCGCAACCACGATTTTTTGTCTGGAAGGGGCAAGTACCAGGATAAACATACCAATAATAATAATAGTAATAATAATAACAACATTAATAACGGCATTATAATTACTATTACTAGTGGTAGTAGTAGTAATATCAAAGACGTTATTATCCTCATAAATTACGCAAAAGGCAGGTAGATGTCTGTGCTAAAGCATTTATTTGGAACAAACTATTTGAAATATTTTTTCAACACCAGCAACTTTACATTAGCTAATAATGGAAAACAAGCACAAAAACTGTAGTTTTGAATGGCAGAAAATGCATGCCGAAGATATTTTTTTGGTACATATAACATGTATAACTTTCATGTACAACATATGTTTTACACATATGCAACATGGAGTAACATAAAATAAGAAAATACATATGCAAGATGCTAACACAAAATTATGTACGTATTCAAAGTTTATTCAATACATATATACAAAACATATTTAAATACATTACATTACAGAAAACAATTATATTGTGAGCGAAGCGAGAAAGAAAACTTTTAGATCCAATTTTTGCAATTGAAAATAATTTTCATTTAATAGGGAGCAAATAATATCACATGGCGCCAAGGCATTCTCTCTTTCACAACTTTTTTTAATTTAGATCATTTGGCGCCCATGGCAGACTCCCGCCACCCCCTACGTATGGCTCTGAACTTGAAGAGACTGAGAAAAGCAGGCATTGCAAGCGAAGCGAGCAAGAAAATGTTACGAAATGTATTTTTATTTCTATAAAATTTGAAATAGAAGGGGGCAATTGCTCCTCTGTGCCCCCTGCAGGTGCCCTTGGCCATCAATGTTTGCCCCTCCTAGAATTGACTTCCGTCGAAGTTTGGGGGCAATGCCCCCCTCCCCACCTGTGGTTGCACCACTGAGTAAGTCCGAAATTTGGAGGAACAAATTGAATCAATCCTGCTGCAGCAACTTGTTTTTGTGGAAGCGATGGTTTCTTTATTCCAGGCGATTTTTTTCTATTATTATTATTGCACATGGCAAGAGCACAAACTCATTCTACCGGTATTCAAGAAAAGGTGTGTATAAGTAAAAAATCGACCCATTTATTTCAAGCTTCCGTATATGCTAATGAAACAAGTTCCATTCTGTCCTCTTAATGATGTCATAGCGTGCACAGGATCACGGGAAATTAACTCAGAACCTCGGGAATGGCCTACCTAATAAAGGTACCGTGGCAGCCATCTACTTCACATGCATGGAATGCAAAGAGGTATTACGTCGCTAAATAATTTTGTTGTTAGGTTAGGATGTTCAGATTTAGGACTTTTCATATTAATAAAACACCCCTTAATGCTTTCATTGGTAGGTTAGGTTTAGGGCTCTTAGCATTAAAATAACATTCCTAAATGCTTCCAATACCTGATCACGTAACATCTGGTCTCAAGCACAAAACTCCTTTCAAGCCTCGCATGAAAATCTGCTATTGAGACGAATGGAAACCAAGAACAGCTGTTAGATGAAAAGCATGGTCGCTTGCATAAGCTACTTTACAAATCATAATTTCTCTAGTAAATAGTACTTAGTTTGATGTAGAAGTTTGAAGCTTCCACAGTCATTTCCAGTATTGTCAACCACTTTCTAATACTCCTATAAAACTTGCAAAAAAAAAAAAATCATTAAACATTTGGGATCATTACTTTCGGCTCTGACTATTTGCGCAGTAAAAAAAATAAATATGTAATGCAGTTAATATTCATTGTACTTATTCATTGAATGATCTCCTTCAAAAGATCAAATGTTTCGCCACATCACCTTTCATTTTCTTTCTGCTTCACCAATATTTCTGCCTGCAGACTATATTTTACGTTGACCGAGGCTCACAAGTGAACTATCTGTTTCACTGTTTTTAGCGAGCACATAGAGAAAGCTTGTATCAGTAAACTTTACACGAGCTCGCTTCGCACATGACATCTCTCTTCCATCATGTAGTGTTACAACCCTATTCCATTTGAGATTGTGTGATGAGTCGAAAGCAACCTACACATCATTGCAAGTAGAAAGGGCAATCATCTGTGAGCAGCTTTGTCTATTGTAGTTCATAGGTATAGCAAGTGGATGATGAAAATCCATTGTAGTCTCATTTTATCCAGTTTGTAGTGTGAATGTACATTGTAAATGTGATGACGAGTGATATTTCCATAGCGCGTGTGACTGTGGTGGTTATTGAATGCAGAGTTATCAACAATCATGGAAGAGACCCAATGACATGGCTTTTTTCATTATCAATGGAAAAATCATTGGCTACTTCAAATTTGCAGTACGTTGTATCTTTTTTACTTTTCGGGAAATATAACTCTGCCATAGTCTCATTATCAAAAGTGCATCATAACTTGGATTGTCATTACAATTAGCTTCATTATGTACACAAAAACCGGTGTGAGTAATTGAATATTTGAAAGTTCAGCGAATGTTTTCACATATTATCATGTGTTGTGGATCTTCTTTATAGGATTATGATAAACTTTTATCCACAATTTCTGTTTTCACTACTCAATGTTTCACTACAAAACATTGTCACATATTCATAAACTGCTCTATAAATGTATTTTCATGTGACTGTAAGATACAAAAAATGCTCGTACTTTAGTATTATACCTCCAATCAGTACGCTGTACGTACCTAATCTAACCTTCATATCGAATTAGTTAGGTTACGTTCTTATGGTTGCAATTACATATGAAGGTTAGGTTAGATACGTATAGCATACTAATTGGAGGTAATCCGTATAATACTAAAGTATCAAAATGCTTTTGTTGTTCAATTATCACAGAACATACATGCAGTTACCCAAAGAAAAGAAAATCACAAAAATTCACACAAAAAAATTCTACAAAATGTCAAAATGAGAGTAAAAAGCTTATTGATCTTAGCGATAGTAAGTGTAAATAACTTCATTATTATCCCTTTCTTCAGACACCATATCTGATAATTCACTTTCGCTTCCAACTTCTTCAAGTGTGGCAAGGATATTTTCACTATAAGATGGATTGTCAACTCGGATTCTGGCACAAGGTTCTATTTCTATCTTTTTTTCTGTAGTTGGGAAGAAAGCTATCAATCATGGAGTGAACATTTGTGAAGGTAGTAAGTACCCAGTTTCAATTGATGTGTTAAATATTCTGAGTTATAATGTATATATTGATATTGGTAAATAAATAACATGTACCACATTGTTTTACTTTTTGCGATGGAAATAAATACTACCTTAGTATGTCATGATTATGAAGATTTTAAAAAAATCGCCTGTGTAAAGAATTCATCGAGATTATGAAGCTGGTGCAAACATGAGAACTGCATGGTATATATCTGTGACATACATACAGCTCCCATTTCAATTTTTAGTGCAAGGAAATGCATACCTTATTTTTTATATTTGTACATATATGATGTAATATGAAGCTCTGTGTATAATCCTCTACGTCTCTTGTTTCCCCTTTAATACCAAAGAAGTGAGACGAGGATTGTCTTATCGGCGCAGTGGATGATCATATATTAGGTACTTAAAGTATACAATTGGAACTTAATATTCGTTAACCCAATATTTATTACAAAACATATTAGTACTTATACTTTCCAAATACAATTAATTCAACAGAAATGTCTATGGATTATCTCCCAGTTAACCTAGTTTAATTTGTCCCATTTGATAGTCAGCAGTCAGTAAGTAAAGGCTACACGAGTCAGAGCAAATCGCAACCCAGCCCAAAACCCCCCACAGCCAACATGACCCGGAGCAATCCACCTAAAAAAATCTAAACTAAAACAATTTCCTTTTCTTGCACTTTTAAGAACTCAAAATAAATCAATGGACTTTAGGTAAATTACACCCGGCCATGAGGGCCTATAAAGGGCTATAGACTGTAATGCAATATACTCAGCCTGTCCAACCAGTGTCCAGTACGTCAGAAGTCTCTCGTAGTCGGCAAGGATCTGCCACGCTAAACTTTTTGCTCGACCAGCGCAGAAGCCCAGCCAATGGCAGAACCTTCCAGAGTCACCTGTCTGTTGAGTCTCCATCCGTCATTCATGAGCAATATTACACTATGGGCTTACATGTGCCATTATGAATGTAATTAATAATAGCTTAATGTAGACATATTTAATTATGCTATAACTACATAGGACAAGGCGAGTAGAATGTAGAACAGGCTTGGGGACTTCACATGCTCATGGAGACACGTGAGCTTTTCACATGGAGACTGCACCTCAAGGCCAGTAAGTGATCAACAGCAGTGGGAAGTTACTCACGAATACAAGAGATTTCACACTGCTCTCAATAATAACAAAGTAATAACAACTCTGATCTTGTTGTAGAATGTGGCAATATTTCCTTGATCGGTCTATGAAAAATATTGCCAGATGGGCAATTTTTCTTTCATTTATGCTTTTCAGAAAGGCTTAATTGGTAGGTAATATGAAGAACACCCACAGGATTATTTGTCATAATATACATTCAGGTCAGTTTATACATTTTTGCCTATGGGAGATTTTTTACAGAACAAATACTGTGAAAACATAAAACCATGGGAAACTTTGAAAACACTATTTTGAACTTGAAATATCTTTCAAGCAGAGAAACTCAGATCAACAAGATTTTGAATTGTGTAAGGGTTACGTGAAAATAGATGAAATTATATGCACATTAAATATGCCCATTTACACAAACTCATATTATCTACAATTCTATGTGGTTACTGTTCCATTAATTTCTACCGCAATACAATCATCCACCTTAGAACTGAGGGATTACTGTCATTAGAACAAAAGTTAAGAGTTCCAGATAATGCTATTGTATGTTACAGGTATTTTAAGGAGTGTATCGAAAAGTAGTTATCAACAAGGAGACGGCAAACACACTCAAAAAAAGAAGACAATAATGAGAGAAAGTAGTATTTATGAAACTACACCTCGTGATGAGTACAATGTACAGAAGCAAATACAGTTATCATTCATTACGGACATATGAACGCAGTTTTCGTTTGACCCAACCCATCAATTTCCGCACAGTATCGGCGGTGCAGTGTCGACATGCAGCAGACCAGTATTTCTTGAATTCAGCCATGTTGCGAATAGGTTCACCTTTCTGACGGAAGATTCGTTTCACAATTCCCCAATATCGTTCAATCGGATGGAGCTGTGGGCAGTTGGGTGGGTTCATGTGTGTGCCAACAAAATTGATGTTCCGTTCAGTGAGCCACTGTACTGTGGATCAAGCATAGTGGTCAGATGTCAAATCTGGCCAAAACAGTGGGGGGAGAACATGCCTTTTATACAAAGGAAGCATTCCTTTCTGCAGATATTCCTTTCTGTATGTTTCCGCATTAATGGTTCCTTTTGTACAAAACATAGGAGAACGCAAGCCATAAGAACAAATAGCTTGCCACACCAGCACCTTATGTCCGAATTTGTCCACTTTCACATACTTGTCGGAGTCACCCACAATCACAGCACTGCCTGTTGTATAATACTGCGGCCCCGGCAGTGTTTTCAAGTCCTCTTTGACGTAGGTTTCATGATCCATCAAAATGCATTGCTCTGGCGTCTTCACAATGCGGTCATACAGCTTGCGAGCCCTTGTTTTGGCTATCACCTTCTGCTCCGGAGTTTGTTTGGGCACTTTTGCTTTTTATAGGTTTTCAGATTGTGTCTGGCTTTGACACGTTGCTATTTCAGGTGGTACTTTTAGGTGCCTCATGCGGTGTATATATATATATACAGGGTGATTGGTAATTCGACCTATTCCTGGAAAGGGGTAATAATAGAGCACATTTGCAACAAATTTGACCCTATGCACCGGGGGTCGGAAATCAATGGGTTTAGAGTCATTGCAGTTTGTAAACTTTTGTGACATATTCCGACTTGCAACCAAAAAACTACTACACCCTGGGCACTTAATCGACATGTAGCTAACAGCTGACGAATGAATGACTACTGGTAAAAAAAAATTCATGCCCAAAATTCCCATACCCACAGAAAGAAACAGTCATTGGAGCACACGTCATGAAGAAATTTGGAAATTATCGTTTAAATCGAAGAGGATTACTCAAAAAAAAAAATGGTAACACACTTAGGGTAAAAATTACGGGAAAAAACTTCGTTTCATAAGCTCTCCAAAACTATACAAATGTTGTCAACTGTAACACTGGTTGGGGAAAAAAATCTGAATAAAAAGCGGAGAAGGTGCGTTGTAGACCCCCATCATCTGACAAGAATTCTGTGGACGGACGAATCCAAATTTGACTACGATGGTATTACGAATTTTCATAATGCTTTTTTTGGTCCCCTAAGGGTCATAACCCAAGAAAAGCTAAAGAAAAGGCTTAACAGCGAAAATTCTCACTAAATGGGAATCATCCACAATCATGTGATCGGGCCATTCTATCTGCCACAAAACCTAAACGGCATTACCTACAAAAACTAAGGGAAGAATTGATGATGCTGTTGGAGGATGTGCCGCTCACCACAAAAAGGGGTAGATACTGTTTGACCAGCAATCCGAGAGCTCCAGTTGGCAAAGTGCCAAGAAAAAGGGGAAGTTCGTGAGAGGTAGGCAGGCGGGAGAACACAGTTCGGGGTTGCACGTTGAACAGTGTTACCAATCTGCGAGGATGCTTATCCACCAGAACATAAGTATCGAAAACTGAGGGACACGCACAGAAGTAAAGGATTGTGACAAGGACTTGTTTTGTATCACAATCATGTAGTTTGTCCTTCTTACAATTTAAAATAGAAGGATAGTAGGGTATAGAATTGCAGTGTCACTTATACAAGGTATTTTTTTCCAGTGGGGCAAACAAGGCACATTTTCTCCAAAAATAGTGCAGTTCCATAAAAAAACATTGCTTAAATTTGAATTTATGGTGATCATGCAATAATTAACACATATTATTGTGGCTAAAATGAAATTATATGTGTGAAATACATAATTTTTGGTTTACTTTCATATTTCATGCCCCCCTTCCCGACCCCCTTGGTGGTGGCCCGAAACCAGATACGGGTCCGGTCGGCTTCCTCTGAGGTTGGGTCAAAGATGCCGAACTTGCACTACGTTCAAGACCAGCATTTGCAAAGACACCTGTCCACGGCCAGAGCACTTCCAATATCTTGTGTCAATATTCTCCGGTTGGCAACATTGCTTTCTTTCCCCACGTGACACTCGCGCTGCTCGCGTTTCAAAGAAGCGCCTCCGCAAACTCCCCCAATTTACGACTGGACTCGGCTACTTCGGTCATGCGCAGAAAACTCGAGAGCTCTCGGATCGCTGGTCAAACAGTATACTCACACGATGGCTGCCCAGCCCACTATTTCCGGGGTGTGCGACAGTGGCTGCACAACAATTATCCCATGTGATGGATTTATTGCGGCAGCCCGACCCCCTAGCTGGCGAGGAGTCCAGATTTGACGCCATGCCACTTTTACAGTTGGGGTCACATGAAAGAGTTAGTCTACAATACACCAGTGGATTCCCAAGAAGAGTTCACAGAGAGAATTGTGACAGGTGCCCAATATATAAGAGACTGAGTGTCAACAGTAGTGACTGTGTCTGAAGTACGCCGCAGGCTGCGTGCTTGCATACGTAACCGGGAGGCAATTTGAACAGGATTTGTAGTTTTTGTAACAGTTCATTCTGGCAACCTGGAAACATGAGAATGGTAAATAACATTATTATTTCACTCATTTTCGTTCCTGTATTTCTCACAACCGACAACTTCTTTTCATTTTACAAAGAGGTCTACAACGTGCCTTCTCTGCTTTTTATTCAGATTTTTCCCCTCAACCCGTGTGCCAGTTGACAACATTTGAATCTTTTTGGAGAGCTTATGAAACGTGGTAGTTTTTTCCATAATTTTTACCCTAAGTGTGTTACCATTTTTTTTAGTAATCCTCTTCGATTTAAACGATAATTTCCAAATTCTGGAATCCAGACGAAATATGCATTTCTACTAAAAATTCACCAGGCGATTAACACGCACCACCACTTATTAAAGGACAAAGTAATGATATCTAGTAACATACATTATCCCAATCTGCGATCCAACAACACCAACAGTATCCGATTACCAAAATGTAACAAGATACGGATCAAAATCCCTGTAATCTCTGGCAAGTCAAGCGTGGAATCAACTGCCTGTAAATTGCAGAAAGGAGAGAAATTTGGCCAAATTTAAACAAGAGATTAGAACATTAATCTATGAATACTGACACCGTGCCTCATTGCCTCCTTCATATAACGTAGCTGCAAAAATGTTTATTTTATTCTATTTATATTTTTCAATTATATAAATTTATAATATTCCATTTTATGTATACTTATAAACAAATAGCATAACTGTATATTAATACATGTAGGGCAAAAAGCTGTTTTCGTAGTTCAGAATCAATGTAAAGAAAATTGTAAGCTTAATTGTAACCCTACTTTAATAATAATAATATAGCTCAAACATACATAAATCAGGGAATGCAGGACATTCTATAATGCTATGTCACTGTTAATTGGTTCTATTCCTGGTGAAAACAGCTATGCAATCTACTGATGAAGGTATGTAAAAGCTTTTTTTCCTATGATAGGCATCCATTATTATAGTTCATTTTTGAGACGGAGCTCCTAGGTTTGATACTTTGGTAAAGCATGTCAGTTTACTCAAGTATTTTATCAATTCAAGAATAATACTTTTTCATACAATTGTAGAATCTAAAATAATGTATACAACAAGAATTCTAGTTACATTTGTTTCCCATAGAAAGTACTCCAATTGAAAAATAATGAACCTCATGAAAGGGTATTAAGTTAGAATTTGTTAGTGGATATTTTGCCATGAGGGTACATAACAGAGCACACATGTTCAGAGCATCATGGACATAGAAATAAAAAGCATCTTCATTTTTAATATTTATTAAATTCAGTAAAGATAGTAATACAAACATGGAGCGCATAATATCTGTAAAAGAACTTAAAATTCACAAAAAGTTAAAAAATTCATTGATGTATAAAATATATTTTTCATTATATCAAAAGCCATTGAGGAATATAAACTCACAGGGCACACCTTTGTTCAAAAGGATCTCTTACTTGTTAATATACATATAACACAATCGTTCATTAACACAGTACATGGAATTAAAATTACAATTTTTCAAAAATATATGTGGCATGCAAATCACAGAAAGCTAACATTGGCTATGTTCTAGTTTACCCTGAAAATTGCACTTTATTAATCATGAAATTCTTTTTGTTTCATATATTTATGCAACAATTGATATTTTCTGTGAAATTGCTACCCTTTACAATATATTGAACAGTTACAAACTTTTACTTTGACAAAACCATGAAAACATGCAAGTAAACATTTTGTCTAGCCTATAATGTCTGCTTAAGGAACCAACTTACAAAACTGTTGAATCAAAACCAACCAGATGTTATTCAAGTGAACAACTTGAAAAATGTTCAACATCAGTAGAGCTCTTATTCTCATGTACTCTATACGAGCGTCATCAAGGGCCTCCCAGATGGCGCAGTGGTAGCATTGCCGCCTTGTAATCAAGGGGTCCCGGGTTCGATACCTGGTGGATGCCCAAAGTGGTTCAGATTCCACTTTAAACTGTAGGTCCAGTCTTGATTAGCCTTACTGTGCACAAAGTGGACTTAAAACATCAACTCAACTCAAATAAGTGTCATCAAAGTATTATTCAAGCTTATAAACACAAGAACAAAACACAACATAGCTTTATGATATTAATATTTTAGAAGAAAGAATATTTGACTCACAGGTACTGATTAATAATTTTGTATTGATGCAGTATATCTAACTGAAGTGCTAATAAATTCAAAATAAAAAGAAACCAAGAAATGAAGTTTTCTCAATGCAACATATCTCACAGAGATTGAATGTGTAAATACTGTAAATAAATGCATATATAAAAATGAATTAATGATATTTTGTCTAGGTTTGAATATATGCAGATTAATTGATCTTCTTACATTGCTTGCAAACTGACAAATTGCATACAAACATGTTTCATTGTTTGGAAATTGCATAAATTACATAAGCCTTTTGAGTTATTTCTAGAGATGGACTAAATCGGAAATTTGATATCGCGATATAGCATCACAGACAATACAATACAATATTTTTCCGTATCGTGATATTGGCGATATATCATCCCCACAATACATAGACAAAATATCGTGATGATGTTTCGCCAAAATAATGTGACAATATATCACCGACAATATATATCGCCAAAATATCGTGATAATATATCATCTAGTTGATATCGCCTGGATGATATTCTTTCTTCAATATTGTGATGTATTGTCTGGCATCGCGCAATACTAGTCATTTACTTGTTTGGACAGTAGCACATAAAGATGTGTGTCCATATTGTCTATCACCAATGTGTTGTTATGGGATTGAAACTAAACCATAAATACAGGTGAACATATGCGTTTCAAGTGAGCTGAGCCAATATAAATGTCAATACTCTTAATGATAATCACTAATACTGATACCGGAAAATTTAATATTTCAAAGCATTCAGAATATTTATAAATGAAAATATATACATTTTCCATGGAATCATACTGAATCGGTCTACAGTTTTACTTTAAAATATTCATAACTTCTCATGAGATGACAACTTAATCATAACACCATTTATTTTTCATAATGTTTTTGTAAAAAGCAGTTAAAATTAAGCATTTTGCATAATTTCCAGGATATGCTGACTCAATGACATGACATTTTTGTTGTATCTGGAAAAGTAACAGTCGATAACAGTACATCAGTATTGACTCATCCCTATAATATAACAATTGCTTTCAATTTTTAAGTCTCCGCTGAAGCCAACAAAGCTGTTTTTGAAATTCTCCCTTGTTTCAAAAACCATAATGAATTTCCATAGGACTGAAAAATTACATCTGTTTAGAATTTCTTCTACAGCATAGTTTCTCAACCTATGGGGTGTGACCCAAGACTACTAGAAGGAAAGGCTGGGGTCAGACACTCCTCTTTTCGCGATTGGCGTGGGTGTGATGTCATCGGCGGAAGAAACTCAGATGAGCCTTTACCCCATATGGAAAGAAACATGTAAAGGCTGATTGGTTTTTTCTTTTCGCTCCTTTTTTCTTGTATTTCTGTATTGTTGGGTTGTTGCCGTTTATAATGCCTTCAGAGTGAGGCATGAGACATATGATCTGTGACGAAAAAAGGAAACAGCGAGTGATAATATATAACTGAACCGAACACACATAACAAGACTTGTTAGTGAATGCGATATCAGTAGCCTCATTACACATCAGGCTCCATACACTTCAATTGGGTTATAATTATTAGAATAAAAAAATGAATATTGTAATTTATAATAAAGATTCTCACGAGTATATAGAGAGTTCAGTTTTGGTTGGGACGGTGGTACGCAACAACAGAATATCTTAATAGTATCCGTGGTAAGATATTTAAAAGAGTACCCTTGGCACTTTTAGGAAAACAGCGAATCAGTATACAAATTTTATACCACATCGCTAATTTTTCCCCCGCCAAAGTTTAATGTTCGACCCTGCTACTTTACAGAAGTCAATTGACCATGTAAGATCAGAGCTGCATATCCCTCTTCCCCCAATTTAATATCCAATCCCCCACTAAAATTTCCATACCAATTTTAGGTTCAAAATTCCCATACTAAAGTTGGGTCCCCAGTTTGATACCTGGTGGAAAAACATAGTGGTTCGGATACCAGTTAGTGGTAGTCCCGATTAGCCTTTCTGTGCATAAAGTGGACTTAAAACAACAATTCAATCAATCAAGTACTTACAAGTACTAAATGTTAGCAAGAATATGATTATAAACTGGATGCAAACCCCTACAAGTAATTCTGCCAGCGTCCATGCTTGTGGGTTGCATGAAGTGTAATATCAATCAAGGTGGGTACCAGACTGAAAAAAGTTGAGAACCACTGTTCTAGAGCATTCACATGAATCTTCATGTACTTTGTTTTTGCTGTTGTGTAAATATTTGCTATAGCGTAATGGACTCATGTACCCACAAAACTACCTAGACAACAGCGATAGCAAACCACATAAATATTTACCTCAATGCTCTGGAAGGAATTCAAAGGAAATGTAATTATTCTGATTTTGGAAAATCATAGTTGTTTTGCGAAAGAAGAGGGAATTTCAAAAACAGCTTCGCTGGCTTCAGCCAAGAAGGCAACAAGAAGAACTTTTACCATTGTCCATATTTCGATTTCATGAGTCTTTTGTGAAAGACGTTAAAATTTTACAGAAATATTACATTATTTCTATTACAATGATGATACTCTTGCATTCGATAACTGGAAGAGAATATTTGCTTCAGGATAACATTTTGAAAAACTTACAGCCCACGATGTAACGACAGGTCTATTACAATAAAAAGTGCAATCTCCTACTTGTTCCCACAGATATTTCAGAGTTCTGAAGCCCCTGCTTCATACACCCATGACTGCAGTTGTGTAAATATGTATTCCATAATGTTATTTCAATGCGCAGTAAATGTAGGGATGGTCAATATGAAATTTTTACCAATACTAGTCAAGTACCAGTATAATATACCATACTGATTTGTTACAACTTTGCACTTTGCAGCATGTGTTTTCTTTTCTCTTTCTTTTTTATATTCTATTAGGGCTTGTTGTAAGAATGGCCTTAAAGGCCGGAACACCTTTGCTGAATAAAGGCAATTTTATTATTTGTATTTCTTATAAACTAAATTATGTGGCACAACAACCGTCTGATGGGAGGTGCATACTTGAATTTTGCCAGAACTTTCTCCGTGTTGCAAAATATTCCATTATAAAGTGAAAAATCATTGAATATGGTCCTAAAACTATTGTTTTTTGTTTTTTTTAATATCATTGCTCAAAAAAACGAACCTGATAATTTGTATTTGTTGATATATATGTGTTATACACAGTGAATACATGCTCGGTATCTCAAAACTGTTTAAAATAGGTGCCTCCACGATAACTCAACATAGCAGCAAATGTTGACCTGCTACATCACACAGTTTTAGGGCTTTTCCTGGATGCAGAGTTGAGTAGAAAGAAGCATCAGCTGATAACAGTTGAGAATCATCTTGTGATCCATGCTTTTCACACTGCATGTCAAACTTTACTCAAGGCCCAGAAAAGTTAACAAAGATATCTATTTACATTTATTTATATCAATAACTACGGACAATGTTATATAATGTCTTATGTAAGCATTGATGGCTTTAGTCAGAAGCCATCTGTTTGTGCAATATACCCTAAAAGCTATTCTGCATGTAGTCCCTGTCCGCCATCTTGCCACTAGCAGAGACTAAGTTGACCACAGGTAGCACATGAAATCCTTACAGCCTGAAATAGCAATTGCTATCTTGCAACACCCAGGTAGTAAGTGCCTCCAGAGACCTTGCTACCTGGGTTTGCTCCAATGCTGAACATTCCTGGAGGCACCTGATGATTTCCGGTGAATATTGAAAAAACCGACGTAATTTCTATTTACACCTGTTGATATATATATATATATATATATATATATAATGGATAAAAGCAAGGAGGGCCAAAAGGACTAAGTAAAAATCAAAGAAGGTAAAAGGAAACACTCACCGGACAGTAGAAAAGTTCAAAATTTTCGCTAATTTATAGCATCATCGGTGTGAGGAGAAATAGACGGAACCGGAACAGTGGGTTTTATGCTTGGGGGCATGGCAGAAAACGGCAGTTTGGGTGTGAGGCTTTTGGGTGTTAGGCCTAATATCAAATATGAGTGCAGGAAGCGTGCATGGGACGTAGCTTTGGTGTAGGAAACAATAAGAGATCGCAGGCGGTTCAGTTGATAGGAGTTATATGTGAAAGGATTCATACCAAAAGTGGATAATAATGGATAAAAGCAAGGAGGGCCAAAAGGCTAAGTAAAAATCAAAGAAGGTAAAAGGAAACACTCACCGGACAGTAGAAAAGTTCAAAATTTTCGCTAATTTATATTATATATACAGTAGAGCGTCGATTATCCGAAGTAATTGGGGGACATGGGTGTTCGGAAAACTGGTTTGTTCGGATAATCGAACTGTACATGTTTATTTGCCAAAAAGAAGTACTGTACAGTAAATTTATTCATAAAAACAGGCATCTCTTTAAGTATGTATTACAAAGTAACGTACAAAGGCAACTTTAGTAGGAATATATAGTATGTGGTACAGTTTATTAAACAAAAATATGTACATATTACATACGCATTTTGCATGAACAATACACACAGTACACAAAATTAACGTTTAAAAAAATCCTTTATTTTGGTCTGTCTAAGCAAGCCTACACGCTTACGAGCAGCTAAGTCACGTACTTTTTTCATTACAGATATCTGAAAGTGAGCGAGTACACAGTTCGGTTAAGCGGTCGTTCGGTTAACCGACGTTCGGATAATCGACGCTCTACTGTACTTATATATATTTATAACCGGTTCCGTCTATTTCTCCTCACACCGATGATGCTATACATATATATATATACATACATATACACACACACACACACACACACACACACACACACACATATATATATATATATATGTTATACACAGTTTCCAGGAGTTACTAGCACCTGTTAGTGACAGTTTCTGTAGTTGAAACAATTTTTAAGAAAGTTATTTTCCATTATTTCTCCCACGACAGACAAATACCGCTATATGCCTTCTGTTTGACAGGAGGTGCATGCTCAATTTCTATGATGGTGCTACTTTTCTCGATTGCTCAGAATGTTCCGATTCAAAGTGAAAGATCATGGGAAACTGCTATTTATAGGTTGTTTTTTTTAAAAAATTAATATTACTAAAGGAATCCAACCTAGTGATTTGTATTTGTGTCTGTTGATATTTACATGCTATACGCAGTGACATAGTGAAAGCATGTGTCGTTTCATGTTGGCTGTCCGAATTATTCCATGCATAATACGGACCATAGTTGTTTTTTTTAAGGGGGGGGGAGCAAAAGTTTTGGGAAAAAAAAGTGTGCACTATACATGAGAAATTATGGTATGTCAACACATGTTAATGTGGATCAAAATTCACACGTATGTCATCAGATTCCCATTAATTTAGTTTGAATTCACCCATCAGTTCCCTCACAAAATTTTGTTACTTTTGTGTGGGATTGGTTAACTTTTAATTTATTTGTTCCAGCAAATTTTATATTGATGCTCTTTCAATATTTGTAAACATTTCATATTTGCACACACATCCCTGATTTGAGTGGCACTGTTGAACAGCAGTATTTCTGGATTGTCTCAAAAACGAAGACCGAATACAAAACCAGCAAGTTTTACAGTCAAGAAAGCCACTGTACCTACTACAGCGACTGCAGTCGTAGTATCCACGGCATCCATGATGGTGAGATGACTCTTGCTTTTTCCGCTATTTCAGAACTGATGGTGAAACACAAAGCATGAAGCCAATGTTGGGAGTTCTTACCCACTGTGGAATATATCATACCATTGTGTTTATTGATCTGTACATAATTCCACAGTCTGCATGGAGACAATCGCACTTCTCCCAGCTTATTATTAAAATTAAATCCCAATGGTCGCTGCTTATTATACTTGGGAACAATTTTTCCATGACAATCTTGCTTCCCTGTGCAAAGAAAAATGCAATATATTTAAGTCAACTTCTCAAACAAGATTGCAGAAACAGAAACTTTTATCTTCTGATTTGGCACACACACACACACACACAGGATATGTACGAGGGGGTATCGTAAAGTTTTAATTATCATCTGCAAGTTATTGAACTATGTGAATGAAATTTCACCAGTGTAATTATTGATATTTGTGTGCATGATGGTGTAAAACTGTTCATAGTATGTTGTTTACTTTTTGACATGTGCCGTAGATGTCAGTAACCTGCAAGATGTAGAAGAGTCAGGCTCGCAGCGTGATTAAGTTCCTGCATTTGAAAGGTTTCAGTGCCAGGCGAATTCATGATGAAATGAAGACTGTCTATGGTGATGATTGTTCATAGGACACTGTTGTGAGGTGGAAGAGGAATTTCCAAAGTGGCCACATGTTCCACACAGACAAGCCAGGAAGTGGACGACCATCACTCCATCACTCACGGATGATAAGGCTACAGTGAAGAAAGCAGAGGATCTCTCCCGAAAGACCGACGAGGAACTCTACACATGATCATGGATTCAACTGGTCTTAATTATGGCAGTGCATGGAAAATTATTCACGACGAACTCTGCATGTCTAAGGTGTCAGAATACTGAACCCCGCAGTCTGACTCCTTACCAACAATGCACCTGCTCACTCATCTCAAGCTGCTGCTGTGGAAGCAAGGCGATACAGCTATGGAATCTTGCCGCATCCTCCCTATTCTACTTTCTAGCTCCAAGTGACTTTTACTTGTTCCATGAAATGAAAAATCCACTCTGGGGTTGGCGATCCAACAACATGAATGATGTCATGCAAGAGGTGGAATGCTGGTTTTTGACGCATTCTACAATGATGGCCTGTGGAAGGTCAAGAAACGGGAGAAATGTGTGAATCTGGATGGTGACTACGTAGAGTAAGGACCACAATATAAAATAAAGTACCCGTTTCATTTAGTTCATGGCAATAATTAAAACTTTATGATACCCCCTCGTATTATGTAGAAACTTCCAACAACAAATGCAGGCTTGACCAGGGCTTGAACCTGGAGATCTGGCATACTGTGACATTGCTATACATACTGAACTCAAGGTGGCTACAGATAAGGAAAAATGAAATTCCCTGACTTTTCCAGGATTTCCAGGACAAAATTTGGATTTTTCCTGACAATTATCAAAAAAATTCATGTTTTTGCAAATGGAAATAAGAATGTCATACAGATCTAGGTATATTAAGTACCTATATTTGCTTAAACGAAATTGACTTTATTTCTCTATGATTTGCATTCAAACTGCAAAATAGTGAATTTGGAAAATTATTACTATTCACAAGCTAGAGGAAATATGGGATTTTTTCATATCCGGCCAGTTTTTCAATCAAATATTTGATTTTTTTTAAAAGTTACGACTAAATTAGATTAGAGCGAAGTGATTGATGCAAAAACGAATTATGTAATTTTCAATCTCTTTAGCCTATATCGTTATTATATGTCGATATTTGCACTGAGGTTTGGAAACCTCTGCTTGCAACAACCATGCGTGCAGAATTATTTTTCAATGCACAAACCTACTTCTCTTTTCTATGTAAAGCAAGCAACTTAACCCTTGCCTATATCCAAGTGAAATACTGTGAAACTGCCAACATGCAGTTATACCATTATTACTGGCGAAAAGGGGTGTGTGTGTGTGTGTGTGTGTGTGTGTGTGTGTGTGTGTGTGTGTGTGTGTGTGTGTGTGTGTATATATATATACACAGGGTGATTCTAAAGGTATAGTACAAACGAAAACCACAGATACCTCCCATGAAATAGAGACGAAAGTTCCCCTTCCACTTTGCCGAGAGATGCCTCCGTGAGGAGCTAGACAACGCCGAAAACGTGTGAAAATAAACTTCACACCTCTGTACAGCCAGTACCAGTGAAGATAGAAAGGCGGAACAAACAAAGTCAAAAGGAACACCAAAGTCGCCCATCCGAAAAACACTAGGCGGCAGCTGCGCAACGCATGCGCATGGGGTTCCACAATGGAAATAAGAGTGTCCCGCAAGACAAGTGAAGGGAAAGGGTAGCGATCGATAACGGTAGGGAGAAAAGAAGCTATGAAGCATGAAGTAACAATTGCACAGCGGGAAACAAACACCATGACTGAAGCAGTGCAGTCGAGAAAAGTAGTGCGGGGTTGCAGAACCACGGGAGGACGACGTAGGATGTAAAAACACACTGAGAATGCAAGCAAAGTGGTCCATGACTCTCGACAGGCAACAGACGCGTACATGGTTCGGGGCAGAAATGGCGGCGCTGGCGGTGCAGCGCAAGGGGAGTCCCCAAAACACAGTGGGGAGACACCGCAGCAAGAACAAAGCACGGTGCAACAAAAGAGAAAGAGGACCGGACGGGGAATGGTACCTGCCAAGGAGACAACAAATGCGGGACGAGTGATTCCCCGTAGCAGCACCGAGGGGATGTCACACAGAGGTCGTGCGCCAGCAGGACAAACACAGCAACTACGGGCGCAGGAGGTTATTGCTAATGAAAGGTGCACGTACAGATAGGACCACGTACCCCGTACTGACGTTGTAACAAACGTCGTGATGGGGCCCAATCAGCCTCTTAGAAATGAAGCCGAAGGCACATCGCTGGGTGGGAGCGGGCGAAAGGCTGCTGGAGTGTCGTACGGACCCCACCACTCTGTACGGTGGACGACACTAACGGACGAGGTCGGAATGTTTCCATCCCGATCACCAGGTCCACCGTTCCCAGACCTTACGAGGCTGCTTGCTTCCGAGCGCAACCCAAGCCGAACAACTCGAGTCCCTCCTCGGCCGCAGCCTTCCGCTCCGAAACCAAGCATGGCCTCACACCACTGCAGCCCCACACTGCCGCGTGGGTGTGAGACCGGGCCGAGCAAGGCTGGACAGATAAACTGCGTGGGACAATCGTGTAATGAAGCTACGTGGGGGTATGCAAGTCTGTTCAACTGCTGGGTTACCCCACATTAGTGTACACAAACACCACACGATCGTACGTAGTGCTCCCCGTCGGCTCGAGCAAGACGGACGAAGTACGTGTTGTAGGTGAATGGGGCAAGAATGAAGGACGCTACATGTGTTCAACGATGACAAGGCCCCACAGTACATGGCCCCACCTGACGGCAGTGGTCAGGTAGTGAAGAGCACAGGCACGGGTGGCTCAGGAACGTCAGCTGATTGTACCACAGCGGACGTGTGGGCTGATTGGAAGTGCAGCGTCAGGGAGCGTGTCAGTGAAAGAGCCGGTGGTGTGCTTGACGTATGACAATTGAGTACGTTGTTTCGAAGCCGTTGTGACCAGTGTGTGTGTGTGCCACCTGTGCACTGCAGTACAGTATTCCATAATTGGCACTATCCTCACCGTACCATGGAACGCTACACATTTGTAGAACTGAGGGACATGCATTTTGTCTACGGCCTTGCAGATGGCAATGGCCTAGCAGCTGCACGCCTTTATCGCGGACGGTATCCGGAGAGGCGACAACCCGACAGCAGGTTGTTTTCGAACGTGCACCGTACCCTTAGTGAATCAGGTGTGTTACGTGCAGGCCATCATGTCGGTCACCCAAGACATGTGCGCACCGCGGCGGTCGAGGAGGAGGACGTACTTGCTCGCGTGGATGACACACCGTCCACTAGCACCCGTAGCATTGCACGTGCAGTGGGAGTATCACAGTCGACAGTGTGGCGTGTCCTTCATGATGATCTGCTGTATCCCTATCATCCACAGCGAGTCCACGCGTTGCAGGTTGGAGATTACCCACGCCGTGTGGAATCCTGTCAACGACTGTTGCAGTTTTGTACCGACGATCCCCGTTTTTTGCGCCATGTGCTTTTCACGGATGAGGCAACATTCACCCGTGAGGGCATCTTCAATTGCCGAAACAGCCATGTGTGGGATTATGAAAATCCACATGCAGCAGTCGAGGTGCACCATCAGACCCAGTTTGCAGTAAATATCTGGGCAGTTATCATCGATGAACAGATAATCGGTCCATACCTGCTGCCACCACGTTTAAATGGCCGCCTCTATCGCACCTTTCTTGCATCAGTCCTTCCAGAGCTGCTAGAAGATGTACCCCTCAACGTGCGACATCGTATGTGGTTTCCATTGGATGGAGCGCCTGCACCTTTTTGATGGCACAGTGCGAAACCTTTTGCACCATACCTACCCACAGCACTTGATCGGCAGAGAGGGCCCCATCCCCTGGCCTGCCCGTTCGCCTGACCTCACACCAATGGATTTCTTCTTGTGGGGCCATGTGAAAACACTCGTCTACGAGACCCCGGTGCCTGACAAGGAAACATTGGTAGCGCGGATACTTGCAGCATCGGCCGAGGTGTGTACCATGCCAGGGATTTTTGATAGGGTTTGCCAGAATTTCCTGCGACGCTGCAATGTCTGCATTGAATGTGGTGGTTGTCAATTTGAGCAACTTTTGTAACAACGTCAGTCCGGGGTACGACTACGTACTACGTACTATTCCTATCTGTAAGTGCACCTTTGCGTGGCAATAAACCTCCTGTGCCCGTAGTTGCTGTGTTTGTCCTCTGCGTGACATCCCCTCGGTGCTGCTACGGGGAATCCCTCGTCCCGCATTTGTTGTCTCCTTGACAGGTACCATTCCCCGTCCGGTCCTCTTTCTCTTTTGTTGAACCGTGCTTTGTTCTTGCTGCGGTGTCTCCCCACTGTGTTTGGGGACTCCCCACGCGCTGCATGTGTTTGTTTCCCGCTGTGCAATTGTTACTTCATGCTTCATTGCTTCTTTTGTCCCTACCGTTGTCGATCGCTACCCTTTCCCTTCACTTGTCTTGCGGGACTCTCCTATTTCCTTTGTGGAACCCCATGCGCATGCGTTGCGCAGCTGCCGCCTAGTGTTTTTCGGATGGGCGACTTTGGTGTTCCTTTTGACTTTGTTTGTTCCGCCTTTCTATCTTCACTGGTACTGGCTGTACAGAGGTGTGAAGTTTATTTTCACACGTTTTCGGCGTTGTCTAGCTCCTCACGGAGGCATCTCTCGGCAAAGTGGAAGGGGAACTTTCGTCTCTATTTCATGGGAGGTATCTGTGGTTTTCGTTTGTACTATACCTTTAGAATCACCCTGTATATATATATATAAAATTAAATGCAAGCCATTTATGAAAGAGGGATCTACTGCATTGTAAAGGTGCCTGATTTGGCTAATCAAATATTAAAACAAGAACATGCTTCCGAAAGTTTATGTACGAGGGGCATCCAGAAAAAAGTTCCAATTTTACCTGTACACGGCGCTAGTGGTTGGAGCGCAACATGCATATGCAGGCAGGAAGAAATGCCATGTGGCTGTAATCTGGTGCAGTAAAACACAGCCGTTTTATGTGTTTTAGGACAGTTCTAGGTTAAAGATGGCAGCTCTCACAGTCTCCCACCGACCTTGACCTTGGTCTTTTGTTATTTTTCTTCCAAATTGGTGTTATTCTTTGTTTTATTTATTTATTTTTACTACTCATTGTTATTTTTCCCAAAAATCACATTTTCATTTTAGCACATTTTGTGGCCAATATACCTAAAATTATAGCTGCATGGTGTTTTTAAATTACTGTTTTAAATTGTAGGTCATGTGGTGCATGCATTTTCGTGGCAGTTTGATATGTTGAAACCGATTTTTGAGGAAGTTATTTTTCATTATTTCTCGCTCGACAAATGCCGATGTTACGACTTTCCTGTGGTGGTAGGTGAGCACTCCATCTCCACCAAAATCGCACTACTTAGCTTTTTTTAAAATTTGCGAAAACTGCCAACAATTCACATTTTATGTCAAATTCTCTTTATTTCGCTATTTCAAACGGGTGAAAAGTGTGTCCACACATCACTGCACATTCATAAACACTACTTCGCACATTTTTCATTATTATCACGTTTGTGAAAATCAAGGTCCCTACTAATTGGAACTTACCTTCTGAACACCCCTTGTATAAATCAGTAGATGAAAAGTGAAAATTTAGCTGCTCTGGCAGAGAACCGCCAATTACTGAAGAAAGTCATATGCTTTTAGGATTGAATGATTCCAGTAATTATGATATTAAATATTTTTGTATTTATTATTATAATTTTATTTCATAAGATTTAAACAGACAGGACCGAAGGGGGTGGGGGGTGGTGTGAATTGCAATTCGAATGTTGCAGAAAATTTGAGGTTGGGAGCATCATGTACTTGTCAAATTTATATGACGTTCACCCATGCAGATTTCTGTTTTCCTTTTTTGTGACATTATTCAACATATATATCCCGATTTGTTGTATTCTTCTTGACATGGAATTATAGTTCCATGTCATTGTAAACTAATGTTAACCTGTGCAAAACCAGTATTACGCATGGATGATGAAAGAAAACCTTCGTACACTTTTCTACATTGAATAAGATTAAGTGAGCCAAAAGAGTAATAAAATTCCGGAAGCATATTTGCAGTGGTTTAGCAGACTAAGGCTTCATTTTTGTTGGATGTTGCATCTGACAAACGTCATAAACGACAAAAAATGTCATACTGGAACATCCAAGAAACGTCGGATTCATGAGAGTACAATGCGTGTGATTTTTGTCGGATGTCGCAGAATGACATGTATCGAACTGCTATGTTCGACAAAAATTGCATGCATATAAGGAGCCAAAAAGTTTGTTCAATGAAATGTTGTACCACACAAGACAAACTCGGACGTACAAGGCTCTGTTAATGGGTGGAATATTTGTCAGATGTTGCAGTCCGAAGACATCCAATAAAAAATAATTTCATAAGAATAGCATGCATGCACTTTTTGTCGCACATTGTAGTGAACATTTTGTCAAAGTTCAACATTAGTCTCACGGTGATATCCAAAAAAAATCGTATGCATCAATGGAGCCTACATGTTCATCCGACATGTACCATGACATTCAACAAATTACAAGGTTGCATAGTGCCCTTTTTGTTTCCATGTTCCTTCAGAATGTCCGACAAAATGATAATGTACGACGTCCAACAACTATTGGACAGTGCCACAGTGATAATGCCCATCCCCACCCCCTCCATCTGTTGACTGTTCTGCCTCCTTACAACTTCCATACAGATAACAAAAATAACAATAATTCAATGCATTTTCCACGTGATATTTAGAGGCTTATGAAATTTGTCTGCCCCTCCGGAAATTTCTCTCTCTCTCCCTCCCCTCCCCCCATCACTGGTTTCTGTTCTGGCTCTGTGGTTGTGTTGAGCATAAAAGGGACCTAAAAGTTGAGGCCGAGATTTAGCAACAATATTTCCTGTTCCCATGCAGTGCTACATAATGACATCTTTCAAAGCAAATGCCTCAAAAAGTCAATAGAGGCAAAATTCCCTGACTTTTTTTGACCTCTCAAATTCCCTGACTTTTCCCGGTTTTCCAGGTCTGTCGCCACCCTGTGAACTACAATTCCACGAAGGTAAGACAGCAGCAGCACAAAAATCTGGCAAAACTAGGTTGGCTCAGTAGCTGAATAAGTAGAGCAATGGGCAATGTGTCAGGGACCCAGGTTGCAGTTCTGGTTGAACCTGCATTTTTTTTTTCACTGGAATTTCTACCTAGGAAATTTTATATAAATCAAGGTACAAGCAAGACATGCTTTATACAGGTAAAAACTTTAAACTAAATCTGAAACAAAAATGTTATTACTATGAGGTGTCAGCATTCAAAAAGTAACTTGTACAGGGCGATCCAAAAAAAATGTTAATACTATATGGGAAATAGAAAAAGTACTACTTACCGTCTACATTTACTTCTTTTATTAAACAAGACTGCATATTTAGCCTGTCACACACTAAACATACTGTATAACACCCTAAACACGAATAAATTCATATCATTGCAGATTGCAGCAAAGTTTGCTCCTTTAAGCTAATTTTCTACTTCCCATATAGTGTTATTTTTTTTTTTTTATTACCCTGTATTTTCACCTGTCCGACTTCCTGATTGTTTTGTAAGTTTACTATTAAAATAAATCTATAATATAACCAATGCAATAAAATTAGATGCTTTGTTATTCATCACTTGTACACCAAAGATGTGAAGAGCTAACTTCATTCCTGATCATCTATCCAAATTTAATAGTTTTTTGATCTGTTGTTGATATGATTTTTAGTCTAAATTATGTGCTGCTAAATGTACTTTGTATGTGTAATTTCAATTTTGTTCATTTCCAAAGGCCAGTAATGTTGGTTTGGTATGAATTTGTCTGTCTACTGAGAGGTACACCACCACACCGAAAAGAAAGAAAGGAAAAAAAAAACTGTTTTGTAAATCTTTCAAAAGGTGTAGGCATGATCTGGTGTTTCTAGGAAAGGGGTAGGCAGCTAAGGGTAATAAAATTATGTACCAAAATCACTTTAATTCAAGGAGTAGAAACTTAAAAAGTGTGTTTTTCTGGAAAAAGAGACACACACAGACAGAAAAATATTGTACAAAATTTGTAATCATTTGTGCAATTATTTTAACTAATAATATCTGTTGCACGTTTGGAAAACTTGAATTCAGTGTTATTTACTCTTTCTTCTATTTTCTTATCTTGAAATTAGGCCTCATGAAATACTGGCGGATCCAGTGGTTACAGTTGAGAGGGTACCTCACCTCCCTGAAAATCAGAATATGTTATACTATAAACAGAAACCAAGTTGACTTTGATGTTCTAGAGATTATAGTATAATTCTGCAAAAGAAAGGGGTCCAGGACTGGAATAGATGGTTATTATTGCATGTCGTTCAATTCCTCCCATTGCCACAATAAACTGAAGCAAAGTGAAGAAGCGGTCTTAGGCTCGATCTCCTTTTTGGGCATATTGCACAGTAGTGGATCCAAATTTAAATTGTAGGTCCAGTTTCGATTAGCCTATCATGACCGTAAAGTGAACTGAATAAAACTTTAAAAAATATTCTTGGGTCTGTTAAACTTGGTGAAAAAGGGTAGAACATTTGAGTCTTCAAAAAGTAGGCATAATAATATATCCAAACCTGCATGCATACTTACATACTCAAAACTTACACTCTAGATGTCGTGGCCACGGTGCATGACTATTATTTTTATTGCAGTATTATTTTTTAAAGAAAGCTGGATCACAGGACCCCTAACATTGAATATGTAGAGACTGCTTTGTGCTTTGGAAATTGAATTTAATGGAATTTTTGGTTTATGACCACTTTATGCACAGATAGGCTAATCCAGACTGGACCTACAATTTACAGTGAGATCCACTGGGTATCAAACCACACCCCTTAATTACACTTAATTACCACTATGCCATTGGAGATGCCCTGTGTGTATTGGATGTGGTTGCAACAAATGGTTTCATACACTAAACTGAAAATGTACACCAAACTTCCCCTACATTTTATGCATTATTTTGACATTCTTGGCATATACAAGGGGTTTTCCTCATTCATTGATGTCCAGGAAGGAGGCAGAAAATACTTAATTTTTTACCCACTTTTTTCTCTTGAGTTTGTTGTTAGGCAGCTAGATTTAACAACTCTGTGTAAAAAATATTGGACGAGGAAGTTGCATGCAAATAGGTTAGACCTTCTCACTAAAAAACATTGCTTCTCGTTATATAAAATGAGACAGTAATTCAAGGTAACAGTGCATGATTAAATGACACCATAATTTTCATAAAAACTCAAAATTTCAGTCTTTATGTGAAAAACGTACTGTTTTGGAGTACATGCTAATTTCCGTAAGTCCATAAATACATGTTCTGGTGCTTCAACTTCTGATGTTCTGTCTTCAAGACAGTAAATATTTATGTGGGATTCTTTCCCGATAATTCAATGGGGAAGGACAAGGAAATATCCCTGCAGTGTGTATATTATTATTATTGCTTTGGGGAGGGGAGGATATTATCAATATAGTGTACCCACTGAAACTAACCTTCTGCGGTTCTCCAGTCATCACCTTCAAACTTGACAACTAAAGCCCACTGTTCCGAATGTAAGCTTCGAACAGGTCGCTTAAACAGATACACAGTTGCCATCCTCTCTGTAACGTCAGTTTCATCTGGAAGACCCCAGTATTCCATAACTACAAGTAGTAACCTGTGAAAAATAATTGTTCATTATTATTTAATAATGTGTCAACAAAAATGTTATTTTATATAATTTTCCAAAATTTTGAAGCACCATAAAAATCAAAGAAGATAATTTTTTGTTCCACTAACAGGGCATTGCTACTAACCAGTTGTTGCGAGTCATAAATATCAAGTGTATATATATATATATATATATATATATATATATATATATATATATATATATATATATATATATATATACCGGGTGGGGCACGTAAAAGTACCACCGCAAATATTTCGTAAACAACAATAAATATTGAAAAACTGCTTTCCCAGATATATGGGTATGAGAGGGGCTCATGAAATTAATGGACACAGTACGTTCAACTATGTAAGGAAATATTGCTTTCAACACAAACTGTTAACAAATAATTGTACATTGAAAAGTATAAAGTTTAAACATTCCGCCATGAGTTACATTCATGAAGGTTAGTCCATTAACATCTTTCTAATTTTTTATTGGTGTTCATTCATTTACAGCATAATTTTTAGTACATCGGAACAATCAAGTCTTCACGTTTGGTTATGACAAATCTTTGTTTTCAACTTTTATACTTTGCACCTTATACATTTTTCTTTCTTTCTTTTGAATTGATTTAACAAATGTTATCAAATAAAGCAAAGACCTAACAAAGTACACTGATTAACCAGACGTTTGTAGTCACGGACTGCCGGCTTGTAATGAGTACACTGACTTTCAATGGAATCGTTACAAGCCGGCAGTGTCCGTGACTGTACTACGTCAAAACTGTTGCTAAGAAAACAGTATTTTCAAACTCTGAAAAGGCCAAGATGATACTTATCTATGGCGAGTGTAGGAAAAATGCAGCACAAGCATGCAGGCTGTATGCACGACGGCATTTGCGCTTGGCTCTGCCAACAGGCATAGGATGCACCTTCTGCGCTCAACTTCACGTTGCAATTACTTGAGAACCACTTGACATATTACAATGTAACAAACGCCATTCTTAATGATTTTTTCCGTACTGTCAAATGAGCTGGAAATAAGTGAGTTTTCCATTAAAAAAAAACTAAGTTTGTGTGTATCCTTATATAGTTGAATGTATTGTGTCCATTAATTTCATGAGCCCCTCCCATACGAGGGGGGGCTGGAAAGTTCGTGAAATCACCCAGAAGGAATACAGCTGGAACAACCATTTTAATACATTTTTCAAGGTATTCCCCCCGAAGCTCAATACACGTTTCACAACAATGTTTCAACATTTGTAACCCTTTCAAATAGAAGGTTTTGTCCTGCCATGCAAAACAGCCCTCCACCTCCTCAACCAGTGCCTCTTCGGATGGAAAATGTGTGCCCTTGAGATGTTTTTTGAGGTTTGGAAAGAGGTGATAGTCGGATGGGGCGATATCAGGGGAATAGGGTGGGTGGGGTACACAGGTAAAGCCCAGATCCACCAGCAATTGCATGGTCTGATGGGCCTTGTGCGAGGGCGCATTTTCCTGGAGAAATTGCACACCACGGCTCACTTTCCCCCGACGTTTTTCCTTCAGAGCCGCCTTCAATTCAATCAAATATTGGGAATAAACAGCAGCACTGATGTTTTCACCCTGTTTAAGATATTTTATGAGGATGACACACTCCTTATCCCAAAAGACCGATGCCAGAACCTTCCCTGCTGACCTTTGACTTCGGAACTTTTTCGGTCGAGGAGACCCACTGTGGCGCATCTCCATGGGTTGCTTTTTAGTCTGTGGATCATAATGGTGAATACATGTTTCATCTTCAGTCACCAGACAGTGCAAAAAATCATAAGGGTGTTGAAATTTGCGCACGATATCCCGTGACATCTGCACTCGTGTTCTCTTCTGGTCAGCATTCAGACATTTTGGGTTCCATTTCGCACTGAGCTTCCGCATGTCCAGATACTCTGATATTATGACACCCACACACTCACGCAATATCCCCAGATACGCAGCAATGGTTTTGGTGGATATGCGCTTATCCTCCATGAACATGTCGTGCACTTTGACAATGTTTTCCCTAGTCACTGCACTTGCAGGCCTGCCAGAGCGGGGTTCATCTTCAGTCTCACCATGTCCAGTCCTAAAACGCCTCACCCATTTTGCTACTGTTGTATATCCTGGGGCATGTTCCCCCAAAGTCTCATGCAAAGTTTTATGGATATCCATGGGGGATTTGTCTTGCAACACGAAAAACTTGATGACACTGCGAAGCTCATTCTTCTCAAATTTCCTTAGGTCCTCCACCATCTCTTCTTACTGAACGTGAAACAAAAAAATAACAATGACAAAAGGATCATATGCAGGATAAGAGGTTTACAATATATGCTCTTTCTAATGGCTACAACAATTTGTTTCAATTTTTATTTCTTCTGGGTGATTTCATGAACTTTCCAGCCCCCCCTCGTACCTATATATATATATATATATATATATATATATATATATATGCAAAAGCAGTTTTTCAATATTTATTCTTGTTTACAAAATACTTTTAGGTGCCCCACCCAGTATATATTTGCTTTGAATTTGTAATGTATTACCATTACACAAACAAAATAAGAAAATGTATTGTGCATGTTTCATTGTATTTAGATCTTTCACTTTACTTCTTCACCTTTGTAGTTTAATCACAACAGTGAGAATAGATGTGAATTGATGAGATGAATGAAGAAAGGACAGCAAAGAAATGGTCATGCAGTGTGCATATTATTATTATTTGTGGGGTCTGTGCTAAAGGAATATGTGGGAAACAACACATTCTATTTCACATTTATTGCAAAACACATGCAAAGATATGTTTGAAGTTCAACTCCAGCAATTTTAAATAAATTCAATTCCGGTCCAGGAGAGAAAATCAGCAAGCGTAAATGGTATCTGGACCATAAATAACCTTTTCATCTGTAAAGTATTTCAATTCGGTCCAGGAACCTTTTTTCCCGATAGAATTTAAATATGGCTCCAGAAACCTTTTTTACCGGATGAATTTAAATATGGTCCAGGAACTTTTTTTTCAGCTGAATTTAAATATGGTCCAGGAACCTTTTTTCCAGATGAATTTAAACACAGTCCAGGAACCTTTTTTCAGGATCAAATTAAATTCGGTCCAGGAACTATTTTTTCTGGATGAATTTAAATACTGTCCAGGAACATTTCTTCTGGATCAGTTTTTCATCTGTAAAGTATTTCAATTTGGTCCAGGAACCTTTTTTCCAGATCAATTTTAATACAGTCCAGGAACCTTTTTTTACAGAATCAATTTAAATATGGTACAGGAACCTTTTTTCAATGAAACAATACGCAATGTAGACTGAATTTAAATTATGCAAGATAAAAGGTTCCAGTCCTGCAGCAGAACCCAATAGAGATGCGATGGTACTAATTAGCATCCTTAGATGCAATGGTCTCTTCCATTGCATCGGCGAAAAGTGGTAAATACCGGTGATGCACGGATATTAGGGTGTTGCTACCTTCAGGATTAAGAGCTTATCCTTTGGTCGATACAACCAAATATCAATGAAACAATATATATAGTATAACGCATAAGTCGTGTATATAGTATATACGTATATGCTTATACTCCAACATTTTTACAATTTCTATCTCTTATCGGTTTCAACATATATATATATGGATCGAGGGGCCGTTTAAGGAAGTCTAATGCATCGTTTTGAAGTGTCTATCTCAGACTGCTCTGTGGAGATGATTGGATTTAAGGAGTCGAAGGATTACATTCATCACCTTTTTTCCCTCCCGAGAACTGGTCCAAGTGTGATGTTTTGGATAATACCTCTTTATATGCTTGTTTCCGGCATCTTGAGCAGCCGAAATAATCGCTGGACAAGTATTTTCTGTGGAAACTGGCACGTTGATAGAGTGAGAAGTAAAGCTAAATTTTCTGCTTGGTTCCCATCTCAAATATCACGACGTCTAGGCCCAGCCCATAAGATAGTGCCCATAGGATATGCCTATGCGCATATAACACTTTTCTGTTAGAGCCGTGGTTTCCTTTTATAATTGAAGTCTGATCGGCCAGAAAAATTTGTTGTTGAAAGTCAAAGAGTTTGTTAAATAGCAACTTTTCCTAGTTTCTTACATTCATAGTGTATCTTAAGCTGAACAAGGGATGTGACGAAAATGTCTGTCTTGAAATCCCTCTTCCCTGGCCCTCTGCTTACATTGAAATTACCCAGATGTCCATCCCAACCCAACTTAAGAAGAGTGAAGATCTTGCGTATCCAAGTGCATTTTATGACTTTTTCTTAAAAGGGGCAAGAACAGGCAAAAACTACTTTTGGATCCTGAAACTCTAGAGACATTATTCTAACATAAGATAGTTGAATCTTAACTTGAGCTTGTTTGAGTCGTTTTGTAATTGACTGGAGAAGTATTGAAAAATAAGAAATCTGTGGCTAACTTGAGTTTCAGCACATTAACAAATTAATACTTCATTAAACCAGATGACAGTATATCCTCATAATTAAATTTTAAAACTAACAAAAAATAAGATTCAAACCGCAATTGGCATCCAATAAATGTTTATAAAGATGCAAAACTAACTACGTGGAAAAGTCCTTTCTGCAACAAACAAACATCATAGCCGCACTTCAAGGCTCGCTACCCAACTGAAGGCGACACTTATTGTGTAACCTCAGGTAGTTTTCAATAGAATGGACCTTTTACTCTAGAATTATAAGGGTAACAAATCTACTTTCGCAATTTCAATTTTGGGATTTTGGCCAGGATTTGCAGTCACTTGGACCACTGTGCACAAGAACAGAAAACACTACCCTCTTCCGAACATTCCAAGGATCAAGAACCATGTTACACCAAGCCACAGTACACAACCCAACCTGCCTGTCACCACCCTGCAACGCTGCCAGACGAGGGAAACCTAAACAGCTGCCAGCTGAAAACACAGTAGACGATGCAAACCAAGAAACATGCACAAACACTGACAAATGGGATAAATTGGAACTGCTGCTGCCCAGGAAGAAACAAAGCAGCGATGCAGTGTCTGGGCAATGCACTGTCCCAGTCACTGCATCCCGAGTTAATGAAGACAGTGAGTGGGCCTTCGAAATTAATTGGAAATCATCCAAATTAGCAACATGAAAACACCGAACTTCACCTATGAAATACTAAAACCTCATCCACAATGAACAGATTGTATGTTTCAGACCTTGAATAAAATTCTTGACCTTCAGCTGTGAACCAATTTTATTTGGTCTCCATTATTTCCCACAGATTTTAACTATGAGACATTTATTAAATACCTAGATTGGGTCTTGCAAGAAATTTTAATGAAGTTATTTTAGTAGGTGATTTTAATGTAGGTGGTATTGGCTGGAGCACTGCCAACATTCTTTGTACTGATTTTTATGTTAAAAAGAAAGCAGAAAAGGTTGTAGCTACCTGCCCTAGCAAATGTCAATGAGTTCAATGTATCTTATGATCCAGCTGTTCTATACCACGTCCTGGACTGTGCCTGTGAATCCTACTCGACAAGCAGTGATTTCAGTTATACAAAGGTGATTATAATCATTTTTATTTTGATTTTTTTTTAAATATTTCAAAAACGTTTTTAATTACTAGTGATGAGGATGAACTTATTAAGAATTATAATGGTGCTGTCCAATAAATTTTAGAAAATAATATGCCTCTAAAAGTTGGATGTGCTTCTGCGAGTTTGGCTTAGATGACCAAGAAACTTAAAAAGTAATGATGAATAAAAGAAAGAAGATATTATGACAAATATAAACAAACTGGTAAATTTGAATATAATGTAACTTATTCCAATCTAAGAAGAGATGTCAAAAATGAATGCATAACAAAAAAAAAGAATACTTGCTTTTTTTACATTAAAAAATAAAGATTTCTTCTGGTTATAATTTAACAAGAAAAAATAAAATGTTTGAATAAACAATGAATTGCTCCACAATAAAATATGCTTTTTAGAGATGTTTTTCATAAGATGAGATGTTTTCATTTTCAAGGAAATTGGAGATGTTAAAATTAATACATTTGTTTACTACAGTGATATGCCACTAACTCTAGAAGAAAGCATGTCTAAAGATTTTTGCATCCAGATAGAGTAGGAAATTTTGCCTGTGTCCAAAAGGTGCAAGGCTGTACTTGAAGTGAACATCCTTTGAGAATGGTTTCTCTTTTCAGTCTTGAAGCTTTTGACTAGTAATGAAAATCTATCGAATTGCACTTCGACTGCAGCGCCAAAGACAAATGAACACATTGATTTTCCCAATGTATAAACAATTGTTTTTCACCACAGAAATCACAAAGCATTTTTAAAAAGTTTGTATACTTACATTATCACAGATCAGAAGAAATTACAACCAACATCTGGCCGACCGACTTGCATGATTTTCAAGGAGTGAACAACAAGTGCATGAGTCTAGTAAACAAAGCAGCAATGATGGATGCTGTGGGCTTGATTGCTTGTTTAATTAGCACATTCAAACTGCACTAGGTGACGTCACTTCTGATAAGACTGTATTCAAGCCTGCTTTTTGGACCGTTTGTACACAGCCTGAATCTTCAAAGGTAATAAAGAGGTTCTGGTTCTGATTATCAGAGGCGAGGCATCCGGTCATCGGGAGATGCAGCGATGACCAAGCAAAATAATAAAAATATTGCATTTTATATATTTTAGAGAAGCAGTAAAAATAATAAGTCAGAATACTCACATATTTGTGCGAAATAAGCCAAGCAACAGCAAGAAACAGCTCAAAATACGTAAGAGATTCGCTAATCTTAGCGCATCAAAATAAGGCCCCAGTAATACCCTCATGCTGAACCCTCCCGCCAAGTTTCCTATTGAAGGCAATGGTGTTCGTCGACCCAGCTCATCACAGAATGGTGCGCATCTCTCTGGTCTCTGCTGGTGCCGAGAACAGCCGAACGCTTCTGAACAGGCAGACAAGTCCAGCAACCTGTACTTTCCCCCTCTCTTGAAGGTCTGGGTCTTAACAGGCCCTTTTTTCAGCCCCCATCCCCGTATTTACAACCACAGCAGGGTTTGTTTGGAGTCATCAAAATTCTTCCGAGTGTCCAGTGGCGTTCTCAAGGAGGGGTGGTGAGGATCATAATTCTGCTTAGGCTCTATATTCTTTGGGGAAAAAAAGATGAAAGAAAAGGCAGGAAAAAATGGCAAAATGAGGACTTCAGGAATCACTACTAAAACGTACACGTAACCCCCCTCCCTTTTTTGAAAATCCTGGGCACCACTCGAATGTCTGCTATTTCCACTTCTTAAGAGGAAAAGCACACATTGAACAATATGAATCTGCTTCTCATTATCAAAACAAAAATTGGTGGTGAACCATAAGGTCCTTCTTACCTTTAAATGCGACAATTGAGGTGTTTGCATTTCAGTTTCCATCATATTAAATAATTGTCGTCGTATGGGATACAATTATGTGTCTTTTGTAGTCGTAAGGTCTGTGGTATGAGCTTTTACATTGAATTGTACAAGAAAAACAATCTTCAGGCAAGCTTTATATTTATTGCTCGAATAACTATGTGATTGCAGTATGCAAATTAAACTTTTTGCTTTTTTGGAGGGTGCGGGGGCAGCACTTAAAGTGAGCCGGAATGCACCGGAACTCCATTCTGGCAAAACGCTGTCCCTGCTGCGACATTGGACATCCATTTTATTGATTTAATGCACCATACAAAAGTTCATTCTTTGTTACATTAATCCTAGTGAAGAATAAATGAAAGGAAAAAAAGGAAGTTCTTGTACTAAATGTGTCTTCTGTCAGTGGGCGGACCAGAAATGTAGAAACAACTAATATATTGGAGTGAGTGCTATTCGTTTTAGATGTAAATGAGATCCTAATTTCCTGAAATGACAGATGTGATCTATCTTGTGTTTACACATTTACTTTGGATGCAATAATAATAAAAATCAGTGCTTTTTTTTTCAGGTTTTACGCAACAGCACGCCATACAGGTAACTTTTTGTATGTAAGAATGAAACTAAAATAATTTTAATTTAACAAAAGAAATATGTGTGTGTGTGTGTGTGTGGGTGTGTGTGTGGGTGTGTGTGTGTGTGTGTGTGTACATGTATGCATGATTATTTATATACTACAGTATTTAGAGCAGTTCTTATGATAAACACAACAATAAATAATAACAGTAAACCAATTTGTAGAGTGCCGAAAACTTTCTTTCCAGAAAAAAGCAATAATAACAATAATAAATATTTGTTACTTCTTGTCAGAAGCAAAGTGACTTGTCGTGTCGGTTTGTATTCCATCGTGTTGCATTGCATTGCATCATGACTCGTCGTGTCAGATCCTGTGTGTGCCTGGCCTAAAGGAAAGAGTGTCAGAAATTAAAAAAAATAATTCCTTTTTCATTTTCATTTTGCATCCGAGAGAATCATGAAGGAATCAAGCTTGAATAATTATAAAATGATCATTATTAGGGCTTAACATTTAATGAGCAAAAATACCTAAAAACATGCAAAATAGAAAATGCATTCATGACCTAAAAATAGTTAAAAAAAAAAGATCAGTAGACACAAAAAGGCAGTTCTGCAACCTCTTTTGAGGCTCGAATCATCATTTGAGGCTCGTCGTAGCCTTTTATGATGTATATTTTGAGGGCACAGAGTTGGCAACACTGTGGGCCCTTACTGTAGTTTTTTTATGAGGGGGGCCCATTGCCCCCTGTTTACATCTGGCAACACTGCCGTAGATCCTTTGACAGTGTTGTTAACCTACTGGGTTTTTCACTGTAAACTTTCATCAAAGGGCCTGAGGGGTCCATGTATTTTTTATGTCTGGCAACACTGTTGGGGGCCTAGTGTTGGCGACCTGTGGGCTCTTACTGTAGCTTTTTATGAGGGGGACCTATTGTCCCTTTTTTACATTTGGCAACTCTATTGGATGTTCCTTTTTTAAGGCTTGGGTTTTGCCAACCTATCCGAAGAAAATTCCACTATATGATTTTTCACTGGCTAAGCTAACCTACAAATAGAAATTGGCAACACTGACGAGGCTCGAATTATCATTTGAGGCTCGAATCATCATTTGAGGCTTGTTGGTGTTGCCAACCCACTCTACAAAAATTCCACTATATGATATTTTGAAGTTTTTCACGGTGTATGTTAACCTCACAAGCAGTGTTGCCAACTCGGGGCGAGGCGTAGCCTTTTATGGTGTATGTTAACCCCACCAGCAGTGTTTCCAACTCGTCGTAGCCTTTCACGGTGTATAATTTTTAGCTTTTTTTTTGTGTGTGTGTGTGTGTGTGTGTGTGTGTGTGTGTACATGTGCCCGGGCGAGGCGTAGCCTTTCACGGTGTATGTTAACCTCACTAGCAGTGTTTCCTACTAGCAGTGTTTCCAACTCGTCGTAGCTTTTCATGGTGTATAATTTTTTTAGCTTTTTGTGTGTGTGTGAGTGTATGTGTGCCCGAACAAAACGTAGCTTTTCACGATGTGCTTTTGATAATGTATGTTAACCTCACTGGCAGTGTTGCCAACTCGCTCTACAAAACACTAAACTCGCTGAAATGGCGCTCGCTGAAAATGGGCGCTTGGGGTCAGTTCTCGGAGAGAGGTTAACTTAACCTAATTTTTTTTTGTACGAAGCAAACATATCCCACTCCCTCCTTCCCCGGCATGCTTTACGTTTGCGTAGGGGGTAAAGAAAAAGGGCTTTGCTTTACCAACGCTGAAATTGGCTTGCTCGAAACGAATTGCTAAATATAAAATAAAATAACAATGCCTATGAACCTGTTTGGCTTCAGGAAGCAGGCTATGGAAGCATTCGCCCAAAGCGCACCGTCGCCACCTGCAAGCTGGGACCTGTTACCCTCCCTATTATCTAAACTCAACGGTTTGTTGATTATACACTTGAATAGCATCCTGACCCAGTACGACGAGGATGTGGGCAAGACTTTCTACATATTCAACAACAACTTGAATTATTACCAATTCCCCATCTCCGGCAAACTGCAGTTTGACATGAATCCCGAGAATAAAGGAGAGGCCAAAATTTCCTCCGGCAAGAACATCTATCGCATCAAACACGATAGGATGAACAGTACCACCACGTACGATGTATCTGCTGGCGATCGCCTGTACATAGAGCTCTTGGACGACTACGACAAACTCATCCCTTTTTTCATAGAAATGAAAATTAGCTATCCTATAATAAATAACAATAATGCCTAACGATATTTTTGGCCATACGAAACGCGACGACCATGGCGACGAGCTTCTCATGCTCGACGTCAGGGTCAAGAAGCTGCGAAGCGATCTGCAGGCCCTCCAGTCCACGCTCAACTCCAGCCTCCAGTCCGAGATAGCCAGCTTGCAGTCTCAGTGCTTGGACCCTGTACTCAAGATTGATGCAGAGCTAAAATCGCTGCTGCAAAAATACACCGACCTCGCGTCGATAGACAATCTCGACAAGCTGGCACTGAGTGTGGGCAATCTGCAGAACGAACTTCTGAAGCTGCAACAAACGCAAACCTCAGACGTTGAACAGCTGAAACAACGCTTGCAGGATCAAACAAGCAACATCCAGACCGAACTGCAAACTATCATCCAAAGCATTAAAACACAAGGCGACTACGATCGCGTGAACGCTAGTATTGCTAAATTGCGCGAACAGTTTCAATCTTTCGAAATCCCTACGTTGGAAAGCATCAAGGCTGAGCTTCAAACGGATGCTTTGCATGCGGCCATCAACGAAGTAAAAACTAAACTCCAAACGCTGGAGGATTTTATCAACAATCTACCGTCGTCCAGCGAACTGAACGCCATTGCCCGTAGCGTGGCCAACATCAAACTCCAACTTGAGACCTACGAGGATTTCGGGAAGCTGCAAGGCACCATAACCCATATTGAGGATGCTCTTGCTGCCATTAGAAATGATCTGGCGAACGTTCACGATGAGCTGGAAACCAAACTGCCGGGCATCAGGGATACACTGGCCAACGTCCAACAGCAAATCGCCAAACTGGAAAATCTGAATGCAGAATCCGAGTTGTCTCATTTCCATCACTTGATCGACGACATACAGACTAAGTTGGAAACCCTGCAACAATCTACCCCCACCCAGGATGACATAACGCAACTGCAAGAAGGCATACGTGCTGCTGCCGATGCCTCCGAGTTGGACGCGGTGAAAAAAGCTTTGGAATCGCTCCAAAACACGGTGGCCACCCTGCCTACCTCTCAGGAACTGAAAAGCGTGAAGAGAACTCTCAACCGAATACTCAAATCCGACGACATCAAAAACATCCAATCCGAAATTGAATCGATACGGGGGTCTGTCGCGATTTTACCTACCAACCAGAACATCACCGAGCTGCATGAATTGTTTGCGGAAATTAGAACCCAGGTCCACGACCTTGTAATACAGAGCTCCAAGTTGACGCTTGTAGGAAGCCTGCAGCAGATTATTGCCAGCGTGAAAGAGCAAATTGGGAGTATCGAGGCAAGTCAGGAATCAACTATAGCTAATTTCAGCACCCAACTACATGACTTAAATGAAAAATTCAAGAGCCTTATTGTCGATGTAAAGATCAAACCAAACTACGACACTGTTGTTCATGCTATCGAGGAACACCTGGAATCGGTGAATGGCAGATTGGAGGATGTGGAGACTGAGGTTCGAACCAACGTAAACACTCTAAATGCCAGCATCGACAATCTCAAGTCTACGATTGTCATCGAACTGTACAGCATACCAAACAGAGAGTTCTCCTCCCCTTTCAATCCAGGTTACAAACTCTACATGTTGACTCCTGCAAAAGCCTATCATCAATTTTTCCTCGCTGGCACACTTCAGTTCGTCAAGGTTTCCTACTGGTCTTTGCCTCACGCAACCCACTACCCAACCATGACCGTGACGAACATTGGCGATGAGCCTAAAATAAGAGGAGTTGAGCTGGTCGATTTCACACACCCCGAAAGTCGCGAGACTGCCTATGCCGAAGATGCCACTCAAATTATCGACATAGAAATAGGTGACAAGCTGTACATAGAAAACCCAGCATTGTCTGCAGCCAGAAATCCCATCCAGGCTATATTCTTATTTTCGCGCCATGTCTAGGCAGGGTATCGTGAACGAGCTTCATAAACCTGCACGACGAAACTACAAACGACTGGCGGTGGTGACCAAAGGCGTGGATGACCTTTGGCAGGCTGACCTTGTGGAAATGAGTAGCGGCAACCTAAAAAATTTACATAAAATCAATAAAGGATACAAGTATCTTCTTACTGTTATAGATACATTTTCAAAATTTGCGTGGGCTTTGCCCCTCAAGGCTAAAACAGGTGTGTGCGTAATGGAAGCATTCAAAACTATTTTCAATGAAAGTGGCAGGCGACCTCGATTTCTTCAAACGGATAACGGAAAAGAATTTTACAACTCGATATTTCAACAGTTTGTTCATAAGCAAAATATTCAACATTACTCGACTTTCAGTCACATCAAAGCCAGCGTAGTAGAACGTTTTAACCGTACTCTCAAAACACGCATGTGGAAACGATAGTAGTTGTATTTACGATAGGATAAGGACCGGAAAGTATGAACCCCCCTCAAGCAGATTTGTTTACACTTAAAACAAGCTCAACATGCCTATATGAGCTTTTTGCTCAAGTGTGGAACCCCCTCTAATCCAAGATTTTTGTAAAAAAGCCCTCATGGATTCCATGAGAAAGTATGACCCCCCTCAGATTGATGTGCCTATACTTACAAAAGGTACTTCTGTGAGATTGTTGTCCATAAACTTGTCAAAAATATGCCCCTCTTGATATTATATGATATCTTAAGTGTAGTAACTGATACAGTGCCCTAGCAGGTATAGATTTCAAAATTCTGCCCGGGGCAGTTCTCAACTTGTCTGCATCGGTGCTGGAAAATCAATTGCCCGGTCAGTTCCTCGCACGGTGCTGGGAAATATTATTGACCGGGCAGACGGTGCTGGGAAATATTATTGACCGGGCAGACGGTGCTAGGAAATATTAACCAGGCAATTCCTCGCACGGTGCTGGAAAATCAATTGCCCGGGCAATTCCTCGCACGGTGCTGGGAAATATTATTGACCGGGCTTCCTCGCACAGTGGTACACGCAGATGTGCGCACGGCTCGTTGGCTGCCTGTAGGAAGCCCCAGCCTGGGGAATCAATTGCTGGTACTTGGATATAGCTATCAGCCACTATATTTTTATTTTGAACACAGCACTTAAAACTAAGCCAAGATGCACCCCCACCCCCACCCCCACCTACCCCCACCCACCCACCCCTACCCACCCACATCCACCCCTACCCACATCCCCACCCACCCACATCCATACATATTTACTTCCCGGCACACTTCTATTGCATCATGTTGTGCAATATTAATTGATTAAATGCTTATGACATAATGTGATGATGTGGTGTTTTCTGATTGGTTTAAATAAGCAGGGCTCCTATTGGCTCTGTAAATCTATATAAGCCAGGGCACAGTGCAGATTCTTCACCATTGCTGGATCGGTAGTGGAACCCACAAGTGGGGGGCAGAACCTGAACAGGCTCCACCAAAGTATAGGAGAATTGAAGCATATAATTTGGCGGAATAACCCAAGTAAGGTCATAGAAACAATATACACTGTTACAATAAAAGCCAATTTTTGGCAAAAAGGGGGAAAGGGGGGAAAAGGGCCTGTAGCACGGCCAGTTCTTCTGCCCGGATCAATACTCGAGGCAGTTCCTCAAATTCCCGCACCGAGGAGCTGTGCCACGGCCAGTTCTTCTGCCCGGATCAATATTCGAGGCAATTTCTCAGATTCCTGCGCCGTGGAATTAATATTCCCCGCCCGGGCAATTCTATTCCCGCGAGTTGTGCGATCAATATTCGGGGCGGTTTCTCAGATTCCTGCCCCGCTGTAGGATTAATATTCCTCGCCCGGGCAGTTTTATTCCTGGGTTCCTAAATACAAATCTCAAGAACTAATTGACATAGAGCTATGCAGTTTTTTTTGTCTGCACTGAACCCAACTGATCCAGCATAAAGTTTTGATTTAAAACCCAGGAAATTTTATATAAATACCAAAGCCAAAAATATTAACACACACACACACACACACACACACACACACACACACACACACAAAGCACAGTGTTGAACCCAACTGATCCAGCATAGAATTTTGAATTGAAACCCAGGAAATTGTATATAATAAAAAAACAACAAAAATGCCGAAACAGAAATATTGTAATCAATGCAAAAAAAATATATCCAGCCCCAATTGGGCCAAGCACCAAAAGATTTGTAATCCGGACAAATACAGAACTCCCACAAAAATATGCCCCAAATGCAATAGAAAATACAGCATGCAATACTTCACATATAAACATAAAAATACTTGTTCTGCACAGTCATCAACATTGCCCCCACAACCATCCACATCTGGTCTGAAAAGGAAGCATGAAGCACCTGTTAATGCTGGACCTGCAAAGCAGCCACGCTATGAACCCATCCATAGCAGTTTTAATGGCCAATTAAGAGATCACCGGTTTGTATCAGAGCCAAGATGTGGCATTGAGAATTTTTTGAACAGTGTAAATCCTGATCTGCAGGCAATTCTAAATGCACAAAATGGCTCTTATAAGCTGTCCCTCAAATTGTATACTCAATATAAGAAACCAAATGGCACAAAATTTACACAGCCCCACATAACAGAAACTGTACCGGTATATTCAAATGCAAATTCAGACACAATAATAAGCAGTTTAATGGATCAATTGAATATTAAACACTCTGAATTTGCGGCAAAAGAGTCTGGATGGAGCCTATGCGGCTCTTCACACAGGCTCTATGTTAATATTTCTGAATTCAGCCCATTACAAGGATCTACATATCTGCCATTACCTGCTAATATTAAAAACATAAAAGCCGTGGTTAATATTAAAAATAATGATGAGAAATGCTTTTTGTGGTGTATATTAGCTGCTTTGTTTCCAGTTGTAAGGCATCCTGAAAGAATAAATTATTACAAACAACATGAACATCTTTTTGATGATGCAATGAAGGGTTTAGAATATCCAATGTCTGTTCAGAATATTGATAAATTTGAAAAAAAGGCCAGGCATATCAATGGCAAACAATTATCTATTAATGTATTTATTTGCTCCACTGGCAATTGCTCAATAGAACCTCTCAGAATCAGTACAATTGATGATGAATCTGCTATTCCAATTGATTTGCTCTTAATTGAAGAGGATGGCAAATATCATTATACTCTGATACATAATCTTCAAGCTTTAGTGAGAACACAACTAGACAAATCTAATAGAATATTTAAGTTGTGCAGAAGATGTTTAAGTGTATTTGATGGTAAAAAAATGGTGAAGAGGGTTCCTGAAGAGAATACAGAAATTGCCAAAAACAAGTTAATTGAGCATCTGAAATACTGTGGGAACAATAAACCTGTTCATATGGTGATGCCCAATCCAAGTGAAAATTGCAAATTCAAAAAGTTTGAAGCCTTGTTGGAACACCCAGCATATATTGTCTATGATTTTGAATCAATCCTCAAATCTCTTGCATTCTGCAATCCAGATCCTGAAGAATCTTCAGTTACACCATACCAGCTACATGAACCTTCCAGCTTTTGTTATGTGGTTGTACAGGATGGTGTTGTTACTAAAGAATATTCATACATGGGAGCAGATGCCATCAAAATATTTGCACATAGAATAGAAAATGAGTGCCGTGACATAGCATCTAACATCTTATTAAAATCAAGGCCCATGTTGCCTTTAACAGAGGATCAGATTGAAGATTTCAACAATGCAGAAAAATGCCCGGTATGTGATTCTGAATTTTCAGATACAAATATCAAAGTGAAACACCATTCTCATACAGATGGTAAATTCAAAATGGCACTGTGTAATAGCTGTAATATTAAGATCAAGAGACCAAGATTTGTCCCCATATTTTGCCATGGAGCATCCAATTATGATTTCCATCATTTGATCAGATATGAGGGGTTTGAGAAGCAGAATTTAAATATTTTAGCTGAAAATGATGAAAAATATATATCTATAAGCAAAACAATTAAAGTTAATGGTGTTCCTATTCACATAAGATTTCTTGATTCTTACAGATTTTTATCTGCTAGCCTGGATACAGTGGCCACTCAATTATCTGATGATCAATTCAAAATCACACGTGCATTGTTTCCAAATCAGGACCTGAAATTAATTAGGCGGAAGGGTGTATATCCTTATGATTATGCTACAGATTTTTCTAAATTTGATGAGTGTTCCCTGCCACTGCAACAACAGTTTTACAGCAAAATCAGAGGATCTGGAATCACAGATGAAGATTATCAACATGCCCAATTGGTGTGGAACAATTTAAAATGCCGGACATTTGGTGATTATCACATGGCATATTTGAAACTTGATGTGACCATCTTAGCTGATATATTGCAGGCATTCAGAAAATCTTGTATGCAAAATTATGGACTGGACCCAATATATTTTTACAGTGCCCCGGGCCTAGCATGGGATGCAATGTTTTTAAACACTAAAATGCCATTGGATCTGATCCAGGATCAAGATATGTATCTGTTTATGGAGGAAGGTATAAGAGGGGGGATGGTGCAATGTTCCCAGAGATATGCCAGAGCAAATAACAAATATATGCGTGATTATAATCCAGAATTGCCATCAAATTATATAGTGTATGTAGATGCCAACAGCCTCTATGGTCATGCGATGATGCAAAAACTGCCATATGCAGGGCTTGAATGGGTAGAAGATTTCAATATTGAAGATCTTCAGAACTATGATGACCGTGAATATGGCCTAATCTTAGAGGTTGATCTGATAATTCCAAAAAATTTCCACAAAAAATTTTCTGATCTGCCCCCAATTCCCGAGGTTCAGTGCTCACCTGGCTCTAAACAGAAGAAGCTCATGATGACACTGGAGTCAAAACAAGGCTATGTCATATATTACAAAAACCTCCAGTTCCTGATGAAACATGGTGTTCAAGTGACCAAACTTGGCAAAGTCTTAAGGTTCAGGCACTCAGAATGGTTGAAACCATACATTAATACAAATACAGAGCTTCGAACATCTGCAAAGAGCCAATTTGATAAGGGCTTGTTTAAATTGATGGTCAATTCTGTGTATGGCAAAACAATTGAAAATGTCAGAAAACATACCGATGTTAAAATAATTACTGACCCCAGCCTGAGCAAAAAATTGGTTGCAAAGCCTAATTTCAATTATAGAAGAATTTATGATGAAAATATGGCACTTTTCAACATGAAAAAAACAAAAATTAAGTTTGATAAACCTATTTATGTAGGGGCTGGAATATTGGAATTGGCCAAATTACATATGTTACAATTGTATTATGATGTGTTGAAACCTTTTTATGGTGATAATATAAAATTGATGTACATGGACACGGATAGTTTTGTTCTTGATATTCAAACAGAAGATGTTTATCAAGATATGACCCAGCCTGAATTGTTTCAATACTTTGATACCAGTGAACATAAAAAGATTCAACAACACCACAACAAAAAAGTGCCTGGCAAGTTAAAAGATGAGACACTTGGTGATGTTATTGTGGAATTTGCTGGGTTAAGTGCCAAGATGTACAGTTTTAAAACATGTAGTGCTGTTGTCAAAAAGGCCAAGGGTATTGGCAGAGTAACTGTTGAAAAAGAGCTCCAATTTGAAGATTATAAAAATTGTCTCAAATCCCAGAGTTTAATCAGAACATCAGAATCCAGAATTCAGAGTGTGGATCACCTATTGACTTCAAATGTTGTAAGAAAAGTGGCTCTGGACCCACATGATGATAAGAGATGCATTTTATCATGTGGCATACATACTTTACCATGGGGGCATTGTGATTTGAAAAATGGCAATCAATGCCCAATTACAGAGCATGATTTGAAATAAATAAACATGCCTATGAACTTATTTGGGTTTAAAAAACAAGGTATTATGGAGCTGCCAACACCACAACCCTCTTCTGATATCATATCTAAACTGAGTGCTTTGTTAATTATTCATCTGAACAGCATATTTACAGATGTTGATGAAACAGGCAAAATATTGTACATATTTAACAATAATTTAAATCATTACCAATTACCTGTAGGTGGGCAATTACAATTTATTACAACCCCTGAGGGTGATGTTAAAATTTCAGTAGGGAGAAATATTTACAGAATTAAGCACTCAAACATGATTTCTGGCACTGTATATACTGTTTCTGCTGGTGACTGCTTATATATTGAAGTCCCGGGATCCTATGATAAGCTTATACCCTTTTTTATAGAATTAAGAATCAGGTATTCAATAATAAATAACTACTAAACAAAATGCCTAATGATATTTTTGGCCATACAAGACATGAAGATCACAGTGATGAGATTTTGATGCTTGATGTCAGAGTCAAGAAATTAAGAAGTGATTTACAAGCTTTACAAACCACTCTCAATGCCAGTCTTCAATTAGAAATTACAAATTTGCAATCACAATGCATGGACCCTCTTCTTAAAATTGATTCTGAACTCAAATTATTGCTTCAGAAATATACTGACCTGGCCACATTGGATAATTTTCAAAGTTTGGAAGAGGCTGTAGCAGCTCTTCAAGCCAAATTTAAGACCCAGGCTAACAACTCTGAGCAATTGAAACAACAATTGGAAGAGCAGATAAATAATGTCCAGACACAGCTCCAAACAACTGTCAAAAGCATAAAATCACAAGAAGATTTTGATCTAGTGATTTCCACTCTAAAGGAACAGATTCAGTCACTCCAAATACCTAATCTGGACCCCTTGAACAATGCCATAGCCGAGGTTAAAGAAAAAATTGAGACACTTGAAAATTTTATGAACAATTTGCCATCTTCTGATGCTTTGAATGCAATAACTCGGAGTGTAGCAAATATTAAGCTGCAACTTGAAACATATGAAGATTTTGGAAAAATTCAAAGTTCCATAACCCATCTTGAAGGTACAATAGCAGCAGTGCAAAGTGATTTGGCAAATGTACTAGAATCCCGATTGCCTGGGATTGTAGATACCCTTGTTAGTGTCCAGCAACAAATCACAAAGCTTGAAAACCTCAACACTGAATCTGAACTATCTCATTTTCATCACTTGATAGATGATATCCAAACAAAACTTGAAATTTTACAACATTCAACACCCTCTCAGGCAGATATAGCCCTGCTCCAAAATGCTATGCAAAATGTGGCTGATGCTTCTGAATTAAACAATGTAAAATTGGCACTTGAATTTTTACAAAATACAGTGTCAAATCTTCCTACATCACAGGAACTTAAAAATATTAAGAGGGCAGTGAATCGGATATTGAAATCAGAAGATATCAAGAATATCCAGGCAGAGATCAAACATCTCACTCAGGCAGTGGCCACTCTTCCAACCAATCAACATATTAATGAACTGCATGCCCTTTTTGAGGATATCAGAAGACAGGTCCATGATCTTACTGCTCAAAATTCAAAATTGGCAGTTGTTGAAAATTTGCAACAAATTGTAGCTAATATCAAGCAACAGCTAGGAACCATGGAATCCAATCAAGCAAATGCTCTGTCTGTTTTTGCCACCCAGCTACAAGAAATTGTGCAACAATACAAGAGACTTGCTGTGGACATAAAAATCAAGCCAGGCCATGATGATGTTGTTAGGACTATCAATGAGCACCTTGAATCTGTAACAAGCAGATTGCTCACAGCAGAAAAAGAAATAACAGGCATAATCGAGAATCCAAAACATACAGTAATTCTTGAATTGTACAGCATCCCCAACAAAGAATATGATTCTCCATTTACACCAGGTGGCAAAATATATATGCTGTCCCCTGCACAATTTTATTATCAGTTTTTTGTTGGGGGCACACTTAGACCAATCAAGATCAAATATTGGCTTCAACCACAGGCACACCACTACCCTACCTTATCAATAACAAATGCTGATAACAAAGTGAAAATCACCAGTGTAGAATTGGAGGATTTTACAGATCCCAATACATTGGAAACAGCCTATACTGAAGATGATGGCACTTTGGAATTTAAAATACAAATAGGGGAGAAATTATATTTAGAAAATCCTGCAGTCTCAGCTGCTGAACACCCCATAGTTGCAATATTTTTGTTTACATATTATGTCTAGACAAATTATTGTTGATGAATTACACAGACAGGCCCGACATAATTTTAAGAGACTCCCAGTAGTCACAAAAAGCATAGATGATTTATGGCAGAGCGACTTGATTGAAATGGCAAGTGGACAGTTGAAAAACTTAGACAAAATCAACAAGGGTTACAAGTATCTACTCACTGTAATAGACACATTTTCAAAATTTGCCTGAGCTGTGCCACTCAAATCCAAGACTGGAAAATGTGTTACAGAAGCCATCAGGACAATCATCAATCAAAGTGGAAGATCCCCGCGCTATTTGCAAACAGATAATGGCAAAGAATTTTATAATTCAGTGTTTCAACAATTTATTAAAAGCCAGGCAATACAACATTACTCGAGTTACAGTGACCTCAAGGCCTCAATTGTAGAGAGATTCAACAGAACCTTAAAAAATCTTATGTATAAACAATTTACTCTCCAAGGTAATTATAAATGGATTAATATTCTTCCAGAACTTCTACATAAATATAACAATTCTATCCATTCCACAATCAACATGAAACCCTCTGAAGTAACTTCATCTGATGAGCAAAAATTGATCAGCACTGTTTATTATCCTAGATATCAGCCAACAACAAGAAAAGCCAAATACAGGGTAGGTGATCAAGTAAGAATCAGCAAATATAAGCACTTATTCAAAAGAGGTTTTACCAGAAACTGGAGCACTGAATTATTTACAGTGGTTCAAGTTAAACCTGGGACCCTTAACACATATATAATAAAGGATCACCGAGGAGAAATTCTCAAAGGCAGGTTCTATGAACAAGAGCTCAGCAAAACTAAACAGCCTGACACATATCTCATAGAAAAAATCATCCGCAGAAAAGGCAACAAGTTACTTGTCAAATGGCTAGGACTCCCAGAACACAGCTGGATCGATGCAAACAAAATAATAATATGAGCACCTGGGATGTTATAAAAAGGCTGCCAGAACCTGAACAACAGAATAAGAGAAATGGCAACTTGCTACCTGATAATATTAGGTGTCTTATTGTTGGGCCATCTGCTTGTGGTAAAACTACACTATTAGTTGATAATTTTTTATTGGCTCCCAACTGGTTAGACTGGAAAAACAGGCACTTGTATATCTTCTCTAAGAGCTTGGAACAATTAAAATATCAGCAACTGATGAAGCTATATGATGGATTGGATATTGCCACTTTTGAGCCAGATGTTAAGCCACTTCATGAATGTCTCGATAATTCTGTTGTTGTGTTTGATGACATTATATTGGATAATCAAAACAAGGTTAGGAATTTTTTTACACAGGGCCGGCACAAAAACATTGATTGCTTCTACCTGGCACAGACTTTTTCAAAAATACCCAAGCAACTGATCCGGGACAACAGCAATTTTATATGTGTGTTTCATCAAGACCATACCAACCTCAAACACATACATGATGAATATGTAGGTGGGGACTTGAGCTACAATGATTTTTCCAAGTTTTGCAGCAGGTGCTGGAACCAGGACAGTTATGGGTTTGTCACAATTGATATGACAAGAACACCTAATACTGGCAAATACAGAAATAAAATCAACAATTTTCTAGACATTGAAACATATATAAATAACCATGAAAAGGCCAATCATTGATGATCTTAAATTAAGAGATTATCTTGTAAAAAGATTTAAGGGATGGAAATCAGAGAACCGTGGAATTTATGAAAAACACAAACAAACAGAACAGCCTGTAATTGATGCTATTAATAATTTAGGTAAGAATATCAAAACTGTTACAGAGCAAAATCAAAATTTGCTCACAGAGCTTGTACCTGTAGCTGCTAGGAACATATTAGATTATCCACTCACCCCACTTTCAAGTATTCATACACCTAGTCCTATTGCTCCTAGAAGAATTGAGGCTAGTCAGGATCCTATTGAATTGGGTCTTCTTGCTCAAAAATATTTAACCACACCTAAAGACAATAAAGATGAGGTTTTTGGCTTATATGATGACACAGAGCAGGATGGCAGCATCATACATAGAATTGGCAATTTCAGAGTAACATTTATGGGAGATGATATAATTGTATATTCAGAATCTCATCTTGGAGAAAAAGGTGCTTTTGTTAAGTACACCGGCACACCTGGATTATGGGAATTGATGACCAGGAAGAGACCTGGCAGCTATACAGATCAATATTATGAGGATTACAAAGAAATATTAATAAAATCAGATGCTCTATACCAGAACAATGATCCCACACAAAAAAGAGTCAAGTCGAGCAGTGGGGCAAAATACAATAATTTAATCAAGCCCATATGGTCACAGATCAAGACTGGCAGTGGAATCAAACAATACAACACCCTGCCTAAAGAATTTGTGTGGGTTGATGATGTCAGGAAACTTGTAGATAGGCTATTGGTGATAGCTGGGGAGGAAAATGCTGGCAACCACAATTTTTACAATGAAAAGGTTGGAATTATGGACATGATAAGCACAAAATTGTCTAATTTTATAGTGAATGACACTAAGGGGATTGGATATCTCATAAAAATTATTAATACTCTACCCCCCAAATTTTGGAATATTTCTGAGGGTCGGGGCCTTGTTAATGACATTATAAACAAGCTGCCATTTGAACTACACATTCCAGGCTATCAGTATTGTGGTCCAGGCACAAAATTAGATGATAGATTAAACAGAGGGGATCCTGGTGTTAATCCCCTAGATGCTGCTTGTAGAGACCATGATATTGCATACAACACACATTCTGATCTTGACAAGAGACATGTTGCAGACAAGAAATTAGAAGAGGCTGCATTTGGCAGATTTGTAAGCAAAGATGCATCTTTGAGTGAAAAAATAGCAGCATTGGGAACCACCATAGCTATGAACACCAAACAAAAACTGGGGTGGGGGTTGTGAATATGTATATAATAAACCTACAATGAAGGCCAAGGGTGTTATGTATCAAGTACCTTATGCAGGTCTCAAATCTCTTAAAACTATTGACAGTCTTTTGACCAAAAAGCAGCGCAAGAAAAAAAATTCTTGTATTGCAAAGGGGCATGGTATGAAATTGTTGCTTAGCACCCCCCAATTAAAAAAATTACAGCAATCAAGAAAAAAATCACATGTGGGGGGATTTATATTTACCATCCCTGCCATCTTAGCTGCTCTCGGGGCTGTGGGGAGCTTGGCTGGGGGATCAGCTGCCATAGCAAAAACAGTAATAGATGCCAAGAAGAATAGGGCAGAATTAGATGAGCAGAAGCGCCACAACCTGGCAATGGAGAAAAAAGGCAAGGGTGTTAAGAGAGCCATCAATAAGTTTAAAAAAAACAAGAAGCACTTACAAACCAAGATATTGAAGCTTTAATCAAGCCACTGGGCATCAAACATTTTAGAGGTGTGTACATGTCTGATTCTTTACCAGAACAACCACTCAACAAAGAGTGTGGCATTGTTAATTTGGATGAGTACAAAAATCAGGGCACTCACTGGATCTGCTATCTTAAATATTTAAAAAATGAGGCATTTGTGTTTGATTCATTTGGAGGTGTTCCACCTGAAAATTTAATAAAATATCTAAAATCAGCTAATCTTTATTACAATAATGCCCGTGTTCAAAACTTCAGAGATGTTAATTGCGGACATTTGTGTTTATCTGTTCTTAGATACATGTCTCAAATAAATAAACCATCAATTGAAGATTTTCAAAAAGCCTTGTGGTATCTGAAACATCATGGGGGTATTCCATCTCACCAGCCAAAATTCAATATTGAAACTCAAATTACATGATGATATTGTATATCCCAAAACAATAGCTCTCAGGGCATTTTATGGCATGTACTTGATCCCTAATATTACACACCACAACAACACAATTGCAGTTGGTGATGCAAAAATTGTCATCACTCCAGGGCAATATAATCTATCCACTCTAAATGCTCAATTACCCAGAGGTGTAGTGTTAAGTCAAAATTCTGTCACTCACAGAGTAGAAATTGTATCTGCCACAGAAACAGTGGATCTGGGTACTATAGGAGAGCTGTTAGGCTTTGAGAACAACACAAAACTTGAACCAGGCATCAAACACACTGCTATGAATATACCTAAATTCTTAGCCATAGAGACTCTAAATATTCACTGTAATGTAGCTGAGGGTATGATCACCAAATCAAATGGCATAGGCACTCACAAACAAACAGGCATCATTGCAACATTCAAACCTAATTCTGAATTTATGGAGCCTATTATCTACAATCCATCCCCAACATTATATTTTCCTGTGTGTCATAACAGAATAGATTATATTGAATTGATGGTCACTAATGAAAAAGAAGAATTAGTTGATTTTGCTGGAGCCACAACAACTGCTATCATAGAGATTAACATTTAAATAAAAATACATACAAGAAGAAAATGGAAAATATTGAGAGTTATGAGCTACAATCATTCCCTCCAAACAGGAGGACATTTGCAAATTTAAATCAACCCAACACAGAGATTGAGGTTGATCTTGATGTAGGGGATGGATTTATACACCCCCACAGAGCAGATCTATACATGACATTTGATGTTGTAAAGCTCGATGGAACAGATTATCCGGCAAATTCAAATATAAGATTGGTAGATAATTTTGTGCCGCATCTATTCTCTGAAATTGAGATCAGAAAGCATGGTGTTGTTATAAACAGGGTGGATTATCCCGGCATTACCTCCACAGCTTTGGCCACATTAAAATTATCCAAAACCGAGGCTTCATACTACAAAATAGGTGGATTTGAGGCTGGTGATAAGATATTATCTAAAAACCACACAGTGCTGTTCCCGATGCGCCTGTTGCCAGGATTCTTCTCAGATTACAAAGATATTATGTGGAAGGGGGGTTTAAGAATCACATTTAGAAGAGCTGCAAATGATAATAATGCTTTGATGAGGTACAGTGCAATAAACTCTACAGGAGAAGCTCTGCCCAATACCCTACCAGATGCAGGCAAATGTATTATTCAGACTATGGAGTTAAGAATCCCTGTTGTTGAGTATGAAGCCAGTTATGCTCTTAAATACAAAGCTGATATAATAAAAAATCCACAGATTCCTCTTCAATTTTATACATATCAATGTGTACAGAAACCCGCATCTGGTACATATTATGAGTTTGATGCTACAAATTCATTCTCCAGCATACAATATGACATGCCTGATTTTGTAGTAGTATTGTTTCAGACTGGAAGACACAACAATCAGGAAAAAAATTCAAGTAAATTTGATAACTGCAACATCAAGAACATATATCTTAAAAATGGCAGAAATGAGGTATTTCCTAGAGAGAATTACAATTTAGACATGTCCAAGAATGATTTCCTCAAATTATATGAGGCATTTACATCCTTCAAAAGAGTCACTACAGGCAATATTGAAATGTATTACACACCAGATGAATTCAAAACACAGAGACCCATGTTTGTAATCAATGCTTCAAAAAGAAAACAGGTTGTGGTGAATGACAGAACAAATATTAAAATTATCTGTGAATTCCATGAGGCTTTACCTGATGACACCATATGTAGTGTTATTCTCATAGGTGAAAAATCATATGTTTATGATGTAAGAAATGAGAGAGTCACGGAGCAATTCTAGAGGGGCTCTGCATATTGCATTGTTTTAATATACAATTTGAACCTGGTATCCAATTGAACTTAAACCAGAAGTAAATATGTGTGTGTATGTAGGTGTGTAGGTGGGTGGGTGTGGGTGTATCGTGGCCTAGTTTTAAGTGTGGCCAAAAAAAAAAACATCAAGAGGGGCATATTTTTAACAAATTTATGGACAACAATCTCACAGAAGTGCCTTTTGTAAGTATAGGCACATCAATCTGAGATGGGTCATACTTTCTCATGGAATTCATGAGGGCTTTTTTACAAAAATCTTGGATTAGAGGGGGTTCCACACTTGAGCAAAAAGCTCATATAGGCATGTTGAGCTTGTTTTAAGTGTAAACAAATCTGCTTGAGGGGGGTTCATACTTTCCGGTCTTTATCCTATCGTAAATACAACTACTAACGATTTACGCTTCAAGGTAACCACAAGTGGGTAGACGTACTTCCGGAACTCGTAAACGACTATAATCACAGTTTGCATAGCACGATACGCATGAAGCCTGCCGATGTCAGCAAGTCTGATGAGGCACGACTGATCTCTACTGTTTATTGCCCCAAGTACCGGCCCACTAACAAAAAACCGAAATTCAAAATTGGAGACCAAGTAAGAATTAGTAAATTTAAGCGCATGTTTGAAAAAGGCTTTACCAAAAACTGGAGTACAGAACTTTTCACCGTTGCTCGATTGTTACCCGGTAACCGTCACACGTATATAATAAAAGATAATCGCGACGAAATTTTGAAAGGGCGATTCTACGAGGAGGAACTCTCCAAAACAAAATACCCCAATACGTATCTTATCGAAAAAGTATTACGTAGAAAAGGTGACAAACTGTTGGTGAAATGGTTGGGACTCGAGGAAAAAAGTTGGATCGACGCAAACGAAGTGATTGTGTAACAGGTGCTTGGGATGTGGTGAGACGACTGCCAGATTTTCCCTCGGAGTGTCAGGCTAGGAAAAACGGCGAATTGTTGCCGGACAACATTCGCAGCCTTATTGTCGGACCTTCAGGGTGTGGGAAAACAACTTTACTTATTGATAATTTTCTTCTTGCTCCCGACTGGTTAGATTGGAAGAACAGGCACTTGTATGTTTTTTCCAAAAGTTTGGAGCAAGCAAAATATCAACAGCTGACAAAACTGTACGAAGGGCTGAGCATAGCTACCTTTGCCTCCGAAGTAATGCCACTAGACTGCTGCCATGAAAATTCGGTGGTGGTCTTCGACGATGTGATTTTGGAGAACCAGAACGAGATTCGCAATTTTTTTACTCAGGGGCGGCACAGAGGCATAGACTGCTTCTACCTTGCTCAGACCTTCTCCAAAATTCCCAAGCAGCTTCTCCGAGACAATGCTAATTTTATTTGCTTGTTTCGTCAAGACCACACCAATTTAAAACACGCCTACGATGATTATGTAGGCGGGGACATGAACTTCAATCAGTTTTCTAAATTTTGCTCTTCATGCTGGAACCAAGATGATTTCGGATTTGCCACGATAGACATGACGAGGAAACCTAATGACGGAAAGTACAGAAACAAAATTAACAATTTTCTAAACGTTGCGACGTTACAAGAAACGTCTTGACGTATTATAAATAACAAATGATGAAACGCAAACTCGCAGACGACAACCTGAAGCTGCGCGACTACCTGGCCAAACGCTTCAGGGGTTGGAAATCAGAGAATCGCGGAATTTACGAAGAGAAAAAGCGACAGGACCAACCTATCATCGATGCTATAAGTGGACTAGGTAAAGACATCAAAGATGTTACCGAGCAAAACAAAGATTTAATCAACGAGCTCGTGCCACTTGCTGCTCGAAATTATGCTGTGCCTACACCGATATCCAGTATTCACACTACCCCGTTCGAACTTGGAGCTGCACCTCTGAGACGTCAGGTTCTAGGCAGTACCTCTTCGGACAAGGTAGTTGAATTAGGTCCGTTGGCGAGAGATTACCTGAGCACCGGGAAATTTGAAAAGGACGAGGTGTTTGGATTGTACCCCTCTGTGGAACCTAACGAGGGTGTGGTTTGGAAAATTGGGAAATCGAAAGTCACGTTCGAAGGTGACGACGTGAAAATTAATTTGGGCGAGAAGAACAGCTGGACTAGGTATCCTGGCACTGTGGGCCTGTGGGAACTTATCACCAAAAAGCAACCTAAAGATTATACAGACGAGGATTACCAAAGTTACACAGAAATTTTAATCATGACGGATGCCCTGTACCAAAACAACGATGCAACACAGAATCGCGTAAAATCAAGCAGTTGAGAAAAATACAGGAACCTCATCAAGCCAATATGGAACCAAATTAAAACTGGCAGCGGTGTCAAACTCTACAATACCCTACCTAAAGAGTTTGTTTGGGTAGACGACGTAAGAAAGCTTGTAGATCGATTGCTGGTTATCGCAGGTGAAGAGAATGCAGGTAATCGCAACTTTCACAACGAGAAGGTGGGCATCATGGACATGATTAGCACCAAGCTTAGCAACTTCATTGTCAACGACAACAAAGGTATAGGTTACCTTATCAAAATCATCAACACCCTGCCTCCCAAATTGTGGAATGTGGCCGAGGGTCGAGGTCTCGTGAACGACATCATCAACAAGCTACCCTTCGAGATGCACCTGCCAGGTTACCAGTACTGCGGACCGGGTACCAAACTCGAACGACGACTGGAGAGAGGAGACAAGGGAGTGAACCCATTGGACGCAGCATGCAAGGATCACGACATTGCTTACAATACTCACACTGATCTCGACGCGCGTCACGATGCAGACAGAATGTTGGAGCATGCCGCGTTCGGGAGACTTGTTAGCAGAGACGCCTCGCTGGGTGAACGGGTTGCAGCATTGGGTACGACTATTGCCATGAACACAAAACGAAAATTGGGGTGGGGGCTGTAATTAAATAACACACGGATTACAGAGAGAAAAATTTAGCAAAAAAAATGTCTACGCATATAACAGACTTACCAACTGAAGTGTTATGTAAAATATTTATATTTACCTTCGACGATAGTCACGAGGATGTTAAAAAGCCTATTGATTTAGTTAAAATAACACCACAATTTCGCTTGCCCTGTGAAATGCTACTTCTGGATCATCTGAGAAAAATAAGCGGTGTGAAATCTTCTTCTTCTCCCTATGCTCTTTTTCGGGCTGCTGATGAAAAATTGGCTGATAAGATGGACGAACTTCACGAGTGGAGACAGGGGAGGAGACGATATACAGACGACTGGTATGCTTCAAATGCAGAAACCAGTAGGATCATCGATCACCTCATCGCATTAGGCAATGCCGAAACTTTTTTCTATAAATAACACACTGTAAAAAAATCTACGAGACCAAAAAAAATATTTCTTCGATATGAGTGAAAAAATTAGTGACGTCCAGGCATTAAAACAAATGCTAAATTTGTCAGTCGAATATATAAAAATTCAGGAATTGGAAGTGGACAAACCTTACGCAATAACTTCCGGTTCAATTGTTGCAACCCAGTATGGTCCCAAAGTACGTCTGTTGCTCAACGGACAATACAGTCTATTTTTACCAGATCGATACGCTAGCATGTTATCCGACGAGAAGCTATCTATTTTAATCGAGAGTAAAACTCGAATCGTGTACAAGGGGACAAAAGAACTTCTTGGTAAGAAAACAAAGCACATAATAGAATTTGTTTAACGGTTGCGTAGTATATATAAATAATATGCCGTAAAAAAATTATACGAGAGGGAAACAAAAAATCTCGGAACATATATAAAATAACATATCGTAAAAAAAAAAATACATCATGAATCCCAAGGGCGTCGTGTACCAGATACCATATTCGAATCTGAAAACGCTGGGTGCCCTCGATGGGTTACTCACCAAGAAACAACTCGAGAAGAAACGTTCATGCTTGTCCAAAGGACACGGAATGAAATTGCTGCTCAGCACTCCACAATTGAAAAAGTTGCAGCATTCGCGGAAGCAGCAGAAGATTGGAGGTTTCATATTCAGCATTCCGGCCATCTTGGCAGCTTTGGGTGCAGTGGGCAGCTTGGCTGGAGGCAGTGCCGCTATCGCCAAAACCGTCATCGATGCAAAGAAGAACAAGGCCGAGCTGGAAGAACAGAAACGTCACAACCTGGCTATGGAGAAGAAGGGGAAAGGTGTGACCAAAAAGCAAAAAAGCAACCTCGATGCTTTGAAGAAATATAAAAAAAGAAAAAGCCCTGTCCAACTTCGATATTGAATCTCTGATCGAACCGTTGGGAATAAGGAACTTCAGGGGTGTTTTCATGTCCGATTCTCTACCCTCTGCTGTGAAGAAAAAGGAGTATGTCGTGGTCAACCTGGACAGTTACAAAAATCCTGGTACACATTGGATATGCTACCTCAAAATTGACGATAACAATGCATTTGTTTTCGATTCGTTTGGTGGCACACCGCCTGCCAGGTTGGTGAAGTATCTCAGTGTTGCCAACCTCTACTACAATAACAAACGCATCCAGGGTTTCACCGATGTTAACTGCGGCCACCTATGCCTTTCCGTTCTCGCATACATGTCTAAAATAAATAACCCGTCGGTGGAACATTTTCAGAAAGCATTGTGGTACCTAAAACACCATGGGAGTGTTCCATCTCACCAGCGAGACTTCGGTCTTGAAACTCGCGTTGCATGACGACATCATCTATCCTAAATCTATTGCTCTTCGTGCATTCTACAGCATGTACCTAATACCCAATGTCACGGAGCACAATAACAAAATTACTGTTGGAAATGAAAAAATAGTTATCACGCCAGGACAGTACAATCTGTCTACCTTGCAAGCCCAATTGCCAAGAAATGTACTGCTATCTCAAAATTCTGTAACTCACAGAGTTGAAATTGTGTCTGCTACGGAAACAGTAGACCTAGGCACTGTTGGAGAGCTTCTGGGATTCGAGAACAACACAAAGCTCGAACCTGGCATCAAGCACATCGGTGCCAACATTCCTAAATTTCTAGCCATCGAGACTCTGAACATACATTGCAATGTGGCAGAAGGCATGATCACCAAATCCTCGGATGGTATCCCAGGCAGCCACAAGCAAACAGGTATCATCGCTACGTTCAAACCAAACTCTGAATTCATGGAACCGATTATCTACACACCCTCACCACCGATATACTTCCCTATATCTCGTAATCGCATAGACAACATAGAATTGGCAGTGACAAACGAAAAAGATGAGGTGGTGAATTTTGCCGGAGCTACTACCACCGCCGTCGTGGAGATTAACATATAATAAATAACAATCATGGAGCAAATCGAAAGTTACGAGTTGCAATCTTTCCCACCCAATCGCCGCACGTTCGCCAATTTGAACGAGCCGAACAGGGAGATCGAATACGATGTGGACGTTGGGGATGGGTTCATTCACCCTCACAGAGCTGATTTGTATATCAAGTTTGATGTGGTGAAGAGAGACAACGGCGAAGCATTCCACGCCAATGCAAATTTAAGACTTGTGGACAATTTTGTGCCGCATCTGTTCTCGCAAGTGGAAGTTAGAAAGCATGGCACCGTCATCGATAGGGTTGACTACCCTGGGATTACTTCTACAGCTGTGGGAACACTGAAACTCTCCAAGACCGATGCAGCATACTACCAGGCAGGGGGATTCGAAGCAGATACAAAAATCAAAACTCGAAGCCACGCAGTACTGTTTCCCATGCGCTTGCTTCCAGGCTTCTTCTCCGACTACACGGAGATTATGTGGAAGGGTGGCTTGCGCGTCACTTTTCGCAGAAGCGCCAACGACAACGATGTGCTGATGCGTTACAGCACCTTGGGTGCAGACGGTGCAGCACTTGCCAACACACTACCCGACGCAGCCAAGTGCGTCATCCAGTTCATGGAGCTGCGCATGCCTGTGGTGGAATACGAATCTAACTACGGTCTCAAGTACAAAGCCGACATTTTGAAGAACCCCCAAGTACCCATCCAATTTTATGGTTACCAGTGTGTGCAGAAACCTGCTTCTGGCAGCCATTTTGAATTTGATGTTACTACGCAGTTCAACAGCATCCGGTACGATATGCCTGAGTTTGCGGTCGTGCTCTTCCAGACGGGGAAAGATAATAACCAAGAGAAAGATTCTAGCCAGTTTGATAATTGCAAAATTAAGAATGTTTACCTCAAAAATGGAAGGAATGAAGTTTTTCCACGCGAGAATTATAACTTAAACATTACGAACAACGATTACCTGAAACTTTACGAGGCATACACAGCTTACAAGAGAGTGACCTCCGGCAATGTGGACGTGTACTACAACCCCAACGAGTTCATAGCTCGCAGACCCATGTTTGTCATCAACACATCTAAAAGAAAACAGGTGGTTGTTAACGATCGTACCAACATCAAGATTGTATGCGAGTTCCACGACGCCTTGCCTGCAGATACTCTGTGCAGTGTCATTCTTCTTGACGTCATACACAAATGTTTTCTCTGCAATAAGAATGACACTGCACAGAGTATCTGCAGGCAAGGCGTCGTGGAACTCGCATACAATCTTGATGTTGGTACGATCGTTAACAGTCAACCTGTTTTCTTTTAGATGTGTTGATGACAAACATGGGTCTGCGAGCTATGAACTCGTTGGGGTTGTAGTACACGTCCACATTGCCGGAGGTCACTCTCTTGTAAGCTGTGTATGCCTCGTAAAGTTTCAGGTAATCGTTGTTCGTAATGTTTAAGTTATAATTCTCGCGTGGAAAAACTTCATTCCTTCCATTTTTGAGGTAAACATTCTTAATTTTGCAATTATCAAACTGGCTAGAATCTTTCTCTTGGTTATTATCTTTCCCCGTCTGGAAGAGCACGACCGCAAACTCAGGCATATCGTACCGGATGCTGTTGAACTGCGTAGTAACATCAAATTCAAAATGGCTGCCAGAAGCAGGTTTCTGCACACACTGGTAACCATAAAATTGGATGGGTACTTGGGGGTTCTTCAAAATGTCGGCTTTGTACTTGAGACCGTAGTTAGATTCGTATTCCACCACAGGCATGCGCAGCTCCATGAACTGGATGACGCACTTGGCTGCGTCGGGTAGTGTGTTGGCAAGTGCTGCACCGTCTGCACCCAAGGTGCTGTAACGCATCAGCACATCGTTGTCGTTGGCGCTTCTGCGAAAAGTGACGCGCAAGCCACCCTTCCACATAATCTCCGTGTAGTCGGAGAAGAAGCCTGGAAGCAAGCGCATGGGAAACAGTACTGCGTGGCTTCGAGTTTTGATTTTTGTATCTGCTTCGAATCCCCCTGCCTGGTAGTATGCTGCATCGGTCTTGGAGAGTTTCAGTGTTCCCACAGCTGTAGAAGTAATCCCAGGGTAGTCAACCCTATCGATGACGGTGCCATGCTTTCTAACTTCCACTTGCGAGAACAGATGCGGCACAAAATTGTCCACAAGTCTTAAATTTGCATTGGCGTGGAATGCTTCGCCGTTGTCTCTCTTCACCACATCAAACTTGATATACAAATCAGCTCTGTGAGGGTGAATGAACCCATCCCCAACGTCCACATCGTATTCGATCTCCCTGTTCGGCTCGTTCAAATTGGCGAACGTGCGGCGATTGGGTGGGAAAGATTGCAACTCGTAACTTTCGATTTGCTCCATGATTGTTATTTATTATATGTTAATCTCCACGACGGCGGTGGTAGTAGCTCCGGCAAAATTCACCACCTCATCTTTTTCGTTTGTCACTGCCAATTCTATGTTGTCTATGCGATTACGAGATATAGGGAAGTATATCGGTGGTGAGGGTGTGTAGATAATCGGTTCCATGAATTCAGAGTTTGGTTTGAACGTAGCGATGATACCTGTTTGCTTGTGGCTGCCTGGGATACCATCCGAGGATTTGGTGATCATGCCTTCTGCCACATTGCAATGTATGTTCAGAGTCTCGATGGCTAGAAATTTAGGAATGTTGGCACCGATGTGCTTGATGCCAGGTTCGAGCTTTGTGTTGTTCTCGAATCCCAGAAGCTCTCCAACAGTGCCTAGGTCTACTGTTTCCGTAGCAGACACAATTTCAACTCTGTGAGTTACAGAATTTTGAGATAGCAGTACATTTCTTGGCAATTGGGCTTGCAAGGTAGACAGATTGTACTGTCCTGGCGTGATAACTATTTTTTCATTTCCAACAGTAATTTTGTTATTGTGCTCCGTGACATTGGGTATTAGGTACATGCTGTAGAATGCACGAAGAGCAATAGATTTAGGATAGATGATGTCGTCATGCAACGCGAGTTTCAAGACCGAAGTCTCGCTGGTGAGATGGAACACTCCCATGGTGTTTTAGGTACCACAATGCTTTCTGAAAATGTTCCACCGACGGGTTATTTATTTTAGACATGTATGCGAGAACGGAAAGGCATAGGTGGCCGCAGTTAACATCGGTGAAACCCTGGATGCGTTTGTTATTGTAGTAGAGGTTGGCAACACTGAGATACTTCACCAACCTGGCAGGCGGTGTGCCACCAAACGAATCGAAAACAAATGCATTGTTATCGTCAATTTTGAGGTAGCATATCCAATGTGTACCAGGATTTTTGTAACTGTCCAGGTTGACCACGACATACTCCTTTTTCTTCACAGCAGAGGGTAGAGAATCGGACATGAAAACACCCCTGAAGTTCCTTATTCCCAACGGTTCGATCAGAGATTCAATATCGAAGTTGGACAGGGCTTTTTCTTTTTTTTATATTTCTTCAAAGCATCGAGGTTGCTTTTTTGCTTTTTGGTCACACCTTTCCCCTTCTTCTCCATAGCCAGGTTGTGACGTTTCTGTTCTTCCAGCTCGGCCTTGTTCTTCTTTGCATCGATGACGGTTTTGGCGATAGCGGCACTGCCTCCAGCCAAGCTGCCCCCTGCACCCAAAGCTGCCAAGATGGCCGGAATGCTGAATATGAAACCTCCAATCTTCTGCTGCTTCCGCGAATGCTGCAACTTTTTCAATTGTGGAGTGCTGAGCAGCAATTTCATTCCGTGTCCTTTGGACAAGCATGAACGTTTCTTCTCGAGTTGTTTCTTGGTGAGTAACCCATCGAGGGCACCCAGCGTTTTCAGATTCGAATATGGTATCTGGTACACGACGCCCTTGGGATTCATGATGTATTTTTTTTTTTTACGATATGTTATTTTATATATGTTCCGAGATTTTTTGTTTCCCTCTCGTATAATTTTTTTACGGCATATTATTTATATATACTACGCAACCGTTAAACAAATTCTATTATGTGCTTTGTTTTCTTACCAAGAAGTTCTTTTGTCCCCTTGTACACGATTCGAGTTTTACTCTCGATTAAAATAGATAGCTTCTCGTCGGATAACATGCTAGCGTATCGATCTGGTAAAAATAGACTGTATTGTCCGTTGAGCAACAGACGTACTTTGGGACCATACTGGGTTGCAACAATTGAACCGGAAGTTATTGCGTAAGGTTTGTCCACTTCCAATTCCTGAATTTTTATATATTCGACTGACAAATTTAGCATTTGTTTTAATGCCTGGACGTCACTAATTTTTTCACTCATATCGAAGAAATATTTTTTTTGGTCTCGTAGATTTTTTTACAGTGTGTTATTTATAGAAAAAAGTTTCGGCATTGCCTAATGCGATGAGGTGATCGATGATCCTACTGGTTTCTGCATTTGAAGCATACCAGTCGTCTGTATATCGTCTCCTCCCCTGTCTCCACTCGTGAAGTTCGTCCATCTTATCAGCCAATTTTTCATCAGCAGCCCGAAAAAGAGCATAGGGAGAAGAAGAAGATTTCACACCGCTTATTTTTCTCAGATGATCCAGAAGTAGCATTTCACAGGGCAAGCGAAATTGTGGTGTTATTTTAACTAAATCAATAGGCTTTTTAACATCCTCGTGACTATCGTCGAAGGTAAATATAAATATTTTGCATAACACTTCAGTTGGTAAGTCTGTTATATGCGTAGACATTTTTTTTGCTAAATTTTTCTCTCTGTAATCCGTGTGTTATTTAATTACAGCCCCCACCCCAATTTTCGTTTTGTGTTCATGGCAATAGTCGTACCCAATGCTGCAACCCGTTCACCCAGCGAGGCGTCTCTGCTAACAAGTCTCCCGAACGCGGCATGCTCCAACATTCTGTCTGCATCGTGACGCGCGTCGAGATCAGTGAGAGTATTGTAAGCAATGTCGTGATCCTTGCATGCTGCGTCCAATGGGTTCACTCCCTTGTCTCCTCTCTCCAGTCGTCGTTCGAGTTTGGTACCCGGTCCGCAGTACTGGTAACCTGGCAGGTGCATCTCGAAGGGTAGCTTGTTGATGATGTCGTTCACGAGACCTCGACCCTCGGCCACATTCCACAATTTGGGAGGCACGGTGTTGATGATTTTGATAAGGTAACCTATACCTTTGTTGTCGTTGACAATGAAGTTGCTAAGCTTGGTGCTAATCATGTCCATGATGCCCACCTTCTCGTTGTGAAAGTTGCGATTACCTGCATTCTCTTCACCTGCGATAACCAGCAATCGATCTACAAGCTTTCTTACGTCGTCTACCCAAACAAACTCTTTAGGTAGGGTATTGTAGAGTTTGACACCGCTGCCAGTTTTAATTTGGTTCCATATTGGCTTGATGAGGTTCCTGTATTTTTCTCAACTGCTTGATTTTACGCGATTCTGTGTTGCATCGTTGTTTTGGTACAGGGCATCCGTCATGATTAAAATTTCTGTGTAACTTTGGTAATCCTCGTCTGTATAATCTTTAGGTTGCTTTTTGGTGATAAGTTCCCACAGGCCCACAGTGCCAGGATACCTAGTCCAGCTGTTCTTCTCGCCCAAATTAATTTTCACGTCGTCACCTTCGAACGTGACTTTCGATTTCCCAATTTTCCAAACCACACCCTCGTTAGGTTCCACAGAGGGGTACAATCCAAACACCTCGTCCTTTTCAAATTTCCCGGTGCTCAGGTAATCTCTCGCCAACGGACCTAATTCAACTACCTTGTCCGAAGAGGTACTGCCTAGAACCTGACGTCTCAGAGGTGCAGCTCCAAGTTCGAACGGGGTAGTGTGAATACTGGATATCGGTGTAGGCACAGCATAATTTCGAGCAGCAAGTGGCACGAGCTCGTTGATTAAATCTTTGTTTTGCTCGGTAACATCTTTGATGTCTTTACCTAGTCCACTTATAGCATCGATGATAGGTTGGTCCTGTCGCTTTTTCTCTTCGTAAATTCCGCGATTCTCTGATTTCCAACCCCTGAAGCGTTTGGCCAGGTAGTCGCGCAGCTTCAGGTTGTCGTCTGCGAGTTTGCGTTTCATCATTTGTTATTTATAATACGTCAAGACGTTTCTTGTAACGTCGCAACGTTTAGAAAATTGTTAATTTTGTTTCTGTACTTTCCGTCATTAGGTTTCCTCGTCATGTCTATCGTGGCAAATCCGAAATCATCTTGGTTCCAGCATGAAGAGCAAAATTTAGAAAACTGATTGAAGTTCATGTCCCCGCCTACATAATCATCGTAGGCGTGTTTTAAATTGGTGTGGTCTTGACGAAACAAGCAAATAAAATTAGCATTGTCTCGGAGAAGCTGCTTGGGAATTTTGGAGAAGGTCTGAGCAAGGTAGAAGCAGTCTATGCCTCTGTGCCGCCCCTGAGTAAAAAAATTGCGAATCTCGTTCTGGTTCTCCAAAATCACATCGTCGAAGACCACCACCGAATTTTCATGGCAGCAGTCTAGTGGCATTACTTCGGAGGCAAAGGTAGCTATGCTCAGCCCTTCGTACAGTTTTGTCAGCTGTTGATATTTTGCTTGCTCCAAACTTTTGGAAAAAACATACAAGTGCCTGTTCTTCCAATCTAACCAGTCGGGAGCAAGAAGAAAATTATCAATAAGTAAAGTTGTTTTCCCACACCCTGAAGGTCCGACAATAAGGCTGCGAATGTTGTCCGGCAACAATTCGCCGTTTTTCCTAGCCTGACACTCCGAGGGAAAATCTGGCAGTCGTCTCACCACATCCCAAGCACCTGTTACACAATCACTTCGTTTGCGTCGATCCAACTTTTTTCCTCGAGTCCCAACCATTTCACCAACAGTTTGTCACCTTTTCTACGTAATACTTTTTCGATAAGATACGTATTGGGGTATTTTGTTTTGGAGAGTTCCTCCTCGTAGAATCGCCCTTTCAAAATTTCGTCGCGATTATCTTTTATTATATACGTGTGACGGTTACCGGGTAACAATCGAGCAACGGTGAAAAGTTCTGTACTCCAGTTTTTGGTAAAGCCTTTTTCAAACATGCGCTTAAATTTACTAATTCTTACTTGGTCTCCAATTTTGAATTTCGGTTTTTTGTTAGTGGGCCGGTACTTGGGGCAATAAACAGTAGAGATCAGTCGTGCCTCATCAGACTTGCTGACATCGGCAGGCTTCATGCGTATCGTGCTATGCAAACTGTGATTATAGTCGTTTACGAGTTCCGGAAGTACGTCTACCCACTTGTGGTTACCTTGAAGCGTAAATCGTTTCCACATCCGTGTTTTGAGAGTACGGTTAAAACGTTCTACTACGCTGGCTTTGATGTGACTGAAAGTCGAGTAATGTTGAATATTTTGCTTATGAACAAACTGTTGAAATATCGAGTTGTAAAATTCTTTTCCGTTATCCGTTTGAAGAAATCGAGGTCGCCTGCCACTTTCATTGAAAATAGTTTTGAATGCTTCCATTACGCACACACCTGTTTTAGCCTTGAGGGGCAAAGCCCACGCAAATTTTGAAAATGTATCTATAACAGTAAGAAGATACTTGTATCCTTTATTGATTTTATGTAAATTTTTTAGGTTGCCGCTACTCATTTCCACAAGGTCAGCCTGCCAAAGGTCATCCACGCCTTTGGTCACCACCGCCAGTCGTTTGTAGTTTCGTCGTGCAGGTTTATGAAGCTCGTTCACGATACCCTGCCTAGACATGGCGCGAAAATAAGAATATAGCCTGGATGGGATTTCTGGCTGCAGACAATGCTGGGTTTTCTATGTACAGCTTGTCACCTATTTCTATGTCGATAATTTGAGTGGCATCTTCGGCATAGGCAGTCTCGCGACTTTCGGTGTGTGTGAAATCGACCAGCTCAACTCCTCTTATTTTAGGCTCATCGCCAATGTTCGTCACGGTCATGGTTGGGTAGTGGGTTGCGTGAGGCAAAGACCAGTAGGAAACCTTGACGAACTGAAGTGTGCCAGCGAGGAAAAATTGATGATAGGCTTTTGCAGGAGTCAACATGTAGAGTTTGTAACCTGGATTGAAAGGGGAGGAGAACTCTGTTTGGTATGCTGTACAGTTCGATGACAATCGTAGACTTGAGATTGTCGATGCTGGCATTTAGAGTGTTTACGTTGGTTCGAACCTCAGTCTCCACATCCTCCAATCTGCCATTCACCGATTCCAGGTGTTCCTCGATAGCATGAACAACAGTGTCGTAGTTTGGTTTGATCTTTACATCGACAATAAGGCTCTTGAATTTTTCATTTAAGTCATGTAGTTGGGTGCTGAAATTAGCTATAGTTGATTCCTGACTTGCCTCGATACTCCCAATTTGCTCTTTCACGCTGGCAATAATCTGCTGCAGGCTTTCTACAAGCGTCAACTTGGAGCTCTGTATTACAAGGTCGTGGACCTGGGTTCTAATTTCCTCAAACAATTCATGCAGCTCGGTGATGTTCTGGTTGGTAGGTAAAATCGCGACAGACCCCCGTATCGATTCAATTTCGGATTGGATGTTTTTGATGTCGTCGGATTCGAGTATTCGGTTGAGAGTTCTCTTCACGCTTTTCAGTTCCTGAGAGGTAGGCAGGGTGGCCACCGTGTTTTGGAGCGATTCCAAAGCTTTTTTCACCGCGTCCAACTCGGAGGCATCGGCAGCAGCACGTATGCCTTCTTGCAGTTGCGTTATGTCATCCTGGGTGGGGGTAGATTGTTGCAGGGTTTCCAACTTAGTCTGTATGTCGTCGATCAAGTGATGGAAATGAGACAACTCGGATTCTGCATTCAGATTTTCCAGTTTGGCGATTTGCTGTTGGACGTTGGCCAGTGTATCCCTGATGCCCGGCAGTTTGGTTTCCAGCTCATCGTGAACGTTCGCCAGATCATTTCTAATGGCAGCAAGAGCATCCTCAATATGGGTTATGGTGCCTTGCAGCTTCCCGAAATCCTCGTAGGTCTCAAGTTGGAGTTTGATGTTGGCCACGCTACGGGCAATGGCGTTCAGTTCGCTGGACGACGGTAGATTGTTGATAAAATCCTCCAGCGTTTGGAGTTTAGTTTTTACTTCGTTGATGGCCGCATGCAAAGCATCCGTTTGAAGCTCAGCCTTGATGCTTTCCAACGTAGGGATTTCGAAAGATTGAAACTGTTCGCGCAATTTAGCAATACTAGCGTTCACGCGATCGTAGTCGCCTTGTGTTTTAATGCTTTGGATGATAGTTTGCAGTTCGGTCTGGATGTTGCTTGTTTGATCCTGCAAGCGTTGTTTCAGCTGTTCAACGTCTGAGGTTTGCGTTTGTTGCAGCTTCAGAAGTTCGTTCTGCAGATTGCCCACACTCAGTGCCAGCTTGTCGAGATTGTCTATCGACGCGAGGTCGGTGTATTTTTGCAGCAGCGATTTTAGCTCTGCATCAATCTTGAGTACAGGGTCCAAGCACTGAGACTGCAAGCTGGCTATCTCGGACTGGAGGCTGGAGTTGAGCGTGGACTGGAGGGCCTGCAGATCGCTTCGCAGCTTCTTGACCCTGACGTCGAGCATGAGAAGCTCGTCGCCATGGTCGTCGCGTTTCGTATGGCCAAAAATATCGTTAGGCATTATTGTTATTTATTATAGGATAGCTAATTTTCATTTCTATGAAAAAAGGGATGAGTTTGTCGTAGTCGTCCAAGAGCTCTATGTACAGGCGATCGCCAGCAGATACATCGTACGTGGTGGTACTGTTCATCCTATCGTGTTTGATGCGATAGATGTTCTTGCCGGAGGAAATTTTGGCCTCTCCTTTATTCTCGGGATTCATGTCAAACTGCAGTTTGCCGGAGATGGGGAATTGGTAATAATTCAAGTTGTTGTTGAATATGTAGAAAGTCTTGCCCACATCCTCGTCGTACTGGGTCAGGATGCTATTCAAGTGTATAATCAACAAACCGTTGACTTTAGATAATAGGGAGGGTAACAGGTCCCAGCTTGCAGGTGGCGACGGTGCGCTTTGGGCGAATGCTTCCATAGCCTGCTTCCTGAAGCCAAACAGGTTCATAGGCATTGTTATTTTATTTTATATTTAGCAATTCGTTTCGAGCAAGCCAATTTCAGCGTTGGTAAAGAGTAGAGCAGGTCAGAGAGTTCACCAACCGAAAATGAGGTAACCAACCGAAAATGAGGTATAGTGAGGTACACAGTGTTGCCAACCTCTTACTCGAAAAAATAACCAAGGTTTTTTTTTTTTTTGGTCTAACCTAACCTCAAACAAGGAGCTGGCAATCTTGCTTGAGGCTTTTCTCGCAGTGTTGCCAGCTGGAGCTCGGTGGCGCTCGCAGTGTTGCTAACTCCTCACTTGAAAAAAATCACCAAGGTTGTTTTTGGGTCTAACCTAACCTCAAGCAAGGAGCTGGCAATACTGCTTGAGGCTTTTCTCGCAGTGTTGCCAACTCACCTTAAAAATATTTCACCATGTGATATTTTACAAGCGAAGCTAACCTACAAATGGGAGTTGGCAACACTGATTAGTGGAGGTGCACGGGTTCACCAGCATCAATTGGCGATCAGTGTTGCCAACTCACCTCAAGAATATTTCACCATGTGATATTTTACAAGCGAAGCTAACCTACGAATAAGAGTTAGCAACACTGATTAGTGTAATCAGCTCAGTTGAGCGCCATCAATTGGCGATCAGTGTTGCCAACTCACCCCAAGAATATTTCACCATGTGATATTTCACAGGCGAAACTAACCTACAAATGGGAGTTGCCAACACTGATTAGTGGAGGTGCACGGGTTCACCAGCATCAATTGCGGTTCAGTGTTGCCAACTCACCCCAAGAATATTCCACCATGTGATATTTTACAGACGAAGCTAACCTACAAATGGGAGTTGGCAATACTGACCAGTGGAGGTGCACGGGTTCTGCGCTATTATTTGCGATTCAGTGTTGCCAACTCACCCCAAGAATATTTTACCACATGTTATTTTACAGGCGAAGCTAACCTACAAATAGGAATTAACAACACTAACAACATCAATTACGGTTCAGTGTTACCAACTCACCTCAAGAATATTTCACCATGTGATATTTTACAGGCGAAGCTAACCTACAAATAGAAGTTGACAACACTGGTAACATCAATTGCGGTTCAATGTTGCCAACTCACCTGAAGAATATTTCACCATGTGATATTTTACAGGCGAAGCTAACCTACAAATAGAAGTTGACAACACTGGTAACATCAATTGCGGTTCAATGTTGCCAACTTACCTGAAGAATATTTCATCATGTGATATTTTACAGGCGAAGCTAACCTACAAATGGGAGTTGGCAACACTGACTAATAGAAGTGGCCAGGGTTGCGTCCGAATCAGCAGCAGATGTCACCTAGAGCGCTGTTCCATCCGGGACTCAGCCAATCTCTGTTGTCCGAATTTGCGGTAGACGTGGAGTCGGAGGGAAGGGCAGAGAGGCGCGACAGATGCACGCTTGAACTCGCTGTGACGCTGCGCTTGGCAGCCATATTCTAACTTTCACTTTGTACAGACAATATTTACCGATTAGAGGATGTAAAACTCAGTTATATTTTAATATTTTATCGATAATACTGAATGCAGAAAACATAAATAATGAAATAGCGTGTTATATTTTTAATGTGAGTAGTTAGGTGGAAATCATTGTCATCTTTGTTTGCGCCCCAGAGCGCGGTGGGTGAAGTTTGGGCTGACACCTGGCGGGAAAAATAACAACCATACTACAAGAGGACATGTAGATTCGGACGACTTGGACGTGACTTCGACGGCACGCGAGAGCAACAGGAGAGAACAGAACGGGGCGCTTGCCAATCCGGACACGGCCTCAGCCAACCTCTGTTGTCCGAATTTGCGACAGACGTGGAGTCGGAGGGGAGAGCGGAGAGGAGCGACAGATGCATGCTTGAACTCGCTGTGATGCTATGCTTGGCAGCCATATTCTAATTTTTTTTTTTTTACAGACAACATTTACTGATTAGAGGATGTAAAACACAGTTATATTTTAATATTTTATCGATAATACTGAATGCAGAAAAATTGTAAATGATGAAATAGCGTGTTATATTTTTAATATGAGTAGTAAATAGGTTGAAATTATTGTCATGTTTGTTTGATGTTTGTTTTTTTTGCTTCCGTGCAATGCGCCTGCGCCCCCCAGAGCGCGGTGGGTGAAGTTCGAGCTGACACCTGGCGGGAAAAGTGACAACCGTACTACAAGAGGACATGCAGATTTGGACGTCTTGGACGTGACTTCGACGGCACGGGAGAGCAACGGTAGAGAACTGGACGGAGCGCTTGCCAATCCGGACACGGCCAGTGTTGTTAACCTACTGGGTTTTTCACTGTAAATTTTGATCAAAAGGCCTGAGGGGTCTATGTATTTTTTATGTTTGCCAACACTGTTGGGGGCCTAGTGTTGGCGACCTGTGGGCTCTTACTGTAGCTTTTTATGAGGGGGTTTATTGTTTTTTTTATATTTGACAACTCTATTGGATGTTTTTTTTGAGGTTTGGGTTTTGCCAACCTATTCGAAGAAAATTCCACTATATGATTTTTCACTGGCTAAGCTAACCTACAAATAGGAATTGGCAGCACTGACGAGGCTCGAATTATTATTTGAGGCTCGAATCATCATTTGACGCTCGAATCATTATTTGAGGCTCGAAATTATTATTTGATGCTCGTCGGTGTTGCCAACCTACTCTACGAAAATTTCACCAACTGATATTTTGAAGCTTTTCACAGTGTATGTTAACCTCACAAGCAGTGTTGCCAACTCGGGCGAGGCATAGCTTTTTATGGTGTATGTTAACCTCACCAGCAGTGTTTCCAACTCGTCGTAGCTTTTCACGGTGTATAATTTTTAGCTTTTTATGCTGTACGAATACTGGAAGCTTGGCAGTGACAACCAACAGAGTAGGTAAACCTACATCCAGGAACTGGCAACACTAGTTTCTGACAGTGAATTTGAAATAAAATATTAAACAAAACACATGAGTAAGCACTGTGGGTATTTTTTTTTAAAAGAAGAAACGGACAAATAGTACCAGTGTTGTGACCCCAACTCCAACTGGGCAACTGGGGGAAATAATTGTACAACAATTTGTACCTAATTGTACAATACTTGTACCTAATTGTACAACATACATATACACAGACATAAAAGAGAGAGCTTTCCCGTAACTTACTTCATGTACAATTTATATGATTTTACAACTGTGAAAAGAAAGCATATGTGTTCTGTATGCACATATTTATTCTTATTTTTCGAAGTTGAATGAAAGCACATGTTTTTATGTTCTCGTAATACTAATCTTGCTCTACTGATTTTAAATTGCTTCTATTCGCTTTTTTTTCTGTGTTATTTCCGTATGCACGCAATATTTGCTTTCAATAGTATAATGAAACACAGAAGGAGTGTTAGTATAGCAGGCTCCGAGTTTACAATTTATTAAATTAAACAATAATTTATGTAAGAATATACTTGTACTTGCCGAACACAAAATAATAAGTTGTCATGTTGTAATCAAAAGGTCCTGGGTTCGATACCTACTGGATTCTGTTTCTATTTTAAACTGTACGCCCAGTCCCCCCCCCCGATTAACCTATCTGTGCATAGAGAAAACTTAAAAAGTTGGTTAATTATTGTCGCGATTAAGGATTAAAAAAAAAAAGAGTGGGTGGGTGAAGTCAGATTCAAAGAGAATGCCACGTGATTATTTTGATTCAATAGCTCCGTCTAGTTTGCTGCACTTTTTGACTGCACTCACGTGTCTAGTTGGTTACATGGTGCAACCTATCTTGTTGATTTTGGGTGTCACGTAGTGTATTTGGTGTCTGCACCACGTCCTGGAGAGGTGTAATATGTGGTGTGGTGTATGATCGCGTGGTGAGTGGTTAACTAATCAAATGAATGTTTAAAGCAGCAGACAGGCATTTGTTGAATCTTCTGAACTTGAACACTGCTATTCGTCTACTTGGTTGAATGTTGTTATTTTTTTTCACCAGCCTGACACCGGGATACACTTGCTCTGCATCTAGTGTTAAAGAAGTGCAGCGTACTAGACGAGGATATTAAATTGCTCTGTTGTAAATAAGATGCATGATGTTTTCTCGTAAGTTGTTAATATGAATTGATGTTACTGTGAAGAAACTGAAGGCAGAATAACGCCAACGCTATCTGGACTTGGGGGGGTTCAACCATGATAACTTATTTTTATTTTGTTAGGAGCCAATGCTAATGCATGTCTCTACGATGATTCTATCGAAAAAAATTGACAATTGGCCCACTCTTGACCTCCAAATTTTGTACATGTACTCTACATCACCAAAAATCGACAAGGGGTCGGTTGACCCTATCTTCTGCACAACTCTGACGTGTATGTACGTCCTGTTTCGCGAAGAGTCGACAATCTTCCACAGCTGTTTGTATTATATTACATCAGATATTATATTGCATGAGTGAGTTGGCTGTGTGTATAAAGACTAGTTTTAGACATGGACGCGAATATAACGCCATGATAATTAGCTGCTGTCCAAAGTTATTACATAACTTAAAATATTTATATATAAAAAAGGAAATTTATTGCACTGTGCTTTCTAGCGAAGGTATTATTGTAAACGATATTGTTTGTAAATGTGGAAAGTTAGAAGCTCAGTCCCAGGCCTATTAATGATAAAAAATTTCATCACGGACAGCAATCAAAAAAAAGGGCGTGCACGTCACAAAAGCATTGTCATATGGACTGACGATTATTATTTTTTTAAAAAAACAGACCTAGTTACGATGGGTTATATAACCTGTACTGTTTTGCAATTGTTTTTGCTTATTTTTAATGTCAGCGAGCGTGATATGAAACATGCATGCGAAGAAGGGAGGGAGACCATAACAAAATAATTCACACTTCGATTTCAATATTTTTGCTAGTCATGTTTTCCACCTCCTATCTAGAAGGATACTGGACGCTATTTTTTTTGAAGATGGCTAAAAAGCGAGGGAAGGAGAGAAATGTTATTTTTTTTTTTTTGCCTGTGTGTGACGAAAATAGTTTTACATGCATACGGCTGTATCGTGATCTGCTTGAATCATCATCACGTCTGTGAGTTTTTAGTATTGCTGAATATATTTACATATTAACCAACGGTTATGAATTGCGTTGAAATTGGCTTTGTTAACGGTCCAGTGGCGAAGTTGGAAACAGAGAGCGGTCACATCAGACAGGTGCTCCTGGTATCTAAAGAAATGCTTTTTTTTACAGAAAAAAAAAATGGAGTGTTAGAAAAGAAAGATGTTATACCCGAATGAACGGGGGGTTTCGAGCAGCATCTTCCAATCCTCATCTTCGCGTTTAGCTAACGAGGAAAAAAAAGAAATTTTACATATGGGGGATGCAACAGCTGCTGTACGGTATTGTCCATGGATGTTAAAACTTTTGGTTTTTTTTTCTGAATAGACGGACATATCAGTGTTGCAATCTCCAGATGAGACCGGAGCTTATTATTATTATTATTATTTTGGACAAGGGGGATCAGATCAATACATGGACTAAAACTTTTTTTCACATCAAAATAAAACAGAGGATTTTTTACTCCACTGCTTACTTATTATTGTAAAGAATGGGGTGTCGCGTCTTATTGTATAGTCTTCCAACAGCAAACCTCGGGGCGTAAATTTTTGCTTCTTCATGTATGCAAAATGCACTTAACTTCTGTTGTGAAGCGAATGGAGAGTTTGTTTTGCTGCTGTGATTAAATACTAAACCAAAAATCTTATTACATAACTTTGAAGTATATTTGTTAATACGATCTATATTATATCATTGCTATAGGTGGTCCATATTATGCGCAGGAGAATTTTTAAAAAAATGTTTTGTTTCTCGAACCTGCGACCTGTAGATTTGCTTTTGCTGGCAACAGAAACAGAAAATGGCACCATGTTATTCTATACTGATACAGGTGTACTGTAATCATAACAATTTTCTAGTAACAAAACAACAACTATGTCGGAAAGAAATGGTGGGGGACTTGTTTGTGTGGGATCTTATTAACTACTTCACATCTGTACTCGCACAACTCATCGACTACAAGGCAACAATGTTAGGAAGTGTGTGCATGGCCCCAAAAATACAAAATTTAAAAAATCACTAATGAGACATGAACTCCTCTTCACTGGTGTGTATTTGAATATGCGAAAATGAGGTATTTTGAATAACCACAAAAAAAAGCTTGCAACGGTATAGAGAAGGGTCACAACTTCAAACTTTAGACGATTTTTGTTAATCTGCAAAGGCCCAGGGCGTACGGTAAAATTGATTTTATTGAAAAGTATGCAGAAGTAGTGTTGGAAGCAGTTTGAAGACTGAAACGGCTATGGAAGGACACTTATTATAATGTTAATATTTCGGTATAATGTTTTTAGAATTGCTTTTCGATAATGTTTGGTACTTAATTTAATCAATTGTTAGACAAAACACACATTCGAATTCAAGGACGGAAAATATGAACAGCGAATGAATGCTTTAGAGTAGATGTGATATTTAAAGGAGGTGATTATTTTTTTTACTTTCTCAATTCAAACAAAAAATTCATGAATATTATTATTATTGAATGGTTGGTTAGGTGCTCGGTTTACCTTGTCCCTTCGAACGAAAGATGGAATGTATACAAGCCTGTGCCTCCTAAGTTTATCGCGGCTATGAGGATGAATCGCGAAATGAAACGAACTGGAAACTTTCAATATATATTTATTTTTTATAACATACTTCACTAAGGAGGTCAAATGACAAGTTGGATTGCTATCTTTTTTATAACTTGTTAATTTTATTACGAACGAAGAAAGAATGCATGGCACTTAATGCTGTAATGTTATTGATTAGATCATTGTTTATCTTGTCCGTATCGATTAATCTCCTTATGTTCTTTTTTTTTTTTTTGTTTTCTCGTCGCGTCCATCTCTTCTGTTATCACAATCGAGACTTCTAGATTATTATTTTTTCTCCCTGCAATTTTAGAAATGTAATTTTTCATGATCATCCAGCGAACGCCGGAGACATTTCAGCAAAATGTCGATTATTCAATGGATGTTGTAAGGTTCTATGTTTTTTTTTTTCACTATTTTTTTGTTTGGTCGATTTTGAATTTGGGAGTTATTTTTTTTTATTTTGCTTTTCGCGACATGTTCGACTATTCGTGACAATACGTTTCAACCTTTCTGTATAAACGTTGAAACGTTTCAACGTTTATACAGAAAGGTTGAAACGTATTGTCACGAATAGTCGAACATGTCGCGAAAAGCAAAATAAAAAAAAATAACTCCCAAATTCAAAATCGACCAAACAAAAAAATAGTGAAAAAAAAAACATAGAACCTTACAACATCCATTGAATAATCGACATTTTGCTGAAATGTCTCCGGCGTTCGCTGGATGATCATGAAAAATTACATTTCTAAAATTGCAGGGAGAAAAAATAATAATCTAGAAGTCTCGATTGTGATAACAGAAGAGATGGACGCGACGAGAAAACAAAAAAAAAAAAAAGAACATAAGGAGATTAATCGATACGGACAAGATAAACAATGATCTAATCAATAACATTACAGCATTAAGTGCCATGCATTCTTTCTTCGTTCGTAATAAAATTAACAAGTTATAAAAAAGATAGCAATCCAACTTGTCATTTGACCTCCTTAGTGAAGTATGTTATAAAAAATAAATATATATTGAAAGTTTCCAGTTCGTTTCATTTCGCGATTCATCCTCATAGCCGCGATAAACTTAGGAGGCACAGGCTTGTATACATTCCATCTTTCGTTCGAAGGGACAAGGTAAACCGAGCACCTAACCAACCATTCAATAATAATAATATTCATGAATTTTTTGTTTGAATTGAGAAAGTAAAAAAAATAATCACCTCCTTTAAATATCACATCTACTCTAAAGCATTCATTCGCTGTTCATATTTTCCGTCCTTGAATTCGAATGTGTGTTTTGTCTAACAATTGATTAAATTAAGTACCAAACATTATCGAAAAGCAATTCTAAAAACATTATACCGAAATATTAACATTATAATAAGTGTCCTTCCATAGCCGTTTCAGTCTTCAAACTGCTTCCAACACTACTTCTGCATACTTTTCAATAAAATCAATTTTACCGTACGCCCTGGGCCTTTGCAGATTAACAAAAATCGTCTAAAGTTTGAAGTTGTGACCCTTCTCTATACCGTTGCAAGCTTTTTTTTGTGGTTATTCAAAATACCTCATTTTCGCATATTCAAATACACACCAGTGAAGAGGAGTTCATGTCTCATTAGTGATTTTTTAAATTTTGTATTTTTGGGGCCATGCACACACTTCCTAACATTGTTGCCTTGTAGTCGATGAGTTGTGCGAGTACAGATGTGAAGTAGTTAATAAGATCCCACACAAACAAGTCCCCCACCATTTCTTTCCGACATAGTTGTTGTTTTGTTACTAGAAAATTGTTATGATTACAGTACACCTGTATCAGTATAGAATAACATGGTGCCATTTTCTGTTTCTGTTGCCAGCAAAAGCAAATCTACAGGTCGCAGGTTCGAGAAACAAAACATTTTTTTAAAAATTCTCCTGCGCATAATATGGACCACCTATAGCAATGATATAATATAGATCGTATTAACAAATATACTTCAAAGTTATGTAATAAGATTTTTGGTTTAGTATTTAATCACAGCAGCAAAACAAACTCTCCATTCGCTTCACAACAGAAGTTAAGTGCATTTTGCATACATGAAGAAGCAAAAATTTACGCCCCGAGGTTTGCTGTTGGAAGACTATACAATAAGACGCGACACCCCATTCTTTACAATAATAAGTAAGCAGTGGAGTAAAAAATCCTCTGTTTTATTTTGATGTGAAAAAAAGTTTTAGTCCATGTATTGATCTGATCCCCCTTGTCCAAAATAATAATAATAATAATAAGCTCCGGTCTCATCTGGAGATTGCAACACTGATATGTCCGTCTATTCAGAAAAAAAAAACCAAAAGTTTTAACATCCATGGACAATACCGTACAGCAGCTGTTGCATCCCCCATATGTAAAATTTCTTTTTTTTCCTCGTTAGCTAAACGCGAAGATGAGGATTGGAAGATGCTGCTCGAAACCCCCCGTTCATTCGGGTATAACATCTTTCTTTTCTAACACTCCATTTTTTTTTTCTGTAAAAAAAAGCATTTCTTTAGATACCAGGAGCACCTGTCTGATGTGACCGCTCTCTGTTTCCAACTTCGCCACTGGACCGTTAACAAAGCCAATTTCAACGCAATTCATAACCGTTGGTTAATATGTAAATATATTCAGCAATACTAAAAACTCACAGACGTGATGATGATTCAAGCAGATCACGATACAGCCGTATGCATGTAAAACTATTTTCGTCACACACAGGCAAAAAAAAAAAAAATTACATTTCTCTCCTTCCCTCGCTTTTTAGCCATCTTCAAAAAAAATAGCGTCCAGTATCCTTCTAGATAGGAGGTGGAAAACATGACTAGCAAAAATATTGAAATCGAAGTGTGAATTATTTTGTTATGGTCTCCCTCCCTTCTTCGCATGCATGTTTCATATCACGCTCGCTGACATTAAAAATAAGCAAAAACAATTGCAAAACAGTACAGGTTATATAACCCATCGTAACTAGGTCTGTTTTTTTAAAAAAAATAATAATCGTCAGTCCATATGACAATGCTTTTGTGACGTGCACGCCCTTTTTTTTGATTGCTGTCCGTGATGAAATTTTTTATCATTAATAGGCCTGGGACTGAGCTTCTAACTTTCCACATTTACAAACAATATCGTTTACAATAATACCTTCGCTAGAAAGCACAGTGCAATAAATTTCCTTTTTTATATATAAATATTTTAAGTTATGTAATAACTTTGGACAGCAGCTAATTATCATGGCGTTATATTCGCGTCCATGTCTAAAACTAGTCTTTATACACACAGCCAACTCACTCATGCAATATAATATCTGATGTAATATAATACAAACAGCTGTGGAAGATTGTCGACTCTTCGCGAAACAGGACGTACATACACGTCAGAGTTGTGCAGAAGATAGGGTCAACCGACCCCTTGTCGATTTTTGGTGATGTAGAGTACATGTACAAAATTTGGAGGTCAAGAGTGGGCCAATTGTCAATTTTTTTCGATAGAATCATCGTAGAGACATGCATTAGCATTGGCTCCTAACAAAATAAAAATAAGTTATCATGGTTGAACCCCCCCAAGTCCAGATAGCGTTGGCGTTATTCTGCCTTCAGTTTCTTCACAGTAACATCAATTCATATTAACAACTTACGAGAAAACATCATGCATCTTATTTACAACAGAGCAATTTAATATCCTCGTCTAGTACGCTGCACTTCTTTAACACTAGATGCAGAGCAAGTGTATCCCGGTGTCAGGCTGGTGAAAAAAAATAACAACATTCAACCAAGTAGACGAATAGCAGTGTTCAAGTTCAGAAGATTCAACAAATGCCTGTCTGCTGCTTTAAACATTCATTTGATTAGTTAACCACTCACCACGCGATCATACACCACACCACATATTACACCTCTCCAGGACGTGGTGCAGACACCAAATACACTACGTGACACCCAAAATCAACAAGATAGGTTGCACCATGTAACCAACTAGACACGTGAGTGCAGTCAAAAAGTGCAGCAAACTAGACGGAGCTATTGAATCAAAATAATCACGTGGCATTCTCTTTGAATCTGACTTCACCCACCCACTCTTTTTTTTTTTAATCCTTAATCGCGACAATAATTAACCAACTTTTTAAGTTTTCTCTATGCACAGATAGGTTAATCGGGGGGGGGGGGACTGGGCGTACAGTTTAAAATAGAAACAGAATCCAGTAGGTATCGAACCCAGGACCTTTTGATTACAACATGACAACTTATTATTTTGTGTTCGGCAAGTACAAGTATATTCTTACATAAATTATTGTTTAATTTAATAAATTGTAAACTCGGAGCCTGCTATACTAACACTCCTTCTGTGTTTCATTATACTATTGAAAGCAAATATTGCGTGCATACGGAAATAACACAGAAAAAAAAAGCGAATAGAAGCAATTTAAAATCAGTAGAGCAAGATTAGTATTACGAGAACATAAAAACATGTGCTTTCATTCAACTTCGAAAAATAAGAATAAATATGTGCATACAGAACACATATGCTTTCTTTTCACAGTTGTAAAATCATATAAATTGTACATGAAGTAAGTTACGGGAAAGCTCTCTCTTTTATGTCTGTGTATATGTATGTTGTACAATTAGGTACAAGTATTGTACAATTAGGTACAAATTGTTGTACAATTATTTCCCCCAGTTGCCCAGTTGGAGTTGGGGTCACAACACTGGTACTATTTGTCCGTTTCTTCTTTTAAAAAAAAATACCCACAGTGCTTACTCATGTGTTTTGTTTAATATTTTATTTCAAATTCACTGTCAGAAACTAGTGTTGCCAGTTCCTGGATGTAGGTTTACCTACTCTGTTGGTTGTCACTGCCAAGCTTCCAGTATTCGTACAGCATAAAAAGCTAAAAATTATACACCGTGAAAAGCTACGACGAGTTGGAAACACTGCTGGTGAGGTTAACATACACCATAAAAAGCTATGCCTCGCCCGAGTTGGCAACACTGCTTGTGAGGTTAACATACACTGTGAAAAGCTTCAAAATATCAGTTGGTGAAATTTTCGTAGAGTAGGTTGGCAACACCGACGAGCATCAAATAATAATTTCGAGCCTCAAATAATGATTCGAGCGTCAAATGATGATTCGAGCCTCAAATAATAATTCGAGCCTCGTCAGTGCTGCCAATTCCTATTTGTAGGTTAGCTTAGCCAGTGAAAAATCATATAGTGGAATTTTCTTCGAATAGGTTGGCAAAACCCAAACCTCAAAAAAAACATCCAATAGAGTTGTCAAATATAAAAAAAACAATAAACCCCCTCATAAAAAGCTACAGTAAGAGCCCACAGGTCGCCAACACTAGGCCCCCAACAGTGTTGGCAAACATAAAAAATACATAGACCCCTCAGGCCTTTTGATCAAAATTTACAGTGAAAAACCCAGTAGGTTAACAACACTGGCCGTGTCCGGATTGGCAAGCGCTCCGTCCAGTTCTCTACCGTGCCGTCGAAGTCACGTCCAAGACGTCCAAATCTGCATGTCCTCTTGTAGTACGGTTGTCACTTTTCCCGCCAGGTGTCAGCTCGAACTTCACCCACCGCGCTCTGGGGGGCGCAGGCGCATTGCACGGAAGCAAAAAAAACAAACATCAAACAAACATGACAATAATTTCAACCTATTTACTACTCATATTAAAAATATAACACGCTATTTCATCATTTACAATTTTTCTGCATTCAGTATTATCGATAAAATATTAAAATATAACTGTGTTTTACATCCTCTAATCAGTAAATGTTGTCTGTAAAAAAAAAAAAATTAGAATATGGCTGCCAAGCATAGCATCACAGCGAGTTCAAGCATGCATCTGTCGCTCCTCTCCGCTCTCCCCTCCGACTCCACGTCTGTCGCAAATTCGGACAACAGAGGTTGGCTGAGGCCGTGTCCGGATTGGCAAGCGCCCCGTTCTGTTCTCTCCTGTTGCTCTCGCGTGCCGTCGAAGTCACGTCCAAGTCGTCCGAATCTACATGTCCTCTTGTAGTATGGTTGTTATTTTTCCCGCCAGGTGTCAGCCCAAACTTCACCCACCGCGCTCTGGGGCGCAAACAAAGATGACAATGATTTCCACCTAACTACTCACATTAAAAATATAACACGCTATTTCATTATTTATGTTTTCTGCATTCAGTATTATCGATAAAATATTAAAATATAACTGAGTTTTACATCCTCTAATCGGTAAATATTGTCTGTACAAAGTGAAAGTTAGAATATGGCTGCCAAGCGCAGCGTCACAGCGAGTTCAAGCGTGCATCTGTCGCGCCTCTCTGCCCTTCCCTCCGACTCCACGTCTACCGCAAATTCGGACAACAGAGATTGGCTGAGTCCCGGATGGAACAGCGCTCTAGGTGACATCTGCTGCTGATTCGGACGCAACCCTGGCCACTTCTATTAGTCAGTGTTGCCAACTCCCATTTGTAGGTTAGCTTCGCCTGTAAAATATCACATGATGAAATATTCTTCAGGTAAGTTGGCAACATTGAACCGCAATTGATGTTACCAGTGTTGTCAACTTCTATTTGTAGGTTAGCTTCGCCTGTAAAATATCACATGGTGAAATATTCTTCAGGTGAGTTGGCAACATTGAACCGCAATTGATGTTACCAGTGTTGTCAACTTCTATTTGTAGGTTAGCTTCGCCTGTAAAATATCACATGGTGAAATATTCTTGAGGTGAGTTGGTAACACTGAACCGTAATTGATGTTGTTAGTGTTGTTAATTCCTATTTGTAGGTTAGCTTCGCCTGTAAAATAACATGTGGTAAAATATTCTTGGGGTGAGTTGGCAACACTGAATCGCAAATAATAGCGCAGAACCCGTGCACCTCCACTGGTCAGTATTGCCAACTCCCATTTGTAGGTTAGCTTCGTCTGTAAAATATCACATGGTGGAATATTCTTGGGGTGAGTTGGCAACACTGAACCGCAATTGATGCTGGTGAACCCGTGCACCTCCACTAATCAGTGTTGGCAACTCCCATTTGTAGGTTAGTTTCGCCTGTGAAATATCACATGGTGAAATATTCTTGGGGTGAGTTGGCAACACTGATCGCCAATTGATGGCGCTCAACTGAGCTGATTACACTAATCAGTGTTGCTAACTCTTATTCGTAGGTTAGCTTCGCTTGTAAAATATCACATGGTGAAATATTCTTGAGGTGAGTTGGCAACACTGATCGCCAATTGATGCTGGTGAACCCGTGCACCTCCACTAATCAGTGTTGCCAACTCCCATTTGTAGGTTAGCTTCGCTTGTAAAATATCACATGGTGAAATATTTTTAAGGTGAGTTGGCAACACTGCGAGAAAAGCCTCAAGCAGTATTGCCAGCTCCTTGCTTGAGGTTAGGTTAGACCCAAAAACAACCTTGGTGATTTTTTTCAAGTGAGGAGTTAGCAACACTGCGAGCGCCACCGAGCTCCAGCTGGCAACACTGCGAGAAAAGCCTCAAGCAAGATTGCCAGCTCCTTGTTTGAGGTTAGGTTAGACCAAAAAAAAAAAAAAACCTTGGTTATTTTTTCGAGTAAGAGGTTGGCAACACTGTGTACCTCACTATACCTCATTTTCGGTTGGTTACCTCATTTTCGGTTGGTGAACTCTCTGACCTGCTCTACTGTAAAGCAAAGCCCTTTTTCTTTACCCCCTACGCAAACGTAAAGCATGCCGGGGAAGGAGGGAGTGGGATATGTTTGCTTCGTACAAAAAAAAATTAGGTTAAGTTAACCTCTCTCCGAGAACTGACCCCAAGCGCCCATTTTCAGCGAGCGCCATTTCAGCGAGTTTAGTGTTTTGTAGAGCGAGTTGGCAACACTGCCAGTGAGGTTAACATACATTATCAAAAGCACATCGTGAAAAGCTACGTTTTGTTCGGGCACACATACACTCACACACACACAAAAAGCTAAAAAAATTATACACCATGAAAAGCTACGACGAGTTGGAAACACTGCTAGTAGGAAACACTGCTAGTGAGGTTAACACACACCGTGAAAGGCTACGCCTCGCCCGGGCACATGTACACACACACACACACACACACACACACACACAAAAAAAAAGCTAAAAATTATACACCGTGAAAGGCTACGATGAGTTGGAAACACTGCTGGTGGGGTTAACATACACCATAAAAGGCTACGCCTCGCCCCGAGTTGGCAACACTGCTTGTGAGGTTAACATACACCGTGAAAAACTTCAAAATATCATATAGTGGAATTTTTGTAGAGTGGGTTGGCAACACCAACAAGCCTCAAATGATGATTCGAGCCTCAAATGATAATTCGAGCCTCGTCAGTGTTGCCAATTTCTATTTGTAGGTTAGCTTAGCCAGTGAAAAATCATATAGTGGAATTTTCTTCGGATAGGTTGGCAAAACCCAAGCCTTAAAAAAGGAACATCCAATAGAGTTGCCAAATGTAAAAAAGGGACAATAGGTCCCCCTCATAAAAAGCTACAGTAAGAGCCCACAGGTCGCCAACACTAGGCCCCCAACAGTGTTGCCAGACATAAAAAATACATGGACCCCTCAGGCCCTTTGATGAAAGTTTACAGTGAAAAACCCAGTAGGTTAACAACACTGTCAAAGGATCTACGGCAGTGTTGCCAGATGTAAACAGGGGGCAATGGGCCCCCCCTCATAAAAAACTACAGTAAGGGCCCACAGTGTTGCCAACTCTGTGCCCTCAAAATATACATCATAAAAGGCTACGACGAGCCTCAAATGATGATTCGAGCCTCAAAAGAGGTTGCAGAACTGTCTTTTTGTGTCTACTAAGATCCCAAAAATTTTAAAAAGATTTTTAAAAACATATTTGTATTTTTAGTTTCTTACCAGAAAATGAGTTAATTTTAGGGAGCCATTTAATGGATTATAGTCCAATATGCTTAAATTTATTGCATGTTGTTTGAGATGGAGGATAATGCCCATGAACACCTCTTGTAAGAAACAGTCTGATTATTATTGCAGAAATAGCAAATGTAGAACAATTTAATATCAATTTACAAAAAATAACTGTATTCTGTATTGTTACTGAAAACACAAATTGAAATAGTTTTTTGCAATAAATCTGAATTAAAATGAACAATTAACACTTGGCTGATATTTTCAAATAAAAATAATTGCCTATTCTTTGCTAGTACAGGGTGGCTACAAACAAGCAAAAATGAAATTCCCTGACTTTTGCAGGTTTTCCAGGACAAAATTTATATTTTTCACTGACAATTACAAACTAAACTAAATCGATGTTTTTGTAAATTGAAATAATAAACTCATACAGATCCAGGTATGGATTTGTTAAGTACCAATATTATCTTCTATGAAATTGACTTAATTTCTCTATTCTCTATCATTTGAATTCAAACTGCAAAATAGTGAATTTGGAAAATTATTACAATTCACAAGGTAGGGAAGGATTACGGAATTTTGTCATGCGCAGTAAGTTTAAAATAAAATACTTGATTATTTTTAAAGTTATGACTAAATGAGATAAGAGTGAAGAGTGAATGATTAAGAAATACAATTTGTAATTTATCAGTCTCCTTATCCATTTTCGGTATTATATGTTGATATTTCCACTGAGGTTTGGAACCCTCTGCTTGCAACAACCATGAGTGCGGATTCATTTTTCGATGCATAAAGCTACTTCTCTCTTCTCCGTAAAGCAAACAACTTAACTTTTGCATATAAATGAAACAATTGAATCGAACAAAATCAAGTGCCATATTTCTTTACATTATCAATGGGATTTCTGCTTCAGTACAGTATATCCAAGTGAAGTACTGTAAAACTGACAACATGCATTAATACCATTAATGCTGACGTAAAGGGTAAGTAGGTATTAGAAATTTAACGCAAGGAATTTATAGAATTGCATTGTATAGGTACCTGATTTAGCTAACCACACATTAAAACAGGAACACACTAATAATAAAAGCTTCTGAAAGTTCATATACGAGGGGCATCCTGAAAAAAGCTCCAATGGTGCCTGTACGCAGCACTAGAGGTCAGAGAGCGACACACACACATGCAGGCAGGAAGAAGTGGCATGTAGCTGTAATCTGGTACAGTTGCAATGCAGCCGTTTTAGGACAGTTCTAGATTAAAGATTGCAGCTCTCCAGTCTCCCAACGACTGCGATGTAGCCTATACATTGGACGCTCAGAATTTGGCACAGAGCCACCAGCAATCGTGTGAGGTGTGCAGATTGGACGTCGTGAGTGATAGTATGGTCAGACGATGGTGCAGACAATTAACGGAAGGCCAATCGAATGTGCACAACCCCACACAGCACAACACAGGCCTTTTGCATCACTTCAGGTGAGAGATCTTGGACCACTCCCTGTACTACAGCCCTGCCCTTGAATGTATCGACTTTCATCTCCTGGTTTAACTGAAGAGGTTTCTGGCAGGGCAAGGATTTGACAGCTACACTGTGATAGAGATAGTCCCAGTCTTTGCTGTCAGACACATATACCATGGGCATACAAAATTTAGTGCCATGCTACGACAAATGCCAGAACAACGGTGGTGATTATGCCGAAAATTAGGTTAGGACTCATTGTTACTAATGGAATAAATTACAACTGATATTCATGTTTTATTTATGCCTAATCGGTAGGGACATTGATATTTTGTTACTTTTTTTTCAAATTGGTGTATTTTTTTTATTTTTTAATATACAGTGTTATTTTTCCCAAAATTCACATTTTCATTTTAGCGCTTTTTCTGGCAAATATCTGAAATTATACCTTCATGGTGTTTTTAAACTACTGTTACATGGCTTACGCCTCTTCGTGAGATTTTGATATCTTGAAAGTTATTTTGGGAAAGTTATTTTCCATACCCCCTTTTTAATTTTAAGGTAAGGATTTTAGATAAAGGAATTTTCCCCGTATATACTGCAGGGTGCATAATGACCATAAGTGACGACGCACCCAAAAATTAAAATCAATCAATCTCACGTGACAGATACCGATATATTATGGCACCAAAAATTGGTATTATCTTTTTTTGACTTCTTAGTGTTACGTTTCCCAAAATTCGCGTTTTTGTTTTAGAACATTTATCTGAGAAATATACCGAAACTTAATACTCCATTGTGCTTTTAAACTATTATTTTAAATTGTAGGTCACATGGTCTACATATTTTCGCGACAGTTTGATATGTTGGAACATATTTTTGAGGAAGTAAAAGTAAAGTGCTCCCCTGCACTTTTCCATGGAGGTGTATAGGGGTGTGGAGTTAGGGCCCCACACTTTCTTGATCATGGTTGAAGGTGGGGGGGGGTGATGTGATCAGCACCATGCTTCTGGCTACCTTTATCCCTCAAAGTTTCCTCAAGGTACCAGCTTCATATGATGCTGAGTGGGCGCCGGAGCAGTTTGAATAGGTGGAAAACATACTGGTTCTCCACCGCAGGGGATCGACCCCGGGTTTCTCGCATAGTTGTCAGATGGCCTAATGACTGAGCTCCATTATTACTCGCTCAACAAATGCCGATGGTGCGCACTTGGCTTGGTAATTCAAAACATATCTTGTGTGACAAATATGAAGATGTGGCTTCTGTGTGACGGTAGATATGCACTCGATCTCCTGTTAGAACCCTGCCACTTTGCTCTGTGATGCAAATGGTTTTGACAGAAATTGAAAAAATCGTGGGAAATACATGATTTAATGTGTCTGTCGGAATTATTCTATGTACGTATAACTCTATAATTTACTCTTGAGTAAAATGTTGGAAAACTTGCATGTTCTGTGTACACAAACATGGCCTAGAAAAATACAAGAAAGTTGGATTTCATGAATTTTTTGTTCTTTTACGACATTTCTTTTAAAAAACGTTAAAAACGCCAACAATTCGCATTTTATGCCAAATTCGCATTATTTCGATATTTCGAATGGCAATTACCATTTTTCACGGTTTTGGCGTTTGCGAAAAATCAATGTGCCTACTAATTGTAAATTACTTTCTGGCCACCCCTCATATAAATCAGTAGATGGAAAGTGAAAATTTAGCAGCGCTGGCAGAGAAAAGTCAATTCTTGTAGAAAGTGATTTGCTTTTATGATTGAATGAATCGAGTAAATATGATATTAAAATATTTACGTATTTATTATTAGTATTTTGTTTCATAATATTGGACATTAACCTTACCCTGTGAGAGATTAATGACCATCTCTCACAAGTTTAAACAGACAGGACAGAGAGTGGCGTTAATTTCATTGCAATACTAGTGTTGCAGTAAATTTGAGTCGTAAGCACTGCTACATTAAATAAGGTGAAGTGAGCCAGAAGAGTAATAACATTCCAGCAGCATATTTGCAGTCTAAAGCTCTTCTTGTTTATGCATTCGAATTTTGTTGGATGTTGCAGTCCATGCAATTTCTGTCACATGTTGTAATGAGATACTTTGTCAGGTGGCGATATTCAACAAAAATCGTATGTATCAATGGAACCTATTTGTTTCCATGTTCCTTCAGTTTGCCCAACAAAATGCCTTACTACGACGTCCGACAACTATCGGACGGCGACACCCTCTCTTATCTGCTCCATCTGTTCACAAGTCCCGTTACTACTCCCATATGGTCAAGAAAAAATGATAATTAAATGCATTTTCCACGTAATATTTAGAGGCTTAACCTTTACTCCCCCAATGATACCATATAGTATCATCAGAGTAAGGTCGTACTGGCCTGATGATACCACCATATGGTATAATGGTGCTGATTACGAAATGAATGTGCCTTTTGGACGTTCATACTCTAATGTTTGGGTGGAAACTCTGACACAGGTCTGGAGCAAGCCTGGAAAATTCATATTGATGACCAACCTCTCCCTTCTCCGCAACATATCCATGCCACATTTCCAAACAGAGTTTCCCATTTTGACTCATTATTCAATTTGTATGGCACCCAGGAACATGAAACATGTTTCAATCCCTTTGGAAATGTCCATTCTTTGAAAAGAATACTAAACTTCGCGCCTTCGTCCCAAATAGCGGGAGAAGAGGGGGCAGACTTTTTCCTTGAAATTCGGGGGTCGCCTGCGACGCCAAGGGTCCCGGGTTTGAATCCCGGTCGGGCTTGGTTGTTTGTGAATGTCCATTCATCAATTTCATCATTTCATCACTCATCCCCATCTTCGCAAATTAGCCAAGAGGCACAAAACGCGAAGTAAAATAAACTAAATCAAATCAAATCAAAATCAAATTGGGGGTCGCGCCCCCCAAACCCCCCTTCCTCAGTTCGGCATTCTGAATTGTACACGGTTGCATGCTATGATGTTTTAGCTGAAAAACAAAACTTATCCGAAGTAGATTGCTCCCATAGTGCCAGAGTTATAACAATTTTCTGAGCAATATGCAAATTACCTATTTTTAGTAAAAAACAGTGTTTCACATTTTGGCTTATGGCACCCAAGAACATGAAACATGTTTCATTCTCTTTGGAAACGTCCATTCTTTGAAGAGAATACTAAGGTTTGCGCCTTATCCCCAAAATAGCGGGAGAAGAGGGGGCAAACTTCAGATTTTTATGGGTTTTTTTATTGAAATTCGGGGGTCGGGTTCCCTCAAACCCCCTTCCTCGGTCAGGCGTCCTGATTTGTACACGGTTGCATGCTCTGATGTTTTATCTGAAAAACAAAACTTATCTGAAGTAGATTGTTCCCATAGTGCCCGAGTTATAATAATTTTCCTCCAAAAATGCAAGTTACATATTTTTCGTAAAAAAAAAATCACATTTTGGCTTATTATTCTAGTTGTATGGCACCCAAGAACATGAAACATGTTTCATTCTCTTGAGAAATGTCCATTCTTTGAAAAGAATACTAAAGTTCGCGCCTTATTCCCAAAATAATGGGAGAAAGGGGGGCAAATTTCAAATTTTTGTTTTTTCTATTGAAATTCTGGGACCGCGCCCCCCAAACCCCCTTCCTTTGTCTGGCGTTCTGAATTGTACACGGCTTCATGCTATGATGTGTTAGCTGATTGGATTGGATTGAGTTGGTGTTTTAAGTCCACTTTACGCACAGTAAGGCTAATCGGGACTGGACCTACAGTTTAAAGTGGGATCCGAACCACTATGTGCCTCCACCGGGTATCGAACCCGGGACCCCTTGATTACAAGGCGAGGACGCTACCACTGCGCCATCGAGGAGGCTGTAATATTTTATCTGAAAAACAAAACTTATCCGAAGTAGATTGCTCCCATAGTGCCCGAGTTGTAACAATTTTCCTCCAAAAATGCAAATTACCTATTTTTCGTAAAAAATAATAATCACATTTTGGCTTATTATTCTAGTTGTATGGCACCCAAGAACATGAAATATGTTTCATTCTCTTGAGAAATGTCCATTCTTTGAAAAGAATACTAAAGTTCGCGCCTTCTCCCCAAAATAGTGGGAGAAGAGGGGCAAACTTCAGATTTTTTTTCTATTGAAATTCGGGGGTTGCGCCCCCCAACCCCCTTCCTCGGTTTGGCGTTCTGAATTGTACACGGTTGCATGCGCTGATGTTTTAGGTGCAAAACAAAACTTATCCGAAGTAGATTGCTCCCATAGTGCCCGAGTTATAACAATTTTCTGTTCCCGTGCAGAGTTCCATAACGATATCTTTAAATAAAAAAAAATAAAAAAGTCAATGAGGACGAAATTCCCTGACATTTCCCTGACTTTTTTTGACACGTCAAATTCCCTGACTTTTCCCGGTTTTCCAGGTCTGTCGCCACCCTGTAGTAGTGACATTAACTTGAGGAGCTTCTGTATACTTTCGCTGATACAATTACAGCATGCTGAAAGCAAGCAATGTATCCTGGATTTAATTCATAGTCGGCAAGAAAAAGTTTTCACATGGCAAAATCATCAAATGTCTTGCCCTAATCATTAACAAAATCTACAACACTAGCTAACGTCTATTTCCGCAAACAGTAGCTAATATTATATAAGAGTTATATAATATTAGCTACTGTTTGCGGAAATAGACGTTGGCGAGTGTTGTAGAGTTGTTACAATATGTGGAGAATTGGGGGTTGGGTGGGTATTATTTCATATCCGCTACTAGTTGCCGAAACGCAGTGTTGCCACTGTGCATTGAGAAAATGTACAGAAAGACAAAGAACTAGTCATTAGCAAAGTATAAATTTTTATGGAAAAAAGCAAGGTGAATCCGGTTTCTATTTAAATATGGGATTCAAGACAGAACTTGACAACACCACCAAGGTACTTTCAATTTAATATCAATTTTGTGATTTGTAAAAAAGTAAGTTTCTATGACTTGAGGGAAAGGTATGAAATCTTGCTCTGCCACCTGAGAAAAAATCCTGCAGGCACCCTTGGTAGAAGGCAAGGATTCTATTGTGATCATACTGCTTTGAATTCACAGTACCAAAGAAGATTTATGCACATAATTTCCTTGCCAGAGCAATTGCTTTTGCACAAATTTTGGAAATCTTAACTATATGTAAGCTAGATAATAATAGTACTGTTATATATCTATTCACTTATCGTCTTTTTAGTTATTAACGTAATAATACCAATACAGTTTTAATTTATTTATTATCTTAATTGACATTATTTAAATTTAATATAATTATTTTAATTTAAACATTATTACAGTAAACCTTTGTTAACACGAATCCTAAGGGACCGAAAAATCAAGAGTTCGTGTTAAAAAAATTTCGGGGACTCAAATTTTATTGTTGTAATACAGTTCTTTCTACACATTACCTAACCATATACAATACATATTATGTATGTCATCATAGTAAACACTACTACAGTAATTAACTTTTTTTTAAAAAAAGTACTCAGATCATTTTCTGGTGAAAAATTCCTGCATATTGCACTGTCGCAGATGGGAACGCAAATGCCTGGTAACTTCACGGTCAACTGTACTCATAGCTTCCGTAAAACTAGCAGTCAATTCGTACTGGCTACGTTTTAAAGAATAGAAAAGCACATCTGAACACACAACTGAATTTGTTGGTTAAATACATATAAGCTCATTGTTGATGTGATGATCGCGATAGTTGAGCAATTGCACCCAAGTTTTAATCTTAATGTTACTCGTACTGGCTATGTTTTAAAGAATAGAAAAAAACATTTGAACACATTATTGATCTGAATCTGTTGGTTACAATACTGTCTAAGTTGATTGTTGACAAGATAATAGAGATTGTTGAGCAATTTCTTACATACCTAGCAGAGGAACGACAGAGGAACATCAAAAAAAGTTATGAAAAGCTTTGAAAGTTCATGTTAAATGAGATCTAATGATGCAACGGACTAAGAAAACAGTTCGTAATTCGTGGTAACCGAAATTCACGTTAACCGATAAAACTTTCTATAAGATATAATACATCCCTGCCGGGACCAACATTTTGTTCATGTTAACCGAGTGTTCGTCTTAAGCGATTTTGTGTTCATGAGGGTTTACTGTATTATGATTTCTGAGATACTTGGTTCGGACCCCCCACCCCCTCCCCAAATATATTTCTAGACCTATTGTTTACAAGGTTTCTAAATATCGGACTAGACACAATTCCCTTATTTCAGTAAATAACAATGGTGGTGCAATCCTAAAAAAATTTAAATAATGATGTGCTGGGAAATAACTAAAAATATTGGCTGTGGTGCTGTATCTGGTCATCACTGTGCTCAGCATTAAGCAACAGGGCTCCAATTATGAGACGCCACCGGTTCGAATCTCCTGGGGGAAGCCTAACAACTTTTCTCCTGAGATTTTGGCCTGTGCATGGGACTGGTGGCCACCCACCATCGTGAGGAAATTTCGAAGAGACGAATGGGTAGCATAATCCGGTCATGAAAACCTACGACTAGGTATTGGTCATGCTGACCACACAAAACCCCGTAAGTGATTGGATGATCTCCCACCTCAACAGGTGGGAATGAGGCCAGGAGTCGGAAGGTAGGCCCTGCCCCTCACAGGCTGTTGCACCACAGGATATCTATATTTATTTTATATAATTTGTTTATCGTGATTATCTTTGCATTATTCAGGTTTAAATTTGAGATCAAGTCAGGAACGAGACTTTCTTTTTTTTTTTAATGCAGATGGGGCACCAAGATACAATTTTACAACTTGATGTGAGACCATGAATGAGAGCAACCTCCTTGCACATGAAAGAAGACAAGATTACCAAGTCTCACCTCATTGCAATATTGATACCATGTCTGTTCTTGCATTTAAAGTATGAAATGACACTTGCTTCATGAATAACTTTCTATCTGAAAATCTAACAGAAATACAAATTGTACTTGTTACAAATGTGATTATTATTGTTATGAGGGGTGGACAAAATCAGCCCTGACAACAGAAATACTTGAGGCTAGCCTGGTCTCGACTGGCCTCCTGGGTAAGATTCTGGTGTGCCCTTTAATCATGGTACCCTGACTGCATTAGAGCACCTAGAATATTCATAACTACACATTCCTGCTTGATTTACTTCTCACACATGTAAAATTTTATATACCCCTTGCATCCATTAATTTGCTCTTGATTAATAAAAAAATTACATTGTAAACATATCAAAGTTGTATGCTTAAGTCATAGATGTCAGCCCATGATCATCAATTGCTTACAAAATTTGCATTTATGAATATTTTGACATTAATTTGAATGTAAAAGTCTCTAGGAAAATGCAGTGCATTATAAACTTGATAGTAATAGCAATTCACAGTTTAAATTTAACACCTCTAAAAATCAACTTGTTCTCCACAGATTAAAAAGACAAGTGCTGAGGGAGTAGGGATACCAGACGTCCGGTTTTTCCCTGGACATGTCCTACATTTTACCTTATGTCCAGCATCCGGGAGGAATTTGAAAAATATCATAAACGTCCTATATTTTGAGCATCACATAATATTAATTAGGAAAATATGTAACAAAAAAAAAAATCATGCAAGTAACAAGTCAATTACTGCACATCCAAACTCAATACTGATATTTATTTTGATTCAGTCATTCATCAGTTGTTGTATGTATATCTTGGTGTAGCTTGAAAAAGTTTTTGGAAACCAGGGTGAAACGTTGCAGATAAAATAAAATAAAAATCACGAAAAATAACTGTTAGATTATTTTGCATCTACAAAAAGTGGTTATATGTGAACCTTTAAGACGAACATAGATATTCAGTCATTGCCCAAAAAGAAAAATGTTTGTCCTGCTTGAAAACAAATGGGAAAACGGAAGCAAGTAATGAACAAACTTTTGGGATCTCTTACTACTGATGTCACTGTTTAATGCCTGAGTGGAATTTTTTGCCTTAGCGTTTATACTGATTCAATATTTTAATTGTAAAGCAGGGATATAGAGAACAGAGTTATTCAGGGTGTTTGAAAGTCAAGAAAAAGCAAAGAAATCAAGAAGTAGCTCAAGAAGTCAATAAAAAGGCAAGAAATTATTCTTGTGGTCAAGAATTTTTGCTACCACAATGACTGATTGGTAGATTTCACTTTTCTGCCCCTTTGGCTAATTGCGAAGATGAGGATGAATGGTGTTAAGATAAGATGGATGAAGGGACAGTCGCAAACATATAGGGACAACAGACACAAGCCCCACATAAGATTATACTGGCTGTGAGTCCAGATGACAGAGCCTTGATAGTCTGCCAAATGCAGTCCAGGATGCATTAATAGATAAAGCAGGTTTAATTCTCTTCTTAAATACAGCTTCAGTTTTCAACTTAACTGGGCCTTTGGTAGGGATTTTTCATTAAATAAATATTTATATTCTAAATTACTAATTTCCAACTTTATCTAAGTCGGGGTTTATTAAATAAAAGTCAAGGAAAACGAAAAAAAGGCCAAGAAGAGTCCAGAGAATTCTGGATTTGTTATTTTCTTAGAAACCCTGTAATTGAACTAAAAACTACTCAAAATGAAACTCTGGAACCATTTCAAATTATGGTAATTGGTGAATATTTATTTGCCATTACAATTCATAATGCAAATGTATATTTTTCATAAAGTTTGTAAAATGTTGGTACTGGTCCCTATAATTTCAAAGAGTTTGACTGCCCACTCTAACATAAATATATTTTGACTAAACCTGATTTTTTTTTAGAAAAATAGGCTGCTCTGAGAAGTACCACTTGAATCATGTAGTAAGAGTTGCATTGTTTAGTATGATTGCAAGTTTTGAAATTTTGCATTTAAAAATCCATTAACAATTCATTCTTTTAAACTGAAAAGTGTCATTTTTAAATTGCTTTCTAACGTGTTCTATAGAAATACGTATTATTTATTGAGAATGTTTTATGTCCTACATTTTGGGACAGCATGCCCTTAGCTATCTGGTAACCCTATCAGAGAGTAACTCTTCAGTCAGCTGATTAGTCACATATTGTACTGCACCAATTAATTGAAGAGTAGGAGAGGCTACAATTTGCTTCATTCTCTTTCAAGGAAATTGCCTTGTAATCAAGGCTTCTGGGATCGATCCCTAGTAGGACACATTGCACAGTGAATTGGATCCCACTTTCGACTGTAGGCCCAGCCTCAATTACCTTAACGGAGTATAAAGTGGACGTAAAACAAACATGTTTCAAGAGAATTGGAAGGTACCTAACCTGGGTTTGTCCAGAGTCAATGGGTATAATCACAAAATGAAGTATGTTATATGGTTCTTCCTTTCATGGTTCTATTTCTAGCTGGAATTAGTTTATGCCAGAGAAGCCTATAATGCCATACCCTTGCCAATTTAGCATTTATTGGCACAGGAGGGAGATATGGTATTCAAAACAACATAACAATTTCTGCATTATTGATGCACCCAATTCCATCCTGGAATCTAATGGTCGTCCCCATTAATTTGTATCCTGAATCAATTTGAAACTCAGATGATATTTAATCTCACAGCACAATGGGCAGATCAAGGAAACTACAGGCAAAAGTCCCTCTCCCCCTCACGATCCAATATAATCACCAAATACAGAGTAAATGGTAATCACACCCTTTTTACATAAAATATAGCGACCACATGGTAGTCGTCCAAAAATGAACAATGCATCTCCTTTGGACATAATGCATGCAGTGCAGGTGTGAGGACCACTTCGCTCCTCGCCAGTGAAAAAATATATAAACTAGGTAAATAAGCATGCTTGTGGTGCAAATATCAATTTTTGTCTTTGTGTGCATAAAAAATTAAATTGCAGTCTGAAAATATTTCTGCTTCCACACTTATTTTCTTCATGGATCTTTCTCACTGCATAATTTGTCTTAGAATGGAATACTTTATTAGTCATTAGACAACATGATTGCAAAGACTTCATCATAATAAGAATATAAATGTTAATATAAAACATTACAAAAGAAAAGAAAATTAAAAATACAGATTAAAATATTACACATTCAACAATACGAAGTTTGCAAATTAAACTACATGTTTTATTACAGCGAATGCAATTGAAAAATAGTACTCTATTTTGATTACAATACAAGCCATGTACAAAAACCCATTCTACAGCTCTGTGATGCATTATGAGTAGACATTTACATTTTACAGGCCCAGACAGAAGTGTTCTTCAAATTCCATGACACTATATATATACACAATATCGTACTAATATATTATTAATGTGTTTAGCAAACTGCTTATTTTCCAAATTAAGTATAGAAGCTGGTAGCGAATTGAATAATCTCATTCCATTATGTTTAAAATTTTGCTGAGTCTTGCATAGTCTAGCATATGGCATTTCTATATTCAGATTGTGCCTTGTATTATAGTCATGTACGTTAGATCGCAACCTAAAACTGGGGAGGTTTTCCTTATGTATTAAACTATGATAAATATTTATAGACGGCACTGTCATAATACGGTATTCCTTAAAGAATTCCCTACATGACTCCATATCCTGTACTCCTTTTTTGCCATTTAAAGACTTCCTTTGCACCTGCAGAGTTCCCCCATAGTAAATTACCATACAGTAAGTGTGAATGGAAAAAAGCATAGTTTACAGAGATCATCATTTCCTCACTTACAGACCTTTTTAATTTCCGCAATACATATAAGACACGGGCAAGTTTCTTACATAGTTCCTGGCTGTGAACTGACCAGTTTAATTTTGTATCTAAATATATGCCAAGCAATTTTACATAATCCTGATTATTTAAGGTGGACGGTGGGTTATTTAAGTAGAAAAAGTGAGTTTCTGTTTTTGTCGTATTTAACACCAAGCTATTTGTTTTAAACCATATAGAGGAAGCATTTAACATTTCTTTATTTTTGATACTAAGGTTAAGAATACTATGATCATTTGTAATAAATGTAGTGTCATCAGGATAAATAGCTGTTTTATATGGTAGGCAATTAGGTAGGTCATTCATATAAACTAAAAACAAAAATAGACCTAATACTGATCCTTGGGGGACACCAGACAAAACGTCTAGCTCATCAGATTTCTTAAATCACATTTTATTATCTGTCGCCGATTAGTGAGATAAGACTTAAGAAGGGATAGTTCGGTACCCTTTATTCCATAACTGTAGTTTTTTTTTTTAAATAAGATTTCATGCACAACTGTATCAAAGGCCTTACTTAAATCTATCAAAGTAGTACATGTATATGAGCCAGACTCGAAACCATTAATTATCTCATTTACAACCTTCTCTACCACATTAATAGTAGATAGCCCCGATCTGAATACAAAGTGGGCTACATTAATAAGTGAATTCTGTTCAAAATAAGGGGCCAATTGCTTTTTTACACAGAACTATAATTTTAGAAAACACTGGAACAAGGGACATAGGCCGGTAGTTACCAGGGTTATCTCTATCACGCTTTTTGTGGATAGAGACTGTTATAGATATTTTTAGATTATTTGGAAAAATACCATCATTTAATGTCCTGTTAATAAGATCTGTAATTGGAAGAGCTATTGTGTCAATTTATAACCGATTATTTTGAGGACTGATTATTCCTTCCGAGAAGAAGGAGGATAGAGAGATTAACACCCCTCAGGGAAAATGAACTGTCCTTACTGTGCATTGTGTAAAGGGACAAAGAAAAACGCGGTGAAGTTTGTCGAGCAGTGTTTGTAGAGCCATTGAGTGAAAGGCCACGTTACTTCACGCGTAGGCTGCAGAACTTTACTTGCAGCAGTTGGCGTCGAGATCTCTGGGTATGGAGAATTCGCGAATTTGATTGTGCTAACGGCAGCAAGTTGCAGTTAGTTATTCGTGGACTGTTTTTGTAGATGTCGTCTGCCTAGTGGACAGTTAACAGTGACCTGTGTTCCGGACATTTGAACGTTCGCATGATTGGGAAAAGGGCATGTGGAATTTTATTTAAATACAGACTGTTTTTCTCGTGGCAACTTTTATAGTGCGAGAAGTGAAAAGAAGACAGACGTCGAAGATCTTCGAGGGAAAGAAGAAGCGGCGGAAAGAAGACATCAAGCACCTTCTGCCAATAGTGTTCCCCCCCCAGTGTCGAGAGCTCTCGAGATGATTACTTTTATATCAGAAGTGTTGATTACAGTAAAAGAGAAAGCGCAGCGCTGAGTAAATTTCGTAAGTAGGTCGACCATATTCTTTTAATTGAGGTTAAAGTGTTTATTTTCTGTTTATTAATCCACGTTACTAATCTAAGATTAATCTAAGGCAACTGGAGGTAATTTTTGTATTAGTTTTAACTATGTAAAACAAAGCCCTCCAGCTTTCCAGGGCAAATTAAAAATTTATTAACCGCTAGTTTATTTTAGAAGTTTGTAATAAAAAAACCGTAAAGAATCCTTGGGTTTTCTTAAGCAGTTTTAAAGTGTAAATTAGAAATGTAAAACCAAAAATATGTTCTAGCGTAAACGAAACTGTAACACAAAAAGTCCAAAAACAAGTTTTATCGTTATAAATTATATACTGTATAATAAAGGTCGATAGACCAAAAAAATCTTCACTATAGGAGATTTTCATTTTTGGCACAAAAATTAAAATTTCAGTAAAACTATCAAAGTAGGAATCCAATTTCTTCAAATTTACAGGAGAAAGTTCTTACGGAATTGAGTGTGTGTGTAATTTCGGAAGTTCGAGAAGTGTTTTCTCGCATTTTTCAATGTATTTGGCCGCTAATTCATGTATTTTTCTATAATAATGTCCGTCCAATGCACGAAAGCTGTTGCTTGCATTTCCATCCATGTACTTGAACCAGATGTTGTGAGCATCTAATGACGTAATCCTCAGTAAGAGTTTCCAAACACAGTTTTTTTCACTATATTGCCCAACCTAAAGCAACCGAACCTTACCGGAATGGTGCATGGGGCTATCGTGAATGGTTTTTGGGGCTATTCGTGGATGGTTATGATCCAGAATGGTTTTTGGGGCTAGTCAAGATTTGCCTGCCATTTTGCATGTTCAGGAAGCGAGAAAAGAACGAACAATAATTACTCGATATGTCGACAATAGATACTAATTTCGTTAAAAAAAAGCAAAATCCCTTTTTAAATAATCTGGTAACTGTTTCATACATCGGAGACACATTTGTTCAATTTTACACAAGAAACTACTTACGGAAATGAGTTTCTCCAAAGTTTTCAACGTTTGTCGAGGTATTTTCTTTCATCGTGGAATATATTTGACCGGGAATTATTTATTTTTCAAGAGAAATATCTCACCGACGCACACAATTGCCATTGCTTTCATTTTCTTCCCTACGACAACCAGATGCTGCGTACGTTTGATGACGTAAGCCCCTGTGTTTCAACCCCTCCTTTATTTTTTTACTATGCTTGCCTAACATAACCAAACCTAACCTAATCGAAAATGGTTTGTGGGGCTATCAGTCAGCTACCGTGCATAATAGTTCGTGGGGCTATCCGTGAATGGTTCATGGGGCTATCCGTCAGCTACCCATGTATAATGTATAATTTCCACCGGTGACTAAGACGATAGTAGGTACTTTTCAGTGAAGAAGGTTGAAACGCTGCATACCCAGAACTTGAGTCAAGATGTGCCTGCCATATTGTGTGTTCCGGAAGCGAAGAAAGGAATAATAAAAAAAGCCCTCAGAATGTGAAAAATTGCATTTGTTTTCGTGCAAAATACATAATGGCACCTTGAACTATGTTCCGCAATACTCAATTGGTAAGTTCGAACCATGCAAAACACAAAATATGCAATTTTAATGTGTCTCCGATCCATGAAACTGGTACCAACAATCTTTCCCAATGCAGATTAAGTAAGTATGAATGTAAACAATTACAGAATAAACGAGTTACAGAGGATTCCCGGCGGTAACGATCAGATATACCGGAAACACATTTCTTGAAATTTACAGGAGAAAAGACGAGAAAGTACTTACGGAATTTAGTTCTTGTGGACTCTCTGACGCTGGGAAAAGTATTTTTTCGAATTGTGCAAGTTATAGCTCGTGCCACCATTACCGTCTACTACGTGAATCAAACGTTCCGTGCGTTCGATTACGTAACCCCCTGTCAGTGTAGGAACCACGACGCGGTAGTTATACAAGATGACGTGTGAGCGGGATTTTTTTTTTTTTCAATTTAATTTTCTATGTTTGCCTAACCTAACCTTCCGTGAATGGTTTGTGGATTAGAAACAATCATTATTCTGTTAATAAGTGTTAGTGTAACAACCACGCGGTAGTTTTACAAGATGACGTGTGAGCGGTTTTTTTTTCCTCCAATTCAATTTTCTGTTTGCCTAACCTAACTGAACATAACCTAACCTTCTGTGAATGGTTTGTGGATCAATTTTCGCTTAAAAACCTTTTGTGAATAGTTTGTGTGGCATTTATCGGTTCATAAGTTTGGAAACAAGGTAACACTTTACTATACCAGAGATGGATTTCTTCAAATTTACAGGAGAAAGTACGGTAAAAATTTACTATTCTTCGGACACCTCTAATTTTTTCGTTTCGTCAATTTTTGACATTCGTACTTACGTATCTGCTTCGCGGAACATTCCAAATATATATATTCCTGATACTACCACGACACCAAATTTGCCAACCTAACCACGTGCCAATGGTTCGTGGGGCTAGCGTCAATGGTTCGTGGGGCTAGCGCCAATGGTTTGTGGGGCTAGCACCAATGGTTCGTGGGGATAGCGCCAATGGTTCGTGGGGACAGCGCCAATGGTTCGTGGGGCTAGTGCCAATGGTTTGTGGGGCTAGTGCTAATGGTTCGCAATTATTTCCAATTTCTAGATCATGATACTAACACGACACCAAATTTTAACTATGTTTCCTAACCTAACAGAACTAACCTATCCAAGCGCCAATGGTTCGTGGGGCTAGCTATTCTCCATCGGAGAATTAATTTTCAACAAACAACATGAATTTCAACTATGAAACATTCCCACATCACACAAAACACCTTCCCGATGTTCGACAATGCTACAGGAACTTATTACGGTAAGTAGTTTCTTCTGTAAAAATAAATAAATGTGTCCGAAGGATAGTAAACTAGTACCGAAAGTACTTACGCAAATCAGTTTCTGTAGCATTGTTGATGTTTGGGAATGTAGTTTTGATCCATTTTAATGCGAATGCAAGTGGTTTTCTACGAAAATCTATTTCCAACGCGCTATTGCTGCTGCTACAAGTCGATGTTGTCCATATGTGCTAAATTGAATGAAAGGAGTGCTAATGGAACCTAACCTAACAGGCCTAACCTAGTAAGCATACCTCGTCCCCATGATGGTTTGTGGGGCTATCCTGAATTTTTGGGCTAACGTTAATGGTTTTTGGGGCTGACCATGGATGGTTTGTGGGAAATAAGGAACAACTGTAAGTACTCGTCAATGTAAGAAATAGATATTATTTTCGTTAGAAATTCAATATTTCACCTAAAGAAATGTTCCGCAATGCAGAATAGTACGTTAGCAATGTAAAAAATTGGGAAATAAATCATTGATAGGTGTCTCCGGTATTCTAAAGTAGTACCGGAAATACTGCATATCAGCTGACGACACAACATATCAGCTGACGATAGACAATGAGAGTCAAAATTTTGCCGCCAATTAGCAATGACCAATAAATACTTATAATGTTAAAAATAAAGCTTTTTTCATTGACAAAAAAAGTAATCCCTAGTTGAAAAATGTTCCAAAATGCATATGAGGTAAGTAGGAATGAAATTTATTTCAAAATAAACGAGTTAAATGTGTTTCCGGTAAGTTAAATGTGTTTCCGGTATATCTAACTGGTACCTTCGTGGCTTTGATAGTTTTAATTGTTTTATGATTAAATTGTGGGAAACTTTGCCTACCAAGATAGCCAGCCATTAAGGTCATTGTTGACATTGTCTTTATAGTTCACAGAAATTTTGTTTAAATGTTCTTGATTGTTTATAAAGAAACTGTTAAACTCATCGGGTGTCATATTTGCCAACTTTGTTTCATCCCTTATCTTAATTCCCTTTTTAATTATTGACCAGGCAGCTTTGCATTTATTACTTGCCTTAGTTATGTACTTCTCATTAGCTTTTAGCTTAGCTAATTTTATTTCCTTTGTATTTTTTTTAATCTCACTATAGTTCAATTTAGCAGTTTGATCGCCATTTTTGGCATTTTCATGTAGTTTGAGCATAATAGCTCTAAGGTTCGCTAATTTAGGAGTGAACCATGTTAGATGTGTTCTCATTTTCTTCTTACCAGTGCTGATATTTCTATATTAGACAGCACTCATAAATCCGGATGAAGCAATTTTTTATAAGCATCCTCTAGTCTGATCGTTTTTCTTTCTTTTGTGTACCATTTATTATTCATAATTCTTGTAGGTATGTTCAAATATTTCTATTAATTTAATATTATTTTCTTAGAAGTATGAATTTCATATTGGACAGCACAGTTTCCTAGCATATGGCAATGACCTATTTCAGCATCAGTGCGAATAGCATTTTGACTTAAATTTGTACATTTTGTAGAAAAACGTAGACCTTTTAATATGTTCATCTGGTTATCTAAACTGAACATAAATTCCAGATAAAAATCTTGAAACTATACATTATTTGGTAGAATTGTGGATGCTACAGTAAATACATCTCTCTCTTGATTGTGAAACTCAAAGGAAAAGAACTAACATTCCAGTCTTCAACAAAAGACCTTTTACATATTCTACATATGTGTTGCGTACTCTGCAATTTCAAGTACAGCGAAGAATATTGTCCCTTACCTTCCCACTGAGTAGAAAAAAATAATATTGAATTATCCGTTTTCACTTATTGCCTGATCTTTCCGAAAACCGAAACACTTCTTCTGTTTGCTTCTTCGCTCCGTGGTGTGCGCGTCACAGGGGGTGCTCGTTCGGCGCAGATCGTATGCGCAGTTGTCCGTGGATGCATTACGTCATCGTCGAAACGCTCGGCACGGAAAAGGCTGGTTCCATATGCAAATATTGAGATATTTGATAACGAATATCTTCTAAAATATAGTAGCCATGGACGTCCGCAGGATTTTTTCCAGGGAGGGGCAAGAATGGTATTTTTTCCGGGGGGGGGGGCAAACAAGGTAAATTTTCCCCAATAATAGTGTTGTTCCCTCAAAACAAATTGCTTAAATTTGAATTTATCATATTTATGCAATAATTAAGACATATAATTGTGGCTGAAATGAAATTATATGTGACAAATATATAATTTTTGGTTGACTTTCATTTTCCAGGGGGACCACGGCCTGCCCTTGCCCCCCTTCCGGACGCCCATGATAGTAGCAGGGGAAAAGTTACAACTTTTACTGTTAAGATTCATCCTTTCTAATCAATTTATCACAAAGTTGATTCAAATGTGTAAAATGGTTTTCAAGAAATCGTGTTACGAAGGAAGCCCTGTTTTGTTCTCTCCAGGCTTCCAATGTAAGGGAGTTTTAACTTAAGCGCGTTGGATTTCTTTTTGCTGCATGTTTTGAAATAAGATTATTTTGTTCTTGTCAACTGAAGTCATGCCTAAATGCTATGGAAAGATGTGAAAACTATTATCAGAAAACTAACGGAAGAAATCTAAAATATCACAGCTTGATTGATATAAAAAATGCGGGATTGCCCGTTTTTGTGAAAAAGGCATTGTGCGAGATCTAAAAGCAGAACTTTTTTAAATTGTATGCAAATGGAATAGAATAGAATAGAATACTTTATTAGTCATTAGACAAGGTGATTGCAATAGACTTCGTCATAATAAGTATATAAATATTAATATAAAAAAATACAAAAGAAAAGAAAATTAAAAATACATATTAAAATATTACACATTCAACAATACAATTTGCAAATTAAACTACATGTTTTATTACTGCGAAAGCAATTGGAAAATAGTACTCTATTTTCGTTACAATACAAGTCATGTACAAAAACCCATTTTACAGCTCTGTGATGCATTATGAGTAGACATTTACATTTTACAGGCCCTGACGGAAGTGTTCTTCAAATTCCGTGACACTATATATACAATATCGTACTAATATATTATTAATGTGTTTAACAAACTGCTTGTTTAATAAATTACGTATAGAAGCTGGTAGCAAATTGAATAATCTCATTCCATTATGTTTAAAATTTTTTTGAGTCTTGCATAGTCTAGCGTATGGCATTTCTATATTCAGATTGTGCCTTGTATTATAGTCATGTACGCTAGATCGCAACCTAAAACTGGGGAGGTTTTCCTTTATGTACATTAAACTATGATAAATATTTATAGACAGCACTGTCATAATACGGTATTCCTTAAAGAATTCCCTACATGACTCCATATCCTGTACTCCTTTAATACAACGTATAGACTTCTTTTGCCATTTAAAGACTTCCTTTGCAACTGTAGAGTTTCCCCATAGTAAATTACCATACAGTAAGTGTGAATGGAGAAAAGCGTAGTACACAGAGATCATCATTTCCTCACTTACAGACCTTTTTAATTTCCGCAATACATATAAGACACGTGCAAGTTTCTTACATAGTTCCTGGGTATGAACTGACCAGTTTAATTTTGTATCTAAATATATGCCAAGCAATTTTACATAATCCTGATTATTTAAGGTGGACGGTGGGTTATTTAAGCAGAAAAAGTGAGTTTCTGTTTTTGTCGTATTTAACACCAAGCTATTTGTTTTAAACCATGTAGAGGAAGCATTTAACATTTCTTTATTTTTGATACTAAGGTTAAGAATACTATGATCATTTGTAATAAAGGTAGGTCATTCATATAAACTAAGAACAAAAATAGACCTAATACTGATCCTTGGGGGACACCAGATAAAACGTCTAACTCATCAGATTTCTTATTATTAAATTTTGCTATCTGTCGCCGATTAGTGAGATAAGACTTAAGAAGGGATAGTTCAAGGGTGTAATAAACGTGACTGCTCCCCTTAAATTTTCACTGCACTCTCCACGTTTCTCTTCTGTCTTTTCTTTGGCGCCGTCAATAGCATCAACACGTTGTTTATTTTATATACAGGGTGTTGCAAAATACCTGTTACAACGCTTGGGAGGTGATTCGACAAGTAAAAACAAGGAAAAAATGCCATGTGAAAAAATGTCGAAATCGGCACAGTTTTCGAGTGACAGGCGTGCGAAAATCGCCTCACACCATGTTTATGGCACAATAACTCAAGATGGAAGAAAGATATCAATGTCGGAATAAAATAATACAAAGAAAGTCGTGCCTGACGAATACAATGGTGCATCAATTGAGGCCCAGTGTAAATTGCGCAAGGGGACTCTCAAAGAAAGTGGGGAATCCCCTGATGGAAAATATAGGAAATTTACTACTATTTTCTACATAATGTTGAGATCGGAATGTAGGCAGTAAAAAATGACGACGTATGTCCACATGTCCCACTGCTGGGACACCGTCCCACACTCGGGAAATAGGAAATTCACTCGAAAATGACGCTATGCCGTCAAATTACGCTCAGATTGATTTCAGCTAATTGATACAGAAAGCCCCAGTAGAGGCGCTGTGAGTGTAGGTCATCTGTTACGTATTAGTGTTGGTGGATACTACGTAGAGAGTGTAGTCGACCGTTGTTTTTCCTGTCTTGTTCTGCGTCTCGCAGCGTGGAGTTTAGTCTGGCGTGTGTGTATGGTTGAATTGCGCCAAGGAATATTGTACGTAGAGTACGTATTCCCGTGTTCTTTCTCGGTTTGCAACAACTGCGTGGACACCTGTGTGACATTACGTGGGTGCTAATCACGGTAGTTGTGATCCGTCACTCGGAGGAAAGTGCCCCTGTTGCTGGGCAGTTCTCGAACAGGACAATGGTGGAGTACTCTACCCACGAGCTTGCTGATATGCATCTCGTTTATGGAGAGGCAAACCGAAACAGCCGTGAAGCACGGCGTTCGTATCACGAACGTTTTCCCAATAGGCGGTTACCAGCACATGCACTCTTTCAAAGACTTGATGCTCGACTGCATGAAACTGGATCTCTACTACCCCGTAGGTGGGATTTTGGAAGACCCCACACTGTGCGCACTGTGCAATTTGAAGAGGACGTGTTGGACGCGATACGAGACCGTCCTGACACCAGCACACGTGTCATTGCTCGTACTCAACAAACCCACCATAGCAATATGTTCCGCGTTCTTCAGGAGGAGGGATTGCACCCATACCAATTGCATAAGGTGCACCACATACTGCCCACGTACTTTCCCCTGCGCATGAATTTCTGCCAATGGTACGTGCAACAAACTCTTGCGATTCCAGATTTCCCAACAAGAGATCTGTGGACCCATGAGGCAATATTCAGCAGGGACGGCAAGTTCAATAGCCACAACAGCCGCGTCTGGGATATGGACAATCCGCATGCAATCATTGTGCGCCATCATCAACATAGGTTCGCAGTGAATGTGTGGTGTGGCGTAGTAGGTGACCACTTGATAGGCCCGTACATTTTGCCCTCTACTTTGTGTGGTGGGAATTATCGGGTGTTTCTACATGACGTATTACCTGAACTTTTGGAAAACGTGCCACTGGCAGGTAGACAACGTATCTGGTTTCAACACGACGGCGCCCCCGCACTTTCGACCGGGGAGCCAGGGCCTTTACCGAGGCCACCTCGTTCCCCCGACCTCACACCACTGGATTTCTTTGTGTGGGGAGAAATGAAAAGGCTCGTGTATGAAACCCCTGTGGAAAGTGCTGAGGATCTCGTTGCTCGTGTTAGTGCCGCTGCTGGGACAATTGGTGACATGTCAGAGGTATTTGCGCGTACCAGACAATCAGTGCTTCGCCGATGCCATCTTTGTCTTGAAGTCAATGGCGGACATTTTCAACAACGTCTCTGAGTATACCGGTGTTTGTGAGCCCCTATCAGCACCGCATAGTGTCCTTTAGTGAAAGGTGCGAGTGAAGATGCTGGATATCGCTGTACTTCATACCGTCGATCTGCATGTGCGGAGGTTGTGCGCTTCTCAGTGGAATCCCTTCCAGATGTGCTGTGCCTGGAAATGTTACATGCGATTGTGTGCGTTTTCTCGCCATTCTCCGTCTTCATTCCTTCGAGGATTACCCACTTTCTTTGGGGAGCTCTCTTGTAGTATATGTACAGCCTGACGACATGTGGCCATTGTTTAACTTTTGTTTTTCGTACTGCAAAGTAGTGTGTCAACATTAAGGGATTGAAAACTTTTTTTTTATGATTTTCCCGTATTTTTTTCCATTTGGTATGGTGTCCCAGCAGTAGTGAGACATGCGACAAATTGGTTTCTTTCTTCTTCGTACCGCAATGTGAACCGTGTACAACAGGAGATTTGCAGTTAATTTCCTATTTCCCGGGTGTGGGACGGTGTCCCAGCAGTAGTGGGACATGTGGACATACGTCGCCATTTTTTACTGGCTACATTCCGATCTCAACATTATGTAGAAGATAGTAATAAATTTCTTGTATTTTCCATCAGGGGATTCCCCACTTTCTTTGAGAGTCCCCTTGCGCAATTTACACTGGGCCTCAATTGATGCACCATTGTATTCGTCAGGCACGACTTTCTTTGTATTATTTTATTCCGACATTGATATCTTTCTTCCATCTTGAGTTATTGTGCCATAAACATGGTGTGAGGCGATTTTCGCACGCCTGTCACTCGAAAACTGTGCCGATTTCGACAATTTTTTCACATGGCATTTTTTCCTTGTTTTTACTTGTCGAATCACCTCCCAAGCGTTGTAACAGGTATTTTGCAACACCCTGTATATACATATATATATATATATATATATATATATTTGTCACATATTTGTTTTAATTAGTATTCTGCTCGTTCCGCCACATGAACGCAACAGCTAGGGCTCAAAGGGCAGTGCAGTTACACCGGAAGAAGGCTCTGAAATGGCAGGCTTCAGAAGTTAATTCATCCAAACTAAATTACACAGGTAGTATGTGCTCTCTTTAAATTTAAATTATAGTTCACAAATAATTTGATTAAAAGTTTTAAAAGTATCTGTTTTATTTAATAGCGTATTAATTGGTGCATTCTTCTCCAGCATAGCTATAGGCAGTGACCACGCTACAGGGAGGGAGCTGGATCGCCCCCCTATTCTCGTTCGACAATTCTCGGTCTACTTTCCTTTCTTCAATTTCATCATATCATCACGCATCCTCATCTTTGCGATTAGCCATATGTGACAAATAAACTAAGTCTATTAATCAATTATTTTTTTAAACTCTTTAATTCTTCTTTAGCATGCCATGTTTTGTTAAAATTATATTACGATTTGTAAAATGACGAAATTCTAAAGGAGAACACGTAACTTTCTATGTAGCGCATCGGTCAGAAAGTTTCAGGAATATGGTTTTTCAAAATACATTTTTTCTACTTTTAAAAGTAGCGCCTTTTCAATTATGTTACTAATCATTAAAAGGATGCCTCAATACCATTCTATGATACCATCTTCGAGGATGACAATTATTATTTTCCCCCTCCTAAAAGTTTAATAGCAGCGTGTTGTCATTGCTGGTATGGAAGAAACGTTTAAATTACTCGTTATATTTAAATATTGCGAATGCGATGTGCATTCCAGGAACTATAACGAAGGTGAAGCTGTGCTGAGAACGAAGCATTTAAATATGATAATAAAAATAACACGGGAAACGCACACGAAACTAATGTATACGCACTGGCTTTTCAAAGCAGTGCTGTTTCATCTGCACTGCACCTCGGTTGTAAATGCCTAACTGGGGCTCTCAGAAATGATTTGAAAATAAAGCAATTCACCTGTATTGCAAAGCTTGGGATGAAATAAATAAAAACATGCTGTTGCAGTTTTTTCCCCAAAGAGGCAGGCTGTTTTAATAACAACACCGGATAATGATAATAATAATAAATAACAATAACAACAATTTCATTGAGGCTATTTTCAGTTCGCACTAAAAATTGACATACTGAATGAAACAGCAACATTAGCATGTCAATTATGTTTTTTGACTTACCTTTATGATTGCGGACATTAATTAATTCTGAAAGTATTTTCATCTTTGCACTTAATCGACTTGCACCTGTTCCAAATTACATACATAATACATTGCTTTCGAAAAAAAAGTTATATTCATAAAGAACATTTTAACACTTACTTTCAAGGCAATAAAATCATCTTTCCGAAAGATTATTTCGGAAAATAGAGTGAACAGACTCGTACATTCTTCGTCATTTCCTTGCCGCATTTCAGTTATGCCAATATTGCCAATCAGTTCTATTTTCCCTGATTTATTTAAACATTTCATTTTGTTGATTCCACGGGGTGGAAAACAGATGTAGGCTTTTCACTTGTCCTGAACCACAAAACGATTTAGAGCAAAATACTGAACAGTATGTTTCGCTTGTTCCCCATGCTTTGAATGGCTTCAACACGGCGAAGCGCTACGAAGTGTCCTACGTGGAGTGGTTCATGAAAATCTCACCAGATGGCATATCGGATAATTTTAATCGCGAATTGTCGGGATTAAAGAAAGGTAGTGTCTGCTGCCACGTTCTTTTGCTGCTGTAACCCAACAGTGACATGCGCGTGGCAGCAAACTCGGTCTTTCCTTTATCGTGATTTCATCATGCTATGTATGCAATTACGTCTGTAACACATACTGTGAAGTTTTAGCGATTACTTACACAAAAATGTTTTAAGATTAGGTCCCTCAGCATTATTCTAATAATAAACCTAAATGCTCTCGTAGTTAGGTTAGGTTCTGTTAGCATTAAAATAATATCGCGAAATAGTTTGTAAAGAAAAAGGATCTAAATTACCTGTACATTCATTCCCACTAGCCATAAACTTGCATTTTTCTCGTCTTCATCTGTACTTAAGATTTGTATCATCCTCTTAGCAGACGAATTACGTGGCAGGAGCAAATTTGAAGCTCATTCTTACTGCTGACCAGGGTTGGCAAAATTTGTGTTTTTTTAAAAAAGAACAAAACAAACTGTTTTTTTTGTTTAAAACATGTTTTTTTTGTTTTAAACATAGTTTTAAACATGAGTTAAAAAAACATGTTTTAAACATGTTTTAAACAAAACAAATTCAACCTTTTCCCAGTAAATTATAGTTAAAGTCGTTAAAGAGAAAAAATACTCATTTTTATGAGTACATTGGCGACAAGGACAGTTTATTTACCTTTGGAGATGAGGTTTACCATACTGCAGGGTAGGGGTGTGCGGGACAGAATTTTTTGGGTCGGGACTGGAAATTCATTAAATCCCGACATTCGGGACGGGGAAAATTCTCAATTTCCCGAAAAAGTCGGAACGGGATGTGTTCGAAATTTCCCAAAGCTCTTGAAATCTCGAATTCTACCCGTAATTTCCATCTTAAGTGCTTGTTTTTGCACTTCTGGTACAAAACCACAATGCAGAGAACGTCTAGAATTGACGACGTTTTAAAATGACCATTCGGAATTTCCAGACTGCTTGGGATCCCAAAAAGTCGGGAAGTCATTTCCGGAAGTCGGGATCGGGACGGAAATTTTATTTCCCGATCCCGGTCCCGACTTTTCGGGATCCCGCACACCTCTACTGCAGGCATAGGCGCCGACTCCATGGGGCTTGGGGGGGGGGGGGCCTCGAGCCCCCGAATATTAATGTGGGGGCAGATCCTCCCAAATAATTTTGCTTAAGAGGATCTAATGTATTATTTTGCTTCTCTTGTAAAGTTTACTCTGAATTGTGCCACATGAACTTAATTTTTAATACACATTTAAAATTTTCTAGACCATCAACTTTGGGGGACTGAAACCGCTAAACCATCAACTTTGGGGAGGCTATGACCAGAGACAGCAAAACGCATGATTTATTACTAGTATATACTAAGTATGCAATTATGAGTATTGTTAAAATTTTTACTAAAAAAGTTTCAAAAGACGACATGAACTAGGGTAGTGGATGGGACGCTCGGACTACAAATGGCTCTCGCATGACATTCAGAACGAGATCATTGATATATTAGGGAGATCTGTTTCGCGCTCCGTGGTAGCAGATAATAAAAGTCGAGAATATTTTGCTATTATGGTTGACGAAACTTGTGACATATCCATCCGTGGACAATTAATATTCTGCATTCGAACTGTGAATAAAAAAATGATATTTTTGAGGAATTCATGGGCTTTTATTAGGGGTGTGCGGGACGGGATCGGGACGGGAAAAAAATTTTCAATTTCCCTACTGAGTCGGGAAATGTTCAAAATTTCCCGAAGCTCTGAAAATCTCGAATTATACACGTCATTTTCACTTTAAGTGATTTCTGGATTAAAACTAACAATTTACGGTAAGTCCCAGAAATTGACAATGCAGAAAACGTCGAGAAATAACGACATTTTCAAATGACAATTCGGTATTTCCCGACTGCACGGGATCCCGAAAATTCGGGAAATCATTTCCCGAAGTCCGGATCGGAACGGGAAATTTTTTCCCGATCCCGGTCCTGACTCTTCGGGATCCCGCGCACCCCTAACTTTTATGAGATTCCGAACACTGAGGCCAAAACTTAAAAAAGGGAGAGAGTGAGTCATTCATTAATTTATTTCAGTGATCAGAGCCCCAACAATAATTTTGACAAGTCGGCGAACGTGACTGCAGGGACAAAAGTTGTGGGTAATAGCCCCCCTTTTTCCGCCACTACTGAAGTAGGTTAGGATTTATATTCATCTAAATTTCAAGAAACTAAATATTATAGAATTACTATGCTCGTCCTGAAAAAATCACGGTGAAATATATATATATATATATATAGCAGAAAACAGCCTGAGTGTCATAATAGATTCTCCAAATGAATTTATCTTTCAAAGTACAAAATTATGTTACCAAAAGTAAGCATCTGCGCTTCATTCAGTTACACAGACCAATAAATCGTATCGCAAAAGAAAAAAAATCACGTCATGATCAAAATCACGCATTGTGTATTTAGATATTAGATTCCATTTCCAGCTTCCACCAGTCTCAAACTTACGATACGAAACAAGTAACTGAGAGGTTTCAATTTCTACAGTAAAGCACGAGTCTTTCTTGTCGCACAACAATTTTGCTACCTTGTGCATACATAGCTAGCCTGCCTAACCTAACAACATAGGCATTTAGCCTAAAAGTAAAAAGCTTTCTCCCGTGACGTCAGAACATAAGGTTGCTCAAGTGTTGTGCGATAAGTGAGACTGTAAAGCACGGATTAATTGACACAGATTCAATTAAAAACAGGGTTTCCAAACAAAAAATTATCACAGACTATAAAATATCTACCACCAAAATGTGTTTTAAACACTTGTAAAAAAAACATGTTTAAAACACATTTTTTAAACGTTTAAAACATTTGTAAAAAAAACAAAGCCGTGTGTTTTAAACGTTTAAAACAAAGTGTTTTAAACACTTTTGTTTTAAACATGCCAACCCTGCTGCTGACACGCGCGTGGCAGCAGACTCGGCCTTAAAGAAAATTCCCGTCGTGACCAAAAATATTCTATCCCGCACCCCCTCTCCAACTGGCAGATAGTTAACAGAAAGAATAACTGGACATTGATAAACCGGCCCTTAGGAATGCGAAATCCGGTTTCTCTTGTAGATTTGGGATTTGGCCATTCTACTTTCGTGCGGACGTCATATCCAGAAGAAAGGACTTTTCTAATTTTGATCTGGCAACTCTGCAGAAATTTTGGCGCTTTGGTTACTGTTTTGTTTTTCATCTCTTGCTAATCTGTGATCTCTTGTTTATGTTTACCTGGAACACATGGAGTTCTGTAGGCTGGTTATTTTGTTCCCGTGTAAGAAAATTAGTACCATCAGTGGTATATACTTTGGGTGTAATGTAATTCCACTGCATATTAGTGCCAGGGGTTTATGTAGAATTTTTCATCTATGTGTGTTCTTTAGAGGGGTGAAATTAGCATTGAATTCAAGCTGGAAGAGAGCGGAGCCTAAAGCCAAAGGGGCCCAAGTTCCTTTTGTTTTATTCCGATTTAGTTGCTACGAATGCAATTTGGAGCGAATGAAGAATGTGCAGAATGTCTCCAATTTCATTAATATTTGGTAGAGTAATTAAAGTTGGTATAATTTAACAATACAGGGAATTTCTCCAATTTGTTTGAATTTTCGGTTACTTACTAATTTGGGTCTCCTAATCACGAATCTGCACTTAAAATTTGGCGCTCACGTATAAATTTGGCGCTTATTTGGGGCAGGTGAATCCGGCCACTTTCTAACATGCCCTTAACAGGGAGTCTATAGATATAGGCGGGGCCGCGATAGCGGTTGGGGGCGGTAGGTCGATTACCCCAGGGGCGGAGCCCGGAACCGGCGGGAAATTCGGAAATCGAGGGTGTGGAAATAAGAACTTAATTTCGATTATTTTGCTATTTCCACGTGTGAGCGCCAAATTTTGACTGCAGATTCGTGATTAGGGGGCCAAAATTAGTGAGTATGCCGAATTTCAAACAAAATGGAGAAATTCCCTGTATTGTAAAATCGCTCCGTATTTTGTCACTATGGAATGCTGCACAACAGAAAATAAGCACTTTTGATGTAAAAAAGTAGCCTTTTGTGCGAAGCGACAACATAATGCCGTTGTTTCGATTATGTACCTGCAGATGGCGCGAGAGTCGAAAGTCACGCGGTCTCGCGAGAGGAAGAAGTGTTTCAAAACGTGGGTAACAATTTACTATCCTTCGGACACCTCTAATTTTTTCGTTTCGTCAATTTTTCACATTCGTACTTATGTATGTGCTTCGTGGAACATTCCTGAAGGTGTATTAACGTTGTTTTCATAAAATTAATTGCAATTTTTCACATTACCAGTACGTCTTTCTGGTACGTCTTTTTGCTTGCCTCAGACACAATATCGCGAGTACACCTTCCTACATAATCGCACGTCGTGCTTGTCTTTTGTCAAATTTTTGACATTCGTACTTACGTATCTGCCTCGCTGAACATTCCTGAAGGTTTATTAACGTTGCTTTGATCAAAGTAAGAGCAATTTTTCACATTACGTGTACTTCTTTCTCCTACCTTTCCGCTTCCCTCACACACAATATGGCGCGGACACCTTCGTAAATAATGACTCGTCGGGATGACGCATCGCCCTTGTCTTTTCTCGATTTTCAATTTTTATGCAGTGTTTCAACCTTCGGAACCCAAGAAATGCCCGACACCAAAATTTAACTATCTATCTCAACCTAACTGAACTAACCTATCCACGCGCCAATGCTTCATGTGGCTATCAGCTTCGCGGAACATTCCTTAAGGTGTATTGACGTTTTTTTGATCAAAGTAATTGAATCTTCACTATTTGCGTTTCAAATTTTCCACCGGTTCCGGGCTCCGCCCCTGGAGTAATTGACCTACCGCCCCCAACCGCTATCGCGGCCCCGCCTCCGCTCCGGCTACCCGCCTGTTTCTATAGACTCTCTTTTAAGGGCATGTTAGAAATTGGCCAGAGTCACCTGCCCCCAAATGAGTCCCAAACTTTTAAATTTGAAGAAATCCGTTTCCAGGATACGGAAAACTTACCTGAATTTTACACAAAACACCTTCCCGGTGTTACACAATACCGTTCTAACTCTCGTCGCAAACGCAGACAGTTCGAAACACTACATATCAACAAAACACAATCACGACGCGTCATGATAGTCACGACGGTGTCAATACACCTTAAGGAATGTTCCGCGAAGCTGATAGCCGCACGAAGCATTGGCGCGTGAATAGGTTAGTTCAGTTAGGTTGAGATAGATAATTAAATTTTGGTGTCGGGCATTTCTTGGGTTCCGAAGGTTGAAACACTGCATAAAAATTGAAAATCGAGAAAAGACAAGGCCAATGCGTCATCCCGACGCGTCATTATTTACGAAAGTGTCCGCGCCATATTGTGTGTGAGGGAAGCGGAAAGGTAGGAGAAAGAAGTACTCGTAATGTAAAAAATTGCTCTTACTTTGATCAAAGCAACGTTAATAAACCTTCAGGAATGTTCAGCGAGGCAGATACGTAAGTACGAATGTCAAAAATTTGACAAAAGACAAGCACGACGCGCGATTATGTAGGAAGGTGTACTTGCGATATTGTGTCTGAGGCAAGCAAAAAGACGTACTGGTAATGTGAAAATTTGCAATTAATTTTATGAAAACAACGTTAATACACCTTCAGGAATGTTCCGCGAAGCACATACGTAAGTACGAATGTGAAAAATTGACGAAACGCAAAAATTAGAGGTGTCCGAAGGATAATAAATTGTTACTGCTATCCGTCAATGGTTTTTGGGGCTATCGTGAATGGTTTTTGGGGCTATCGGGAATGGTTTTTGGAGCTATCCGTCAATGGTTTGTGATGACATAATGAACACGAAAGTAGGTATTTTTCGGTTAAGAAGGTTGCAACACTGCATGCCCACTCCAAGTCGACAAAACACAAGCACGATGCGTGATGATCCACAGCTGTGCGCGAAATATTCTATGCTCCGCAATGGAAGAAAGGTCCTAAAAGAATTACTCGTAATGTGAAAAATTGAAGTTATTTTCGTGTAAGAAGCATAAAGGCACCTTGAAATAGGTTCCGCAATACACAATTGGTAAGTACGAACCATTTGAAACTGAAAATATGCGTTAGAAATGTGTCTCCGATATAACAGACATTTACCAAATTTTGCCTTCTAATCACGAATCTGTTGTTGAAATGCCGTGGTCACGTCTGGAATTCATGAAGAAAGTGCATTTAATTATTTATTTTTTTATTTTTAATTCTGTAACGCATTGTTTTGCGAACAAAATTATAACTATGCTTGCCTAACCTAACCTTGCCGGAAATGGTTCGTGGGGCTTTTCATCAATGGTTTTTGGGGCTATCCGTCAATAGTTTGTTGGGCTAACTGTGCATAGTTAGTTGGGCTACCATGCATAATGTACTGATCAGAAGGCAAAAAGTAGTTAATATACCAAATATTAACGAAATTCAAGATATTTATTTACTCTAAGTTTACCGGAAAAAGTTTCGTGGAGATATAAGTCTACTTCCTCACTGCGCAAAATGCCATTTTTCTAGAACAATGCTCAAACACCATTGCCAAACCTATGTAAACCCCCTCATTGGGTAAAACACCAAAATCCATCAATTTCGTAATTAGCCCACGTCCATCCTCCTCCGCACTCCACCTAAGTAAATCTTGCACCTTAACAATTTTATCACCCCTCTGCTCCGCCTTGCTTCAATGAATAATGTTCTTCGGTAACACTTTACTATACCGGAGACAGATTTCTTCAAATTTACAGGAGAAAGTACTTACGCAAATCATTTTTTGTAGTGTTGTTGATGTTTGGGAATATAGTTTTGATCCATTTAATGCGAATGCATGTGGTTTTCTACGAAAATCTATTTCTGATGTGCTATTGCTGCTGCTGCCATTTGCTTTCTGCATGAGAACACAATACGCTCTCGTATTGTCCGTATATGCTAAATTAAACAAATGGAGTGCTAATGGAACCTAACCTAACCTAACCTAGTAGGCATACCTCGTCCCCGTGATGGTTCGTGGGGCTATCGTGAATTTTTGGGCTAACGTCAATGGTTTTTGGGGCTACCCGTGGATGGTTTGTTGGAAATAAGGAACAAGAAATAGACATTATTTTCATTAGAAATTCATTATTTCGCCTAAAGAAATGTTCCGCAATGCAGAATAGTACGTCAGCAATGTAAAAAATTGCGAAATAAATCATTGATAGGTGTCTCCGGTATAGTAAAGTAGTACCTGTTCTTCAAGTGCAAGACAACAACTAATGCTCTGCAAGTAATGAAGGAACAGTATGCCAAAGCTGTAGACAGCGCAACGAATGTTGAACGTCACATTTTCATATCATCAAAGATGGCTGTTATGTTTATGTATGGAGAATGAATGCAGTAATGAAGAATGTAATTTTGCAACATATATAGCCGTAAGTAAACAATTTTTACATGTGACCGCAGCATTTCAACAACAGATTCGTTATTAGAAGGCCAAATGTAGTTAGTATACTAAATATTAACAAAATTGGAGACATTCTGTATATTCTTCATTCATACCAGCAATTTTTACATGGTTCGATTCAATTGCGATTTACGTCTGTTAACATCAGTGACGTGCGCTAACCTTGGCACATGGGGTAGCAATCCGAGAGGTGCCAAAGGGTGGTTGGTGTGGTGATACCCCCCCCCCCCCCCAATACACACATACATGCACACACAATTTAGCACCCAGTATTTCTAAAGAAAGTACACGTAACTCCCACCGCCTTTTGAAAATTGTAAACGATTTCATTTGACTACTGAGCCAGAGATCCAGGCTTGCGATGGGTGTTCTTTGTGTGTGTGTCCCTTCATCAATTTATCATCTTCGCGATTAGCCAAAAGTGGCAGGAAAGTGAAGTAAAATAAACCAAATCTAACAATGAATCAATGATTTGACTTGATTTTTGTTACTTAGCGTCATTTTTTTGTTAACCGCGAAGATGATACGATATAATTAAGGAAGGGACAAACACAAAGAACACCCATCCCCAGGTGGGGGTTTGAACCCGGAACTCCTGGTGTCATAGTGCACTGTGATAACCACTCCCCCACGGTTGGTTGACTTGGTATATTAAGCCCACTTGTATGTACAGAAAGGCTAATCGGGACTGGCCCTGCAGTTTAAAGTGGGAACTAAATCATTGTGTGCCTCCACTGTGTAACGCGGGTCCTCATAGCACATCGCGCTAAGACACCAGGGGCCCCAGATTCATATCCCGGCATGGGCATGATGTTTGTGAGTGTCCATTTATCAATTTCATCATGTCATCACTCATCCCCATCTTCGCAAATTAGTCAAAAGTGGCACAAGAAGCCAAGTAAAATAAAGCAAATAAAAAATCCACTGCCTTGCATTTCCTAGAGGAAAGGGCTAACTATCCGTAAAGCAAACTGCATTTTCAACCAGTGATAATTTTCAATTGCTTTTTGAAACACCATCTTTGTGTATGATTAACTTTTTTTCAAAAAATTTGCATTGCTTGATTTCCCTTATTTCTCCATCTCACGATCTCGTTAATAAAGGATACGAGTTCAAGCCCTGGCCTGTGCATGAGCGTCTCTTTGTATCCATCCTTCACCCATTTATTTTAATCAACATTCATCGTCATGGCAGAAGTTAGGTAAAGTGATGGAAGAGCAATGCTAACAAAAAGAAAATACAAATAATTTTCTCCAAGTGCATCTGCAGGCCACTGTGAAATCTGGAGTCCAGGGTCCTCTGCTTGTAATTGCCCTCATGACTTAAGTTTATTAGGTACTTACCGCTATTAAATCTATGCAGCTAGAAAAAGTGATGGGAGGTAAAATAAATTTTTCATTTCATTATTCACTGCAGAGTACAACACACAGGAACAAGAATGCGCGCTCGTCACGTGTTCGAATTCCAGCCTTCATCATTTCCATCATATATCACTCTCATCCTCATTTTCGCGATAACCAAGTGTGGTAGAAAAGCGAAGTAAAATAAACCTAATCAATAACAACAATAAGAACACTCGTTCTCTTGCCCAAATGAATACATGCTTATTCAATTGTTTTCATTGGAGGCCAAGAGAAACTATATTTAAATAAAACACTACTAATACGAGACTGAGAGAGAGAGAGAGAGCGTGAGCAAATATTTGTTATTTAATCATTATATATTTCATATTAAAAGAAAAGAAAGCATATCATTTTTGTCTGCACATAATAAATTCCCATTTCATAAATAATGTAACTACATCCCATATTATACATACACATTGTACAACGTGTAAAAACATGGAAAAAAAAACATTCAACATACGAAACCGTTACCTATGTAGGCTGGTGACCAAATATACTCCTCTAAATTTATGTTGATTCTCATTTTCAATTAATATATGTTCATGTTTTACATAACATAAAATTTGTTCACAATGCAGAATTTCGAATATCTGATGTATTTAGTCATGATATGTTTCCCACATAGTTCTATCGTGAAATACTTCCACAATTTTTATGTGTCTGAACCAGTTGCATGCACATTCAAAATGTGTAGAACCATGTGTAAATGCTAAGAAATGCAAAAATATGCAAATTTCAAGAATGTGTTTGCAATTGTGCATTGTGTAAATGCACAAGGATCATGTATGAAGTACAAACACAGCCACGCAGGGGCCTACAGGGTATATGGCAACAATATGCTGAATGATATTCCTGAATATATCAGCATCCTCATGACAAGCCTGTTTCCAATTTGTATCAAAGGTAAATTTTGCTGGCTCTGTGGCCAAGCACATCAATTGGTTGGCTTTTAATCCCATCAACAAAATTTTGTACATCTGATCATCACTCATCCTCATCATCATGATTAGTAAAGAGGGGCAGAAAATCAAGAGTGATACAACCAAGAAATTGTCAAAATTCTAACAGAATTAAACCAACATGTGTAACTTGACAAAAAAAAAAAAAGGTAGAAATATTTTCAGCACCAGCAACTGAATTTCAGCTGCAGCAAGATCTTTCATCATTATCAGCATCTGCGTGTCCAAGTGCCTATTGTTTAATGCCAATTCTTTCATGGCCACTGCATTTTTATGTCACCTTTAGGTCTCCTAGCAGTAGAATAATGCCCCTTTAACACCTGATCACATCTTGATCTTGCCTTGAGCATAAAACTCCCTAGGAGCCTCACATGGTAATCTGCAAATAATTGACAAAAGTTCAGCAGGGCGAAAGAGACACTACATTCCATCTTACTATTTCACAAATTCTGTATTACATCCAAAACAGAGGTGTAGCTATTATGACTCCCAAAAATACCCATCCTGTCTACATTTAGTGCTTGTACGAGTGTCACTATTTATATTTTGAGCCTAACAATGAAAAAACAGGAATTTGGCATTGAAAACTGCTTTATTGTTTTTCGAAGTATTCTCCTTTATGGTCAATACACTTTTTGTGTGCATTTGTTCGAACCATTTGTCAAAGCAGTTTTTCCAATCTTCTTGAGACACCTCCATAATATGGTTTTTGAACGCATCAACGGCATCTTCCGCTGACGAAAATCGTTGTCCACGCAATTTATTCTTGACATTCGGGAACAAGAAGAAGTCATTGGGTGCCAAATCAGGACTGTACAGCGGATGACCCATCAATTCGATTTTTTGACTGTTCATAAAGTCGGTTGTTAGATGAGATGCGTGACAGCTGGCATTGTCTTGATGAAGAATGATCCAATGGCGTTTGTTTGTTTTCCGTATTTGACCGAAGACCTGTGGCAAACAAATTGTTGTGTACCATTCAGAGTTGACCGTTCTACGTTCCTCTAAAGGCACAGTTGCCACATGACCAGTTTTCCCGAAAAAACAGGCGACCATTTGTTTCAATGTGCTTCGAGTGGGAACAAATTTTGTTGGATTGGGTTCATCTTGAAACACCCATACAGTCGACTGCTGTTTACGTTCCGGCTCATATGCATATATCCATGATTCGTCACCTGTTACAATCTTATATACGTCTTTTGAAGCACCACGATTGTATTTCTTGAGCATTTGTTTGCACCAATTGACGCGAGCGTCTTTTTGAGTTTTTGTCAAATTGTGTGGGATCCAACGAGAACATACCTTTCTCACAGCTAAATGATCATGTAATATTTTATATATGCTGGTGGGACTAATGCCTATGGTTGCCTCAATTTCACAGTATGTCACATGACGATCTTGCAGTATTAGGTTTTGCACAGCATCAATGTTTTCTTGAACAACAACTGATTTTGGACGACCTTCGCGAATCTCGTCGGTGAGCGAATGGCGGGCACGATTAAATTCGTTATACCAGCGTTGCACAGTGGCAAAGGATGGGGCTTCTCGTTTGTTACGAACTTGCCATCAAAGCATGCCAATTTTAACAAAGAAAACACTATGCATTGCATTAAACAGCAAAAATACCAGCTTCCTTCCTTCATGCAATTCCTGCAAGAACATTTGACGGAGCCGAGAGTTGAAACACAGAAATGCTCATGCATCCACATAATGTATTTCTTTTGAGCAATTCTAAAGTGATGAAGTATGAACAATAGTACTGGAGGCATTATGGAATTCAATGTTCACTAACCAAACAGCCACATACACATGCAATACATGCACACAACATCAAACTGGTCAAGTACTTAAAATAATATTATGGTGCTTCCAATCCAACAAAACTCACAGTCACTTTGTCTTTGCCCTTCCATGATAGAAAAGTGCTTCATTAATACAGTTGGCACACTAGTTGCTAACTAGCCAATGAAAATGCACTGCATGAAAGAAGCAACCATTACGTCATGATATATTTCCAAATGAATGTCCCTGTTGGACAGTGTAAGCTGGAGCTCTATTCAATTGTTTTCAATTATGTTTGCATGAGTGTGTCCAGGAATGGAATGAGAATTGGCAACAATGGCGAAGGTTAGCGAGCAGGGTAGAGCACGTGATGCTAAGAGGCAGGGAGATGAAACAAAAATTGTTATCTGGGCCGCGGCAGAGATGAGTGTGTCGGCCTTTAATCACACAGACTCTTTAGATTGTTAATTATATTTGTGGGAGGGTGAGAGGTGGTAATATGTAAGGTTGAAATAGAGAAAACATCTGTTTATACCCTTGATTTTTTGGAAAGTTTGCCTTAAACCAGGAATTATACTTGTATTTTATCATGGTCCAATAGTGGCCATACTGAGTAAGAGATGTGAATGTAGCTAGGAAAGTGAGGACACACAATATATAACTGGAATGAGCAAAATATAATAGGAATAGAAATATGCAAAGCTTTGTATAATTTTAAAATGCAGTTTACATTAAATTTTACAGGAAATCCAGATGTTCAACTGTAACAATTGCAAAGAGGAATGTTCATAGTTTTGTCTCAAGACAAAATATAAACGGAACATTTAATTTGTAATAAATATCTACTTTTGAGGTAGATAACTAAAAAAAAAAAGGCATAGGTATTCCAGTTTGTTGTGCACACATGCTGTGAAGGCACATGGGGTGTGTGAAGGTATAGTGCTCCACATATTCTTGATCATAGCCATAGTTGTGATGTTGATTAGTATCCTGCCTTTACCCTCCAGGTACTGATTTATATGAGTCTGGGTGAACCTCAGAGCCATGCAGAAACAGGGAAAATTTTCCCTTGTGCAGATCACCTGCCCCGGGATGAGCTTAGTTCTTGCGAGTGATAGCCAGATGCTCTACGAACTGAGCTATGGTGGTTCTTGGTAGATGACTATAATTTTCATAAATACCCTGCATTTACCCAAATTTTATTTAGCTACCCAGTGTTTAAATACCCATGTCCCAACCCTACCCTACTTATGACTTCAGATTTCTTCATTCTAGGTTTGAGATGATGACAGTTTGCCAAAGTTTGTGTGCTATCCGTGCATAGACAAGCCAGACAATCTTGCAGGACTTCCATAACATGTCTTCTGAATCGGAAAACCTTCTGAATGAAAACCCATCATCTGCAGAAGAGAAGCAGAGAAAGGAGATGTGCTTTGAGGTAAAGTTACTATTTTTTACTTGAAGGAGTTGTGATGTACTAAAAAATACAGTCAACTCTTATTTGCTCTTGGGGTGGTAATAGATGTATTTCTAAGAAATGAAAAGTATTATTTTTACACCTGCTGTTACTAATAATGTAAGCATGTATACTTCCTTGAATAACCACTGTGAAAGGGATATGTTAGTATCAGATTTCTTGTGAATAAAATTGTGTTTCATATTACACTATTCTCTCCTGTTTGGCGCAGCAAATCAATTTTGTGTGTGGCATGGACCTCATTGTAAAACTATTTTAAAATACCTGAGGAATGGAATATATCTACAGAACAAGATATTGCCATGTTAAAAAATATATTTAAAATTCAATTGAGTTACGTAATGTGCAAGAGTTGCATGTGTTCATTATATTTTACCATACATTCTTGATAAATGTCGATGTTAATGCACTTATCATAATAAAATACTAGTAATGAAAGTCGCACCTAGAGTGGATAATGAAATCACCACATCCAACTTTTCAATCTTATGACATGAGTGTTCATCAGGAACTTTGTAAAATGAGGAGGTTGAAAGGCTAATTTGTAGGACAAATGTATAATAACATATAACAACATTCCTGATGGAAACCTTTGTTTAGAAGATCAAAACACTGCATTTTATCTTTTAATAACCAGTCATAGAAGGTATTTCATAGCTTTTGTATATTTTACACAACAAAATCGAATCACACACACACTGGAACCCCAATTTCAAGTTTCTGTTTTTTTCGCCCTCAACTTTAGTTTACCCTTTTAGCTACTACCCCCTGAGGAATATTTATTCTAAGTTACACTGTAAGTGTATGAAATGCTTGTTATGATTTTCTTACTTGGAGCAGCATTCAAATACAGCATGGACAAAATGGACCAAAGAATTATTTACCACTGTTATATTAGATTGCTCCATTGGAACATGCTGACTGTCTTCTGTATTATTTCAAGTATTTCTGCCTGTCTATTCAAGTCTCTGCCCATCTGTCTTTTTTCAGAAACCATAGAGCATGTTTCATGCCCAAGTGGGTGATCTGAGGTCAGAATTTTTCTACCCTTGTCCATGTGTATAAAGCACCTCTGAGGTTCATCCAGCCTCAAATAAATAGATACCTGGGGGTAAAGAGCAGCTGGAGAATGGTGCTGATCACATCACCTCCATAGTGAACCAAGATTGAGAATGTGTGTAGCTCTATCCCCCACATCCCCTTCCCCTAAATGTGCCTTAATGGCACGGTGCAATATGCATGGGGGACTTTTATTATAGTGCACGCCACAATTGATATTGAAAAGAGGTGCTACATCTGGTTGTAGCTAATTTTCTTTGCCCTTGTATCCACTAGGGTGTATCAAAACTCACACCCCCTTTGTTTTAGAAAGTCTTAAGGCATGCAGTGTGCAGACGTTTCTGTGGTGTTTTTGTTTTTTTTAACAACCTGTGATTTTTGAGGCTCAGTCAATAAATAATGAGGCAGAGGATATTACACCAAATCTATGGTAGTTAGAAATGGGTTGATGGGCCTGAAATCGAGGTGCAGGTGTGACAAAACTGATTCGCACATGTTTTCTAGCTAGATGATGTTACGAGTCTGGCAAGGTATGTGCAAAGGCTGCTAACTGAGCAGCGGCCGTGTCCAGTCATTCCGTGTAGGGGCTCGTGAAATCCATCGACGAATGGAAATGATATATGGGTATATGGGGTGCACTGTATGTCCCGGACAAGAGTGCAGGAGTGGAACAAAACTTAGGAGTGTACCAACCAGCATTCTTTTTGGTATTTTCTTCTTATTAACTTTAAGACTAACTTCACACTTTTTCTGGGGAATACCCCTATCATCAATATCTAAAAATACTGTTAGAAACTTTTCAAATGTTACATCAGCCAATGTGTGTTCTGTATCCAAGGACTAGAGGTTTACTTAACAGATCTAGCCAGTTTATATTACAGAGCAAGTTCCTGAAGTTTAATATTTTATCATCCGTTATTGGTCTTGAGATCTCTAGTTTAGATTCCTTACAGTTACAATCACATGGTTTTAAGTTATGTATTTTTAGCCAAGGAGAATCATGATCTGAGTATGCAAATACAGTTACATCACATATTATACGAGATGTTTTTATGTTTGTAAATACCGTATTTATGAGTGTATAATGGGCACCCTTGTTTTTGAAGGGTAAAAGTTACAAAAAATTATATCTCGTTTATAATGCACACTACAATCCAGTTTCAAGAAATTGATTCCTTAGTTGTAGGTCGTAGAGCTGTTGCTATGCTGATCAAGAGTGAATAACATCATACCTATTCAATGAGTCACCTGTTGCTATGTGACCAAGAGGAGAATATCCTCTTGTGTAAACAGTAAGTCTCCAACACATACCACCTCCCCCTTCTCCCTCTTCTGTGTTTAGCATCCCAAAGCTTTCACTCTTTAACCACCTTATTTTATTCTGTAATAGTAGAAAGCGAGATCAAAATTACGTTATGGATTTGCAGTGCTCAGGAAGTTATTTTCTATTATTTCTCGCCCAACAAATACTGCTGATATGCATCCCATGTGAGGGAAGGTGCAGGCTGTAATTCTGCCAGAGTTGCACTGCTTTTCTTGGTGTCGTAGAACATTGCATAATTTCAAAGTGAAAAATCGTGTGAAATGACCTTCAAAATTTTATACGTGGTTTTGCTCATTCCTTTTTAATTTTTCTAAAATAACATCAAAATATATACTTTTACCATGAATAATGTAACATTTATGCAAGGCACATTCAGGACCTTCAAACTAACAGTTAGCAGCACAAGATTTATTCTATTAAGGAATTTACACACGCCATATATATATATATATATATATATATATATATATATTATTTGGCCAGTAATACATTTTAATTATTGTTTTATTTTTCCTTATGTTTTCTTTCATCCAAAGCACCATAGAAATCAGAACGTTCCTTCATTTTGTGATGAACTTATTTCAACCGCATTTCACATTAGTGTCGTTATCTTGGATTGAATACTGTTGCCATATTCAGAAACTGCAGGATTTAAGCTTTACAACGATATATAACATGATAATGTTCCATAAACATGAAAAATCAATTCAAGTGTCCCAAAATCATGGAATGACCCTGTACGGTGTCACGTTGGCTGTCAGAATTATTCCGTGAATAATACGCATCACAGTTCTTGGGAGCAAAAATGTTAGAAGGAAGTGTGCATTATACATGAGTAAATACGGTATATTATCCAGGCATGCTGAACCTCTAGTGGGTTTATTATTCATATAGTTAAAGTTAAATTGCCTGAACAGATTTTTACATCATCACACTTTGTTTATCTCCTGTTACATCAAAATGAGAGTTTAGGTCACCACCAATTATGATACTAAAGTGTTTCCATTGAGACTTACTGAAAAAATCTAACATTTCCTCAAGTTTTTCAAGAAAAACAGTAGGAACCCCATTTGGTGATCTATAAAGCACAACTATTACAAGTTTCAAGTCTCTAATAAATAAACCTTTGGCTTCAAAGTTTAATTCACTACAGAGGAATTCAAAATATAACTTATGACTACCATGTACAAATGCATTTTTTACATATATAGACACTCCACCATGTTGAATTTTTCCCTACTATAACTATTAAACAGATAGAAGTCATCTAGTGTTTCGAAGGAAATTTCACTTTTATGACACAAATCCTCACTTAGACAAACAGCATCAAAACTATTTTCATTAGCAAAATCATTAATAAATTTCATGTTTTTTTGCCGAATCCCTGTGTATTGAGATAACCTATCTTTAAATCCAATGGAGTGTGAGAGTTAGAACAACATGCTCTAACTTCCTCATGAGAATTCTCAAAACAAAATTAACACATGATTGTTCAGAATATGAAGAAGTGATACATTCGGGTTTACTGATGATATTGTTAGGAATACTTAAGTTAGATTGGTTTGTAGATATAGATATAGGCCAAGTTTCACTAGTATTACACTTGGCCACTATTACAGGTTTCCCTGCTCCGTATGATCAGTTACAGCAATATTCTTATGTTGTCTAACAATTAGCATATCCTGAATAACCCTGTGTATAATTTTACACAATTCCAATTTTCCATTTGCATTGAAATGTTGGCCATGCCTGGTATGCATTTCTCTAGCAAGTATGGAACTATCCATAGCCGTTACATTTTCAAAATTTTTACATACATTACTGTACATGCTATTAGCTTTCTCTACTTCTTTATTGACAATAGAGGAGCTTCTGAGATCACGCCAGTGTGGAACATTTACTACAATCACATTTGTGTGAGTCAGCCTCCCCGAAGTCTTTTACAGTGTAGCTACAGCATCAAATGTTTGATCTTTGCTTACGTCATTTTATCCACCAAGTAATATGGCAAAGTCATCACATGATAATTTTGAATATTCTTTGTTCCCTACCACCTGTTCAAAAGTTGCACCTGGTTTCACAACACTTTCAATTTTTAGATTATCAGCACATTTTGAAGAAGTTAGCATTGAAGATAAACCATGCCCATGACTATCAGAGTATATCTTGATCCTACCCATTATTTTATTCTTATTTCTTTGTATCTTAGGTTGCACGTCACCTATTTCAACTTTCCCAGTGAGCCCTGGTTCACCAACCTGGTCCCCTTATGTATCCTCCTCTCTGCCCAAGACTGCATACCTATTATCACTAATAACAACACCTTCACCCATTATGCGATTCCTCTTCTGGCTCATAGAGTGTATTCTCTTCCCATGTGAAACAATTTGCCACACAGTTGAGCCCTCGATACCACTTCACCACAAGATAATCCCTTGCCCAACTGCAGGTCACATGCCTCCAGGTTTTTATTTAACTGCGCATTCTCACCCAGCACTGTTTCAATATCAGCACAGATATTATCTCCAGAAGAGTGCCTTCTTCCCCCTTACCACCACCACTCTGTGCACTCGCCACATGTGTAACGGCCATATTGGACTGTAGACCTACATACCTCGGACACATCCATTCAGTTCCCTCACTTGGCAACTCGTTGTCACTTATGCCTACGCATCTAAAATGGTTCCACAAATCACACAAATCGCATAAGATACCATTTCGAACAGTTCTTCTACATTTAACACACTTAATATCAGTGATCACACGATTTTTTGAAAGAGCTACACAGGATCGGACCGACTCAAAGGAATGTCTGAAAACATTCAAGTGGGAAGTCTTGAGCCCCTTCCCTGCTCTCTATAGTCCAGATCTGTCCCCGTGTGACTTCCATATCTTCGGTGAGCTCAAAAAAAGAAAAAAAAAAAAACACTGAGGAGACAACAGTTTCAATTGGACGATGAACATCAAGGAGTACGTGTCCAGTTGGTTCCAACAGCAGCCAAAGGAGTTCTACAAACATGCCATTTTGTGACTGGTGTCACAATGGGATAAATGCCTAACAGTGGCAGACAATACTTCTGAGGGACGTTACATAAGTACTGTGAAATATATCCTCTGCCTCATTATTTATTGACTGAGCCTCATAAATAAAAAAAATCTGATTATTTTTTTTATAAAAAGTAAAAAGACATTTAAATTAAACATCATTTTTAATCCACACTGCTTGTGATTGTCTTTCAGAAGGCTTCTCCATCCTGGTCTGATGATTGTGAAGACAGTTTGGCTGTTCAAGTGTCTGACAGAAGTGTCTCTCCTGTGAAAGTGCTCATAAAGTCTGAATCAGAAAGTGCCAATCCATTCGTTTGTGAACAAACATCTCTGGAGAATGTGTGGCTTCCGGATGAGTCATGTGTCAAGACTGAAACAGAATCCTTCAAGGAGCCTCCTGATGTTGATATCTCTGTTGACATCAAACCATCTAATCAGTACAAACAGGATGCTTCTGTTGACCTCAAACCATCTAATGAGTGCATAGAGGATGCTTCTGTTGACAGCAAACTATCGAGTGAGTACATGAAAGGAACTTCAGTTTGTAAAGTAAAAAATGTGAGTGGTGATAGTTGAATTCAATTTGAAGGCAGAAATCAGGAAGTTCCTAGTGGGCAAAATGTTCATCAAAGTGAAGAATTTTATCCATGTTATCATGAACAACTTGTTACAAAAATGCCATCTGAGGACAGTGACAATGGTGAATTAATTTTAAGTGAAGATAAAGACATGAAGTATAGTGTAGAGAATCCTGATGAGGTGGAAGGCGAAATGGCAGATCCCGCAGATAGGTAGGTGAAGAAAATTTTAGTAGAAGCATTGAAAATGAGCATGACAGTACTAAGGTTCATAATTGGACCTTTTTGCTTGTAGATTATGATTCATGTAATTTCTCTATTGTGCCAGCAGTGCTGCAGGGTTACTGGTCATTCAATACAAGATTCTCCAGAAGTGTCCACCCCACCATGTCAGATTGGGATAAAATTTGTTACGTGATATACTTAGACATATATAGCAGGGTGGCTACTCACCGGAAATTCCTATGCATGAATTCTACTTGAATTTTTCTCCATAGACGTAAAAAATTACAATTTTTATTACCGCCCACAACTTCACCTTTTATGCAAATAAAAATACTTTTGTAAAAATTTCTTGCTCGCTTCTCTCGCAATTCCTGTTTTTCTTAGTCTTCCGGACTGCTGTCCCATGTGCCTCCACCTGGTATCGAACCTGGGACCCTTTGATCACAAGGCGACGATGTTACCACTACACCATCGGGGGTCACCAAAGTTGTTAAAGAGAGAATGCATTGGCATCCCGTGAAATTAGTTGCGCCCTATTAAATCAATATTGATTTCAGGCTGCAAAAAATTGGATCATTGGAAATTGGTCAAAAGTGGCACAAGAAGCGAAGTGAAATAAAGCAAATCAATAATAGTAATAATGTTATAATAATAACATTATTATTAACACTATTATTATTATTGTTAGTTTATTCTGGAACTTGCCCTGTGAAAAAAATTCGTGGTTGCGCCTCTGATAGTAAATAGAAACTCAGCACCTTAAATTAAATATTTTAATTATATTGCGTATACCGTTTAATTGAATCAGAATTTTTGGATGTTGGAATCACATAGACCCTTGATATTATTAAGATATTTGTCTGTGGATGTTGAGAGACACTAGTATACGTAAGGTTAAAATAGAAAAAAAAATCTGCTTGAATTTTTGGAAAGTTCGCCTTGAAATCCGGGAATTATACTTGAATTCTATCATGGTCCTAGAGTAGCCACCGTGTATAAGAACCCATATATTTATTTTTGCTTCTGGAATATGAACTCTAGTTTTGAATTTATAGTCCTCTAAAATTTCCTGCCATTTGACGCCTTTTTTTTTTTATGAGATCAAGCCGTGTGTAGAGTGGTGTATCCAGGATTTTTGGAAGGAGGAGGGGGGTTATATATACTTTTTTGATAGTCAGCCCTCATTTTGTCGTCTTTTCCTGGCTTTAATTTTTTCTTAGGAATAGAGGGCCAAAGGGGAGATATGTCCCCTACATTTTCCCATCCCCTTAAGGTTACACAGCATGTAAATATTTTGGGCCCAGGTTCCTTTTGTTTTATTGCGATTTCATCATGCTACGAATGCAATACAGGAAAACCTCGTTAATACGATATTGGTTAATACGAAGTACCCATTAATCCGAAGTTCTTCCCATTCCCCAGCCGATAAGATAGGATTTATAATGTATTTCAGTATGGATAAATCGAAATACGGATAAATTTTAATACCAAGTTGTTTAGAAGACCCTTCCGCAAAACTGGTTTCACTTAATTCGAAGTAGACACCTGCGTCAGTCGACAAGAGAAGATCGAAAGTGGAGAGAGCTTGGACGTTATTTTAACTGGACTTTGACATGTTTCCTTGTACTAAGAGCTGCTGACAACTGAGGGAAGCAGCCCGAAATGCCCGCTGGACATTGACATTCTTTGTCAATGTGTATGGGAGGTCAAGCTCTTTCCCCGCTAATCGTTTTGGCCACGATTTTCTTGCTCGTGTGCGCACACAGGCTCCTTTCCTTTGGCGTCTAAAAAAAAAAAACAGTTCTGAATACCTTCTTTAAGACGAACCAAAACCGCATGATAAGTAAAAGAAAAGTGACCCCCTTCCTTCTCCTACAACAGCTCATTATCCGCCACTGGTGTGCATGGTTTCGGTCTTCGACAACTGCGTTATCTTTAAAATGCGGATGATTTCTCTTCTGCCGAATCTTGCAAAGCCATATAATCCCCACTTTTCTTCAGAACCATTAGCGTGCTGCTGTTAAAAAAAATAAAGAAAAATGCAATGCTCAATGTAGGAATACGAGAGGAAAAGTTTTGGCGGAGCGAGTGTTTGACCTCCAGAATACTCCTGAAACCTACAATAAATTGTCGATTAATCTGAAAATACGCAAGTTTCCTAAAAAACGGACAATGTTCTAGTGAACGCACATAAAATCCAATATTCCTTCTGTCCAATTATCTCCCCTCTCTTGCTCGCTCGCGCTAGTGTCACTACTGTCAAGATTCTTCCGAGTTTCACTTATTGCAATAAACAATATTGTTTTCCTTTCCGTAGGTCTCTGTAAAAACGGGTTTCTTATGAACTAAAATTTTTAGAATTTCATGGAAGAGCAAGGACTTTGCACAATTAAAAGAAAATACCGTTTTTTATAAGACTTTTTGCCACAACATGCATCTCGTGCATAACCGGTTGTATAACTAGCCAGGATAAATGGTGTTAACCGTCTCCTTGGAATCATTGTGTCCGAATTAAGCTCCGTGTTCTCATTTTGTGTAACATTTTTTACACTTTCTTTAAAACGTACAATATTATTATATAGTACATATAAAGCTTATTTTCTGAGCTACCACCAAGTATAAAACATCCTTTGTGGGGGTAATTTATACTCTACTTTATTTACACCTGAAAACAGGCGCCATCTTGAAAAGTTTGGATAACTTGAAGTCGTTTAATACGAAGTTGACATTTTTTGGTCCCTTGAACTTCGTATTAACGAGGTTTTCCTGTATTTACATGGTTCATTTTTGATTTATGTTTGTTAACACATACTGGGGAGTTTTAGCAATTACTTAAGTTTTGTTAAATATATGCTTTCATGGTTAGGTTAGGCAGATTAGGTTTGGTTTTCTTAGCATTAAAATAAAGTCCCCCAAATGCATTCTACTAAGGTTCTGATTTGCTTCTACATTCATTCCCACTAGTCTACCATACTAACTGTAACTTGTCAATGAAGAATACCTTGTCCATGGGAAGCACACATGCTTGTGTAAGGTAATTTTTAAGTTTTATTTTTCAACATAAATAAAGGGCCTCCCCTATGGTATAGTGGTAACGTTGTCGCCTTGTAATCAAGGTGTCCCTTTTTCGATACCCAGTGGAAGCACATAGTGTTTCGGATCCCACTTTAAATTGTAGGTTCAGTCCCGATTAGCTTACTGTGCATAAAGTGGACTTAAAACAACAATTCAATCAATCAATCAACATAAATAACTTTTTTTAGAATCCAAGCAGTGCTTCTTTAAGAAAGTTTCAAATTTCGTGTGACAATGATTTCCAAAATTCTACGATAATTAGTTTTTCTGCTAGGAGAACTTTAAAAAAATCATAAAACAGTCGGATCTGTTACCTTTAAAATAGTTAAAAAATTAAGTTTGATGCAGCATGCATATCACCATGCCAAGCAACATAAATGTTATCAATGTTTTAAGCAAAAATGTGCACACCTGAGATGAGATACCAGATTGTGGCATTACGTGTGTAGTAGGGGTGTTCAGAAAAAAAATATTGTCAGGTGGAATTTCACATAGTGGCTTATTTTGTTGCTTTCACATTAGAGGATATACCTACCAAAATTCAAGAAGATCGGTTTGTGTTTAGAGGTTGCTCAGCAACCTCGAAATAATACTTCTAAATTGATTTACAGAAAATGTATTTTTTCTATATCTCAACTGCTTTTAGACACTAAGAAATTAATCTAAAATATTGAAGTAAGAGTGTGTAGATGTGTTGTTCATGAAATAAATTAATCATCCATCAGCTATTCATTAATTTAAAAAAAGCATATGATTCGGTCAAAAGAGATAAATTATATAATATATTAGTCGAGTTTGGAATACCCAAGAAGCTTGTTAGTATGATAAAAGTATGCACCAGTGAAACAGAAAGTAAAATTCGTGTGCGTATTAATGTGTCTGACAAATTTACAATTCTTTATGGGCAGTGGCGGATTAAGCTTCCTCGCCCACCCTAGGCACAAACGTAATGTGCGCCCTTCTCAAAAGAAAAGTAATAACTTATTTGCACTGACCCAGTACGTAAGTTCCGTCTGAATATGTGATTGAAAATGGTTCCCCAAGGTCCCAACAGATTTCTGCCTTGTTAAGAGCGCCAACTCGCAGTTTTTGTGTTCTTCAGAATTTTCGTGTGATGCTAGAATATTTGAAATGTTTTTCCAGTCTGAAATGCCGTGAGTTGCGATGTTTGTCTTGCCCTTGAACAATCAGCATGATGCACAATAAACGGCACCAGTGCTGCACGGATATACCAAATAATTCCGCAAAATTGATTCTCCATTTACAAGTTTACGAAAAAAACACTATTATTTAAAAATCTTGTCTTACCTGCTATGAGTATTTGCGATTTAGAAAAATCGTTTTCAGCATTCTGATTAATTCCACGTCTTAGAACAATGTCAATTGTAGACTCATTCAGACACCACTCGGCAGGATCGTCACTAACGAAATTTGCACTCTCACTGTCACAATCAGGAACTCCTACGAACTGAGGGGACACTACCTCAGGTGCACTTTCTTCCTCCACTAAACCCACAATATTTTCGACATTTTGCGTTTCACAGAGTTCACTCGATGTAGCCGCTTCCACTTCAATTTTTGGACGGCTTTCGGAAATCACTTGTTCCTTTCGCCTAAAAAAACGTGTCCACTGTACCAAGCTTTTTCTGTAAGGTTGCTTCTCTTTCACGCTTTTCGTTTGCAAGTTTACGATAAGCCACCTCACTTAACTTTATTCGCTTCATGCTTCCTTCTGCATAAAGAAAAAAAAATCTCAAACGCACTAGCAACAAACTGAATGCACCAGCCAGAGAATCCAGTAAGACAAAAACTAGTTGCGGTCCACGTGAAAGCTGCACTCACTCACTCACTCACTCACTTATCAGCAGTGTTTATGTGTTTATTTTTTTTTTAAGACTGGCATTGTTACAGATGCGAGTTTCAAACAATCAGTCTGCTTTCCTGCCTGGACATAACAAACGCTTAGTGGAAGATCGAGGGGTATGTATTTACAAAAACAAATCAACAATGGCTGGGCGGCTTGCATTGTCATTGTAAACGATAAAAGCCACAGCACGGGTTAAAAACAAATTGATTGGCGCCTGAAGGAGGCAGAGCAACGAAACATTTTTTGATAACACATAAATCCGATACATCAAGGTTTCTTTCCTATGAAGCGAAAGTGTTGCAAACCGTTGATTTGAAACATTGGTTTCATAGGTCTAAATTGTCACTGTGTACGTAAGACACTTTTTATTATTCTTGATATTCTAGAAAAAGATTTGCCGCCCCAAGAGTTGCCGCCCCTAGGCACGTGCCTAGTGGGCCTAGTTGGTAATCCGCCACTGATTATGGGTTAAAACAAGGAGATGCATTATCTACATTGTTATTTAATTTTGCGTTAGAATATGCTGTTAGGAAGGTAAGAGAAACTAAAGAAGGACTAAAATTAAATGGTGTGACTCAGTTGTTAGCATATGCAGATGATGTAGACTTACTGGGGGATGATGTGAATACAATTAAGAATAATGCTAAAATATTTTTCAAAACTGCTAAAGAGAATGGTTTGGAAGTTAACAAAGAGAAAACTAAATATATGCTTACAGGCCGAAACCAAGTGTTAGGTAATAATCAAAATCTAATTATTGATAACAATTCGTTTGAACCAGTTTCTAAATTCAATTACTTAGGAGTAATACTAACAAATGAAAATGATATTAAAGAGGAAATAAAAAGTAGGCTTAATTCAGGAAATACATGTTACTTCTCTCTTCATAAACTTTTGTCTTCTCGTTTAATATCTAAGAAACTAAAAGTTAAAATATACAAAAGAGTAATTTGCCTGTAGTATTATATGGGTGTGAAACTTGGTCCCTTACATTGAAAGAGGAACATAAATTGAGAGTATTTGAAAACAAGATCCTTAGGAAAATATTTGGACCTAAAAGGGATGAGGAGACTGGTGAGTGGAGACGGTTACATAATTAGAAGTACATAATTTGTATTCATGTCCAGATATTATTAGAATAATTAAATCAAGAAGACTTAGGTGGGCAGGCCATGTGGCACGAATGGGAGAGGAAAGAGGAGTTTACAGGATTGTTGTTGGGAAACCTGATGGTAAAAGACATGTAGGAAGGCCAAGACGAAGATGGAGGGACAACGTTGAGATGGACCTAAAGGAAATCGGTAGGGATGGAAAGGATTATATAGATCTTGCTCAAGATAGGGACAGATGGAAGGCCTGTGTTGCTGCAGCCATGAACCTTCGGGTTTAAGAAGGCTAGAGAGTTAATTAGTTAGTTAGTTGGATATGGTGACGACAAGCAAAATATAGCAAGTTACGATCGATGTTATTTTCGAGAAGTGAACAAGCACCTTTTCTTAGTCCTGTGTTTGATGCAGTAGTGTCGAAACTCGTCCCTACAATGTCATCACACAGTTCCCACAATTGAAGCAGCTCATAAGTAGCTTTGCTTGTGCTTCTCCTGTTCCAGATAGTATTTTGGCAATTCCGAGTATTTTTTCCAAGATATGGCCAGTGACAATGACAGCCAGTCTCTCTAAACTAGTTGTTCTGTAAGCAGTTTCATCAGCTCTGCTGTTTTTCATAATTCTTGCATTCCAGTGAACAGTAAGGGTTGGTTTCGCTGCTTGTGTGAAATAGGCTTTATTTTGTCTGTGGTTTTGGCGCGATGAGCTGACCTTCTATGTTGCACAGTTGAACGTGAGAGTGGAGCGTCTGCAAGATCCTGACAATCTGCTTTTGCTATAGCTGCAGCTAAAATTGTAAATTTGATGTCTGACATATTAATACAATCTAATGTTGAAGAAACTTCTGGGGAACTCAGCATGTTTTGTAAAATTCGGGACTTCTTGGAGGTACTTGGGCCAGGATCATCAGATTCAGCCCGAGATATGTCACGTTTTTTTTTATATAATAAAGTGGTATCTGAATATCATAAGCGTCATCATCACTATTTGCATCACTGCTATTGTCTTCCTCACTGCTATTGGAAATGCCAACTGCTGCAATGGGCGTCATTTCCTCTTTTCTTCGTTTCTCACATTCCATTCACTTTTCATCTGCTTCTTTCCATAATTTTGCCCTTTCTTCCTGTTTTGCCAAATGCACATCTACACCAGCCATTCACATCTTTTGCTTCTCCACACTGATCCTTCAAGAATTGTCTGTCGTCTTCAATCTTGATCAAAGTCATTGCTTCTTTATGAGCAATGTCAAAAATAAAATTTTTTGACATTCTCTTTGAAAATACTTCCTCCCTGTCTCTCTGTGCTTGTGACTCTCATGATATGTTTTTCTTGATCAAATTATATTAATCTACAACACCCTTCATCTTCGAGATAATGTTTGGCTCAAAAGCCGTAGGGATACGGGCTTTTTCCAATATGGTCACCAGCTCCTCACAAGTGCACTTCAAACTGACAGGAACTGTCTCTTTCAGTGAGATACGGTAATGGAAGAAGGTTCGAAGAACATCTCCTGTTGTAGGTAACACATAATCCGGTAGATGAGGCTCTTGATGTCCAATAAGCCATACAGCGGTCTTGTTTCTAGTGGTGAGGTGTTTAGACTCCATTGCTCAAAACAGCTCAGTAACCTGGAAAAGTAATATTATTTCAGTAACACTGTCAACATTTTCAACAGTACAACTCCACACACAAATATTCATTTCTTCTCAGTACAGAGACTTTCATAGTGTAAGAAAACTATACAAAGTATACAATACCACAGTCAAAATATATGTGCCTTGAGCAACCTCTGAATGTTATCCAATCTGGAAAAAAATTCACACATTAGTTTATTGGACAAAGTGGAACAAAATGAGCAACTATGCAAAAAGATCAGAAAATATTTTTTAACCCATATGTGTATGAGCAGCCCTTGTGCATAGTTTTGAATGCAGAAAGGGCGTTGCTGGTGTAGTCTTGTGCATTCTAGCAAGTTTAATTTTGTGGACATTATGCCTATATGTACAGTGGGATCCATGAGTATTACCATGCAAATTGTCATCACCATGTTCATGCCCTCTATTTGACCCAATAAGAGCTTCAAGAATGAAAAGAAAACTCAAAACAAGCTGTTGACAACTTCTGCACAAGCATACATAAAAATCCATTGCTTAAAATCACACAGGTTGAAAGAGAAATATTAATGAAAATAGTCGTGGACAATTTGCACCTTAATAATCATGGATCCCACTGTACTGTCTAGATTATAATTTTACCTCATGAAACTAACCTGTTTTCTTCTCTCTTCATGTGATGGTTATAACCAAAATCTCATCAGATAACTCAAACCACCTTAACTATAGGACTCACAATTTTTGCTCTTCATTTTGATTTATTTATCCAATTCTCAAACAAGCTTGAGGGCCTCCCTGATGGCGCAGTGGTAGCGTCTTTGCCTTGTAATCAAGGGGTCCCAGGTTCGATACCCGGTGGAGGCACATAGTGGTTCGGATCCCACTTTAAACTGTAGGTCCAGTCCCAATTAGCCTTACTGTGCATAAAACACCAAATCAATCCAATCCAATCAAACAAGCTTGAGATTTTGCATATTTATTGTGCAAATAAAATATGAAACTTGTTTTTAGTAATAACTCCTGTAACCAAACTGAAGCATATAACTTGACTTTACAATTTTGACCAGTATTTCCCCCTCCCATCCAAAAATTACTGAAGCAAGTTTGGACCCAGTCACTAAAGCCTGCATCACACGGAACTGGATTTCCAGTAGGTATGCCCTAGTTGGCGCTGGACTGACTACCAATTTACTAGTTTTCGCCTCACACAATAATTATCAGCGTACTTGTCGATAAACTTTTGTTCCCATACGAGGGAAGTTGTAATGGCAGCTGCGTGAGATGTCAACAATGTATCACTTCACATTTGTAAAAGCTGATAACTATTCAACTGAACGTTATTAGGTACAAAACAATGGCGCTGCTTAAATACATGCTTTACAACTTTTACTGTACATGTATGGAAGAATATTTTACTTGTTTCAAATGTAAACACCGTGCACTCAGCATAGATGGTGTAACTCAATGCGCCTTTCATGCTGTATATGTTATACATTGCTGGAGTAACACTCTGAAACCACAGACAAAAGTGCTCCTTTGGACACTCACAGATTATCTTCACATGGTGAAACTTTGCTCGGATTGGCTGTTCCACAGAATCCAGTCGAAGAAAGCAAATAGCAATTAGAACATGTCCTATTCCTCCAAACCAGTGAAGCAGTCAACCAGGCGGCCATGATTGCTACCTAGAAAGTTAGTTCAGCGCCAACTAGGGCATTCCTACTAGAAATCTAGTCCCGTGTGATTGGGGCTTTACATATGTGTGTGTGTGTTAAACAAGGGAAGTACTGCATGAATGACAGAGCACACTGACCAATATCATCCACAGTTTTCGTTTTCGCACTTCAGTGGCCTTTTTTTTAATAATATTAATGTTTTTATCTTCCAGTACATTTTATTGCCATGTTCTTATAGCACTGATTGTTGTAATCACTGAATGTTAGCAGTAACACAATAAAGAAACAACGGTCCAGACTCAAAATTGTAAATTGAGTAACTGTTGCAAGCAATGAATGTGTAATCATGTTGATAATGAACACAAACAAAGCATAAGGCCACAGTATTGAGAATGCAGTGAAATATTTTACAAAGCACCCAGTTGGCAGGGAGGAAAAATGTTTCTTTGACCAAGTGGGGAATCAAGACTTAGTATTAGAGCTTATAGACAACACTACGGAGCCGAAGTTTTGTCAGCATACACAAGCGTCATGTGCCTAATATTGGCCACATATTTATATAACCCATGGTGCAACAACCCAATGAGGGCCCAAGTCTACCACCAACTGTCGGCCTCACTCCCACCTGATCCTACTTACTCACTCGCCCGAGGTGGCAGATCATCCAACCAGTTACAGGGTTTCGTGTGGTCAGCACGACAAACCTCCAGTCTTTGTTGTAGGTTTCCATGGCTGTGTTACGCTACTCAATTGCAGCTCCCCAATTTCCTCACAATGGTGGGTGGCCACCGGTCCCACACACAGGCCGAAATCTGTTACTGCGCTTTCCCTAGGGGACTCAAACCTATGCAGGTCTCATTGTCTGAGTGCAAAGCATGGCACCTTAGACTGCACAGCCATGGTGAGCGAACATATATTTACAAGGAAAATCATAAATTATAATTTCCCACTGAAATTTCACACCTAGGTGTAAAATTCTATACACCTGGCATTGCTATCAGTACATGCCAGATGATGTAACTTGTTTTGAAATTGCAAACTGGTATTCATTTTAATCTCTATTACTTCCTTTTAAAAAAAGTACACTTTGGCCATTAAATGTGCCAACTAAGTCTTCAATCTAATGATGTACGCTATCATTGAGTCAATAAATTTATACAGTTCCACATACATGTTTTCTTGGAACACACTTGCATGCAAGGACCTCCCCAGTGATGTTGTGGTTACATGTCACACAGCTGAGGCACACAGCATTTTGGATTCCACTCCAAACTGTTAGTCTGGGTGCCAAATGCCAAAAAGTGGCATAACCTTGTTTTGAGGTATGAATAAAATGTTTTGACTGTTTTTGAAAGCTTTTGTTACGTATATTTCAGATCCGATTGATGCCAGTCTGTCAACCTTGAGCAATTTGAGTAATTCAAGATGGCATCCAAATATGGCGGACTATGCAGTTAATGACCTACATCTCAGTAACCAATGTTTGTAAAAATATTTTTTATTATTATTATTATTATTATTTATCCTCATTAGAAGGACTACAAAAAAGATTTGGTGTAGTTTTTTGCTAATGTCAGTAGTTTTACCGTAATTTAAAAAAAAATTCCTTAAAATATGTAATTTTTCTAGCACCTTTTGAAGTTTTTGCCTTGTGACTTTTGAACAAATTAAATGACAGAAAATTGTTTTTTTTTTTAATAAAAGTGGTAGCCCAATTCATAACCTTTACAACAATATAAGACTTCATGCATTTGATTGAAAAATACACTATAAAATGTGTCCCAAAATGGAGGATAGTGCCAAAAAAGTGCATCTTTATCACAAGCCGGCAGCTAAGTCTCGAATCATTGACTTTTTGATAAAAGCAAGAGACTTGGTAGGATTAATTGTTAATTCTATCATTAAAGATATTTTCAGTCGAGTAGAATCGATATCTGCACTTTGACGGCTGCCATCTTCAAAATTAAATGTCATATTATCAGATATATTTTTGGTTTGTCATATCTCGGGAATGGTGTCTCCTACCAAAGTCCGGTTTTCTCAGAAATGTTCCAAATAATGTAAACTTTCATAATAAATCAATAAATCAATTTTTTTGAAAAATAAGAAGTAGAAGTTTGCAGAGAAACTATTTTATTTAGATTTATTTTTTCAAGTGCAAGCCATAAGCTCTACGCACTACATAACATTTGGATATTTTTCTACAATGCATACATACATATATATATTTTCTGCAACTAGTTTATCTTATATGCTGTCTCTTATTTTCTCCCCTATGTTCACCTTCTTTCTCCTCCCCTAACAGCTCATTCATTCCACTCATTCTTCCTCCAGTCTTTCTTCCTTCTTCCTCGCCTCACTTCCCTTTTCCTTCACTTTCACCAAAAACACTCCCACTTTCTCCAACTTTTCCACACTTGCTGCACTCTGTTCCACAACTAATTTCAGTTCTTCTTCTTTTCCCGATTAGCGAACCAAACGATGGTATTTTCTATTTTGTAAGATTACGAAGTGTTTGTTAGAAGTCTTTAGATGAACTGAACCCCTATTTTTTTTAGATTTATAAAATTACCTTAAATAACATTTTAAGAGAAATAAATTTACAAACAAGTCAACATAATTTCTCAAAAAGAAAAAGAGTCATTGAAATTTATATAATATGAAATTGTTGCATTATTTGAAAGAAAAAACACATCTTTATTGTAATTTATGATAAAAAAACTAGTGAAAATTGTCTAGATTTAACAATTAATCCTACCAAGTCTCTTGCTTTTATCAAGAAGTCAATGATTCGAGACTTAGCTTCCGTCCTGTTATAATGAAGCACTTTTTTGGCACTATCCTCCATTTTGGGACATATTTTATGTAAAGGTTATGAATTGGGCTAACACATTTATTCAAAACAATTTCCAGTCTTTTAATATATTCAAAAGTTACAAGTCAAAAACTTCAAAAGGTGCGAGAAAAATTACATATTTTAAGTATTAGTTTTTTAATTATGGTAATTTAGCAAAAAACTACACAGAATCTTTTTCGTAGTGCTTCTAATGACGATCAAAACTAGAAAAAATATTTTCTGTTTATGGCCATTGGTTACTGAGATATTGGACACCATCTTGAATTACTCAAATCGCTCAAGGTTTACAGTGTGGCATCCATCGGATCTCAAATATACTTAACATAAGCATTCAAAATCAGTCAAAATATTTTATTCATATCTCAAGTCAAACTTTTCCATTTGGCACCCGGACTGTGTAGGTCCAGTCTCAATTAGCCCAAATATGCATAAAGTGGATTTAAAACAAGAAACTCAAACAAACTCTTGCATACAAGTTTAAGGACAAGTAGTACAGAAAATGCTCTAAGAATGCACACGTGCTTTTCCAATGAACCTTTTGAGAACTGGGCATTCCAGGCAGGCACTTTTTAAATATGATGGTGACATGTTCAAAAGTGGTATTTTGTCATGATTACCTGCAAATTTCAAACTATTTGCATTCACAGGGCCGATGCGAGAGCCTGACTTCTATAACACAAATCCTTCAGAAAAATCATTTTTACAATGTATTTCATTATTCGAGCATGTCATAAAATCAATAGTATATTAATGAAATACAAACAGATCTAGAAGTATCATTAATAGTTTTGGAAATATGTTGTTTTAAATGCAGTCATGTGTTACTGATCTAGTAGTGTAGCAAGGGTTGCATTCGATCCACTTGGGATTCCCAGTTTTGGTGCAAAATACAGGATTTGTGGTGTTTCATTTAAATGCAGTGTTCAAATTGAAGAAAATGCAGAGAGGGGAAATACTTCAGAACTACTGATCAGTAGGGGGAAGGACTAAGGGAGCATGGTGGGGCACTTGCCCCCTCCTCCCAGCCAGTTTTTGATCTACATTATGACCTCTTAATGCTAAGCCTTGTTTACACAGAAAAATTAAACTCCTTTTGCTTCTCCCTCCTCCCCTCAGTTTTGGCACCCAATCCCTGCTACTGATTTCAATGTGTAAATGATGTGTTGCAGTATGGTCTCCTTCCTGTAGCCTCATTTCAGAAAATTTTGTCACAGGAAGGTAGAGTTGAAAATTACCTGGAAAATAGGCTTTTTTTTGGAGGTGGGGGAATCTGTTTTTCCTGTGGCTTTTTGTTGGCTTTCTTTCTACCTCTTTTGCAAAATTTGTCATTACATACCTCAAAACTCACAACTAAAGCTGGAAGTGAAATACTGTAGTTTGAAGAAAAAAAATCATACATTCAAAAAATCTGGATTTTTTGCAACTGACTTTAGAGTTCTTCACAGCCAGTAGTGTAGCAAGGGGTGGGCAAAGTGGGCAACCGCCTGGGCCCTCGTGCCTGAAGGGGCCTCGCATCCCATGGAGCTTATACAAAAAATTTAATAAATAGAAGTGAAAAAAAAGATGGAAAAGGAAATAAAACTGAATGCAATAATATTAAAACATTTTGTTTTTATCTGGCATAAATTGTAGTTAAACGTTATAATTTGAATGAGTACATTAATACAGGAGTAACTAGTGATGTTGATTAAGGCGGAACCACTTTTTGCTACTTTCGCTCCCGCACTATGCTAAACCTAATGAATCTAGGGAAAGTAAACTGTTATTGCCCCCAAGCTTTGGAACCCAATTGCCGCCACTGGGCATAACATACAGGCAGGAAGTCCCAAAGTGTAAGGAAGCCAGAAATAAGTAAAAATTATTGCCGTGTTTCTTATGTGAAACATTTACTAAAAATTCACGATAGCTTGCTTGGATATTTACCCATTCATTATTTTCTTGACTAAGAAACTGTGTGTCTTGTCTTTTCATCTTTCTCTTGACCTTGCATTCCCAATTATAATATGATAACAATAAAGCACTACCAACTGCCACGAAGTAAGCGTGAGGGCATTTAAATGCTTGCATTGTTTTCAACTCAAGGAGGGTTTGAATAATATTAGTTTCTTCCTTCCTTCCTACAGCTTTAGATTTCAGCTTGCGGAAAACAGAGAAAGACATTTTTAAAGTGAGTAAAATTATTATATATAATTTTCGTCAGTAATTTTTTATTATTATTTAAATATGAAAATTTCCTGACATATCCCTGAAGATTTTGTATCAATTCACATTGAGATGTCAAATTTAAAGAACGGATGGGGGCCTCACATACTAATCTCACCCAGGGCCTCACGATATGTTCCTACACCATGTTCACAGGGATAAATAACAATGCTTATAGTGTTCCATCCTTCGTTCGATTTCGTTGTTTGGTAAGAACCACATACATTTACTGAAACCTCTTCCACAATCAGTTGTTGATATTGGAATGGTCTGTAGTTTACAAAATGTTCACTCAGCAAAGCACCTATTGAGCTTGTCTTTGTTTTTGCATTCATTGAAAACTAACCAGTCTCTTTCTATTTTAACCCTACCACACATCAAAGTGATTTCTTTGTCACCGTAAAACATATGTTTTGTTTCATTCTCTGGCTGCTTCTCATGGTTCAAAACAGTAGTTCCTTCGAATATTTCATGATCTTCAAATCTGGAATTAATGTTTATCAGCAAGTCCCTAAAAGAAATGATGATCTGAAAATATGATATTTTTTTTCAACGTATTCAGATGTTTCGGTTAGCAGTACACTCATAAATGCTTTGTTTTGAGAAAACTAAAATTCTGCATCTTTACACTTTCTCCAAGGTACTCTTTCATTGAAGTTAGTGATTTCATTTCCACAACCAGTTTCTACTGTGCAGTAAATACACTTGCACCCTGTAGAAGGAAGCAATGAAAACTGTTTGAGGAAATCTATTCTTTCTTTTCAACTGATAGCTGCACTGAGCTCAGGACTCTACTGCCGACACAAATTGATAAGATGCCACCCAACAAATGTTCAACATTTTGTTAATTTCCATTATTGTTGTTGCCACTGCTTGACAACTCTCGAAGAGATCCCTCTGATTTTGCTGTTTTGACTGAATATACAAAAATAAAGTACACCCATAAAAGATTTTAAGTGCAATGGCTGTATCTTTTCTTCACAACAGCAAGCTTGAATTTATGACTCAAGCAGTGAATAACTGTCATGACATCCAAACTAATAATAGAATACACATTCAGAGGAGGGAATTTTCTTTCTCTGGTTGGGAATAAAAATATAAATGTAGAGCCGGGGATGGAAAAAGTAGAAGGGGGAATTTCCCTGGGGAAATTCAATTCAAACACTGTGTATGGCCAATACTTGAGTACATTTGATCTGTGTCTGTTGACAAAATTTCCACCAACCACAATGCGAGGAATACGAATACAGCAGTCCTTTTTAGGTTATACCCATCACAGACTGTTCACTGGACAAAATGATCAGTCAAGCTATTGATGATTGCAAAAGTGTTTGTTTATGAACAACATTCAACAACTCTTAATTAAATAAACTTCTTCGAAGATATCAAACTCTGGAACAAGTGGTCATGCTGGTGAACTATCAGAATTTCTAATGCTTCACATCCCTTGTAGAAGTATGCACACATTATGCACTAACTTTGGTTCGTTTGATGTGGTCATGCAGGTCAGATTAGAAATTGATCTGATAGTTTCTAATACTTTGAATGCCTGATAGGAGTGTGTGCAAATTCCAGGGTAGCATGCTCAAAGTAGCAAAATTGTGCACTCAATTTTGGCACTGGTTTAGGTCCATTTTGAGCTAATGGTCAAGCAAGTGTGAAGTTGGCCCAACCATTTTGAATTACAAATTCCTGCCAAACCATGTATATAGAAAATGTGGAATAGTATGCATATATTATGCACTAATTTGATTATAAACTTATGGTAGTAAATCCCTTTTGCCCTCCACCCATGCCCACTATGGTGTGCAGCCAAAGATCCCACATGAGGAAGTGACCGGTAACTAAAGTGCTATCAAGGATTACCTATTACAGGATGGGACACTGAACATATTCTCTATTGACTTGTGCGAACACTTTTCTAAGGCCTTATAAACCACAGACTATACATATCCAGTACAAGCAGAACCATGTGGGGGGTGAAGACAACATACTCGAAAAGTGAGGAACTATCAATTAATACACATATCGATGTTTGAGCTCAATACTTGGAAAGCAAATCGACTTTTTTCATTGGAATTTAATAAATTAAAAAAAGGATTAATTAAAATTGTTGCATCTTGTCTTGTGCAAAGGAAATACCTGGAAAATTTATAATTTGTTATATATTTACTAAATATATATGATATTGGGTCATTTTATGGTTTTCATAAAATTCAAGACAAGAAACATTTCAATTGTAACACTAAAAATCTTATTTAATACTTCATTATTGTAATTGAGTCTAGATTTGTTATTTACATTAGAGTTTATTAAATCAATCCACGTGATATGCAATGAGATTAACAATAATAGGACCAAATTATCTTCCCCTTGCACTAAAATAACAAACTGCCTGTAATGCAGTAAATTTACCACAGAAGAAATATTGTACTGTGGAGCTACAATGAAAGTTCATCATATGCAAATGCAGAGGAAGATCATACCCATATAATATTAAACAGAATTTTTAACTTTGACCATACACATGTTTTTATTTGATTCATTAAAAGTTTGTCTTGTACATTATCTTCTGTCTATCTGACATTAAAAATAATTTACTGTTCCAAAATTGTTATCCTTAAATATCATTTGTAGGATACAAGAAAGATTTATTTTCCAACTAAACTTAAATTTCAATCTACACAAATTTAAATTATACACACACACAAAATGTACATTTTCTATCTTTGCTGAGAGCGATGAAACCCAACTTGTATGTTTTGAGACTTCTTAGAGGATGGTAATTAATCAATATAGATGGTAAAATAGTATCTTACACGATGCACACAAAAGCATACAATTTACTGCAAGGTGAAAAAATGATTGTGGATATTTGCATCCCTCCACGGCCAGTTCTATTTAGGCCAGAATTCTTAAATTTGGCAATGCTGTCTCGCCAGCTTAAAAATCAAGCTACAAGGTATGGCCGCGAATAGCAAAATTGCGGTTGACTTTTAAAGAAACATGGGGATCTGTGTAAAATGTTTTTCCCTTTCCAAACCTGGACAGAAGATTGACATTACAATGTAAGTGGAAAACATACATTAACAATAGAAATGGAAAATTATTGTTAAATAACTGGAAATATACAGAAAATGCAAGGCACACTTTACATATCGTATGCAGCATGGAACTTTCCAATAATGTGTACAGTTGTTTGAACCTATTTTATTTGCTAGAAAGTCGGAATGACTTTAGAAACTAAATATTTAGGTGATGGAAGGTCTAATACACTGGTTTTACAGTTTTAAAAGTAAGACGTAAGAGTATTTCTGGGTGCGATAAACCAGCATGGGAGAGTATTACAGAGTGTAAAATGTATCTTGAACATAATATTTCCGTACAGCGTCTCCATATTTTATGACATAATATAATGATAAAACGTGATTTTGTCATTATTATTATTAGTATTAGACTTAGCTACAGTTTGGTTGACATAAACTGATTTCAAATATTATTATAGATTTTAATGTTTGGATGAAAAAATAACCAATTACCTTTACTTTCTTTTATTACAGAAGAAAACTAAGAAATAACTTCACAACAAAAATTAAAGGTTCACACTGATTCGCTGGTGGTTCTTGGTTTACATGAGTAAACCCAATACAAGAGGTCACACCAGTACTTTAGATTATCTTGGTAAAAGAAATATAAGAAAAATTACTCTCACATATATTTATAAACAAGAACAAATTTAACCTTTTTACTCACGATTACATGGCCGGCCTTTAGGAAGAATTAGCACTTTTCAAACTTTAGTGGGATTTTTTCATCAGAAGATCAAGCTTGTCGGGGTTAAAACATGAGAGCTCTTGTCACTGGGGATCACTTCACTAAAATCCTCGTTGTTCCGTCCTCTTTTTCTGACAATCCTCGGTGTCTTGTTGCTGGAGAAAATCCTTCTCTGCAATCTCGGCTTCACTGAATGAAAATCTGCTAAACTGCTACAGACAAAGTTCATTCCCGGACGATCTCTTTTCCGGAGAGACTTAATACCGATTTAACGTTTCTTGTGCCTCTGCATACAACGGCAGACTAGCGTGGTCTTCCGACTGAAGAGACTACTTTACCACTTCGCCAGAAGAAAATGTCACCGGAGGTATGCAAAACTCAACAGACAGAGCACTAAATTGCGCGACCACCTTCCAGTAAAAATCTCCGCGCCAACTGCTTCAACTACTCCGCGCGCAAATCCATGAGCGCTTACTTCCCTTTGTGTACCGGACTCAGTCTATTATCTCAAAAAGGGGTGTTTCGATTTCTTTTGCTTCTTTCTTCCCGGAACGTTCTGTTAACAATCTGTTACAATAATTTGCCAATATTTGTAATTACAATGTACATATGAGCATATATTTGTTTTGTGTGCATACTAGGGTGATGACATTTTTACAACCTCATTTCCCTGTATCATAATTTGATGAGCTTTCATTAAAGATAAGATAAAATCTTACTTTCAAGGTGATTAGATAAAAAAACCTCACGCACAAAATGATTTTAAAAAAAATTATGAGTTTTTTTGCCCATTTTTTGAAGTCACTGTAAGCAGATATAAAATTGAACACAAGCTTTAGAGCCACATATATACAGCATTATATAGGATCATCAAACACACAAGGAAGTCAATTATTCACGATAATGTCATTGGACAGGATGAATCTCAGTGGGAGGTTGTCCTTGTTGCGGTAGGAGTCGTGCAAATCTTGCATAACTTTGATCGCACGCTCACAGCACTGGTTGCTTCGGGCAATGTTGATTGGAGATTCATCTGTTTTCCATCGGGTTTTCAAGCATTTGAGACCTGTTGTGTAGTCATTCAGAACTGCAGATAGTTCTTCAAAATCTTCAGTGCAGAACAATTGACTGCTGATCCAATGGTCAGCCCATGAGCAGGAAATGAATGAACAAATTTTACGCACCCTGTTCCGGGTTTCAGGCATCAGAATAAACGCAAGAAGGGCTAGAATGGCACGAGAGTTTCATCGTGCATTGCTGATGTTTGGGATCTGTTGAAACTTCACGAAGGGGATCTCATTCCTGTCAGTGAAGTGACGGAAGACACGAGTGAGGTGGTAGAGAAACTTCATGTCGTCTCTCCAGCCGCCTGTTTCCTTAATCTCAGTTTTGCCGTTGCTGAAGGCTGCTGTCAATTTATCATAATTGCTCATCGAACCATGGAGCTCATCGTCCATGACAACGTGAAGAACACGATCCAGCACATGGTGCTGGCAACTGATGAACTTGGGTTTGGGGTGACCTTTCTCTTCGAACATTTGCTGCAGCCGAACAACAATGCCTGTCTTCTTGCCGGTATTCATGCTTCTGGTGTCGGCAACAATCGTCAGAACTGATCCCCACAGGTTGAACTCCTCTAACAAATCCTGGAGTCCTTCTGTGATTGTTTGAGCTTTCCCATCTTTCAATTTGAGTACAGACAACTTAATTTATTTTGCTTCATTCTTGAGAACCACAGCCTGATATTCAAAGCCATCAATGTGTTTGCCGTCAAAGTGTATGCTCCACTTCTCCAGATGAAGCGTGCTCACCAAGTGCTTCTTCATCTGAGCATCTCTCGTGTAGATAGACTTGTGGGTTGCTGACATATGGGTTGGGATTTCAATGCCCTCACCAGAAAGCTGGCGGCACACCTTTGCTGCTCCGTGGAACAACAGCTTTGAGCTTGTAACAAGGTGTCTTGCAATGCCTGTTGGGTTATGCTTCCTTGTGCTTGTTGATGCTTCATTCTCATCCTCCCAAGGACTGTCTTTGCTGTTGTCAGATGAGTCCGTGTAACTGCCAGAACAATTAGGTGGCGCCGAGCTGGTAAGTGTTGGCACAGTCGCTTCCATTGCCTTCTTTCGCTTGAATGGGTGGATGGTCTTTGCACTAGCACGTTTGCAATTGAAATAGCCAACCTGGCCCTTGCTCTCAATTTGCAGTTTGTAGAGGTTCTCATCCTCTTTGCACATCCATTCACCTTTCACCTTGGTCACATCAAACAGTTCATTCAATGAATCAAAGTTTTGTTTCTTTCTGCATTGCTCATACTGTAGTCTTTCAGAAGGTTTGCTAGTTTTGCACAAATGGCTTGATCAGATACATGCGGGAAGTTCAATGTTTGCTCCATAGGGCTTTAACCACAGCAATTAGACCAATCCTCTCTCTCTCCATTTTTTGGCAGTGGATTCTAGAAATTTGAAGCGTCCAATGATGTGGCTTTTCAGGGGCATGCGACTCCGTTCACTCAAGGGTGCTTCATAAATTGCCACGTTGCCTCTTCTTGATGGCGCTTGAAACTGGACTAAGTTCTTTGTCCAGGTTTCCTTGTTCTTCTCCATGTTAGAAGAGCTCTTCTTGAACGACATGTTGTCTTCTACTCAGCAACTGAAATAGAAAAGGCCTTAATGTAAATATTAAATTCTTAACAAATTAAAGAAACTGTTATTGAGTTTCCATATATTTTATTTAAAAACAAGCAAAAAAGAATTATAGAAAATAAAAAAAAGACAGACACTAATAATATATTAGATGCTCAATTATAATTAGCGAGAGAGTTCAATGTAGCTCACCAAATAATACAAGGATTTCTTTATAATATACTCTGGATATTGCGCAATAGTTATAATAAGGCAATAATAATATTGACACCAAATTAATCTAATTAAAACTCAACTATCCGCTTTCAACACCTCGCTTATATAGCAGTTTATACCACACTGCGAAACAGCTGAAGAAAATTTTAGTACTGTACAGAAGCTTCCCGAGTAATTACGTCACCTTGACGTCTCAGTCCGGCCGGATGGTGCACAGCGTTCTATGATTTTCTGGAATATTCGATACAATTCTCTGGTGCATCAATTATTACATAACTCCATTTGCTGAATTATATTATATATAAATATTGTTAATACAAATTTATGAAATGATAAAATGGCATACATAAAATTTAAAAATGGTTTGTGCGTGACCTTTTTCAATATTTCAATGGAATATACCTCATTTTAGTCATTAATAGGCAAAAGTTCATCCATTTGTGCTACAGGAAATAATTTTTGAGAAAAAAATGAAAAAGTCATCACCCTAATGCATACATATTTACAGGCTAAAATAATGCCTTCCACGAAATTAATTAGCTTAAAATAAATATTTTCAAACAAGTGGCATTTTTGATGTTGGTGGCTAAATACTCTCAGAGAGAAAGTGGATAATTTTGCATGGTTTAGGAATTAGTTTTACATTTCCATTGTTTTTGTCTTGTGGAGATATGTTGCAGTGAAGGAATGAGTGTTGTGTTATACTGTTTTCGATAGGTTAGGCTTGTTAAATTTTATGCTCTTAGAGGTTATATGAATTGTTGTTTTATGGGTGTTCTAGTTTCGGCCTTGTACTTAATATAAGTAACATTAAAGCTTAGCGTGTGGTGCCTCATGCACACAACTTTTCTCAGCGTGGAATTTGCTTTTTGCATAAACATGTTTTAAATTATTCTCTATGTCACGGTTATAGCTTTTTGACGTAGCTGATTTATTTTGCACATAATTAAAAATCATAATGACATAATGATTGGATATTTATTATATTTGATGATTCACCACATATGAAATGTACGGAATGCTCCGTGAAATGCTGGAATGCATCTCAAAAACTTTAATGCATTTTTTAAACAACTTAATAACATACTGCTTTACTTATGCAAAATAACGAATAAACTAGCGAATACAATTTGAGCGAATGAAGTGATTACGGAGAAAATTTTACTTTTTTTACGTTTGGACGTTCATTCTCTAATTTTTCTTGAGAGTAACATTGGCTGGCTGATGTCATGGTTTACAGGGTTGCCAAATTGAAGGCTCCGGCCTCCCTTGGATTATAGATGATCGTGATCCCTCCCTGCATTACAAAAATAATATGTCAAATGATGTCTAAACATTTTTTTTTTTCAACATTTGCCTCAGGTTGATATTATTTTTATGAGTGACCTGCATGGATTGTGCATCAAAACTCAACCCCCCTTCCTCCTCTCCCCCTCAATGCTGGCTTTCTTTGTTTAATCTCAGTAAATTTTGCCAAGCCCGACTGAGTTATAATTACTGAGAAGCATTTGGTATCATCCTTTCATCATAAACAAACCAGGAAGACAGCATTTAGTGAGATTTTACACTGTAACAGTCCATGCACGCTAGAAGAGCTCTCTTGAATATAAAAGCAAACCTAATTTCTTACTGTCATGCTCATTTTTAGTCTACTCTTTGAGGTGTTGTAATGTTGATCTTTTGTCTCTCGTTTGTTGTGTGTGACTGGAATGGGGCCAGTAGGATTTCAGTGGCCACAGTGCAGGTATATGTAGGGTAGTGGGTGGAGTAAGTAAGTCATCAAGCAATCGGTGACACTGATCTACCTACCAAACAATTATATAGTAATGTAGTATAATATCTTTACACACACATATATACTTGTACGTATTTGAACATGATTATTAACTGTAATTATGTACTGACATGTTCCATACCATGTGTGGAAAACAACCACTGTACAATGGTCAACAGAATTAAATAAATCATACATCATATGAATGTGTAGCAGCAGCCAATCATGGCCATTTGTAGCAGATCATAAATATTGTTTGTAGTAAATTATTATGGGATTCTACAGGGTACACACAATATCTTTATGACTGAAAAAAGCAAATTGTAATGTTCTAAGTGGGCAATATAAATTTATAATGGGACTGAACACGCGGTTCTGAGCGATGAAGTTTCCGGAAGGACCACCCACAGGTTGGAATGCAGGCGGACACACAGTCATATAAAGACAACTGGCAAAATCAGAACTACACTTGGCAACGTCACCTTCAGTTTTACTTCGCAACTGAGCTTGTGGACACCCATTGGATCACACTCCCCCGAAAATGATTGGGGGACAGAAAGGGCCAGAAATAGCCTTCAAGGTCAGCCACCAGTTGGAGTTGTTTTCAGTATAGTAATCACAAAAGTCACTAAGTAGGAAGCTAATGATGCACTTTTGCATGTTGCTTCAGTCTCTAACGAGAACCAAGACCCAGAAACAATCTATAGGGCCAATTGAAAATGTATGCCACTGCTGTACCCTCAAGAACAAATTCTCTAATGCAACTTGTCAATTTTCAATCACGCAGAAATCATCCATTCACCAATCATGCACAATCCTCGGCATAAACACTAAATGAAAGAGAAACACAAAATCACCCCTTCTAGTAACTTGACTTAAAAATGCCTCGTAATTAACACATGAAATGAACCCATTCAATAATCATAGAATCTTGTTAGCGTAAAGAAACAAAATGTTATTTTAGGATAACGAACAACAAGGGATTTTTAGTTTAACTAAGTTAATAGTTATAAAAAAGATGTTAAAAATTAACGTTAAAAACTGTACTTATGTATGCAAGTATGTTGTTCCTATTTTCCTTTCTTTAGAACTACGTTTCGGTGACTCACTATCCCCTTCTTCAGGTTCGTATAAAAAACTAGGTGCATAACATGGTACCACGTCGAAATGTAATAAAAGGATAGTGGACAAGGGTTGGTGTGGATACATTTATGATATTATATACCCCCTCTAGACGTATTTGAAAAACTCGTAGTTCTCTAAAAACTTGCACAATTACCCTATTCCCACGTTAAGAATGTTAAAAGACTAAAAACCAGTATGTATCACTATGTACAACTTGCAGGTTTGGCTTTTCCTGCTGAACTGTGTTTCCTAATCTACGTGAAGATCACTCTTCCAGGAATGCTTTCCTCTCCCCTTCATTTTCTTATTTCCCCCTCACTATCACGTCACAAATCCAACGTGAATTCTCGTTCTTCTCGAGCAGCTTGGATAACTTCCGGAGTGACGTGGAAACCGATGTTGGGTTCAATCTTCCGGGTTTTATCCCATTTTTTGAGGAAATTGTATAGACAGACAGCATGCTCCCGGCCATGAACTGGCTTATAACATTTGTAATTCCTCAGGAGTATATTTTGTTCTGTTCATGCCTAATACGTGCTTTCGGACAATTAATTTACAACTGACATTAATCCACACTTCGTTCGGTGGGGACAAGGCACGTATTGTTTGAGAGGAGGGTCACATCTCGTTCATACAGGCTACCAGATCCAATCATGGCCTATACTTGAATTGATTGATTGTTACTTCGCTTCTTGTGCCACTTCTATCTGATTTGCTAAGAATGATGATATGATGAAATTGATGAATGGACACTCACAAACATTCATGCCCAGGTCAGGATTCGAACCCGGGGCCCCTGGCATCGAAGCGCAATGTGCTAACCACTCTGCCACGGTGGCAGGCACATGCTAAATACTACTTTCACAGATCATTTGGACATGTCAATTTCGATATACAAGTTCAGGGTGGCGACAGACCTGGAAAACCGGGCAAAGTCAGGGAATTTGAGGTGTCAAAGAAAGTCAGGGAAGTGTCAGGGAATATCGTCTTCATTGACTTTTTTTATTTATTTATTTAAAGATATCGTTGTGGATATCTGCACAGGAACAGGAAATCTCGTTCGTAAGTTTCGGCCTCAACTTTTAGGTCCTTTTTATGCGCAACACAACCACGGCGCCAGAAACCAGTGATGGCAGGAGGAGATAGAGAGAGAGAGAGAGAGAGAGAGAGAGAGAGAGAGAGAGAGAGAGAGAGAGAGAGAGAGAGAGAGAGAGAGAGAGAGAGAGAGAGAGAGAGAGAGAGAGAGATTGAGAGAGAGAGAGAGAGAGAGAGAGAGAGAGAGAGAGAGAGAGAGAGAGAGAGAGAGAGAGAGAGAGAGAGAAAATCTCTTGCCCGGTCTTCTCGGCGGGACTCGGCGGGAATTTTAAATTCGAACACTCTTTGGAGGAAAATTGTTATAACTTGGGCACTATGGGAGCAATCTACTTCGGATAACTTTTGTTTTGCAGGTAAAACATCAGTACATGCAACCGTGTACAATTCAGAACACCGGACCGAGAAAGGGGGGCTTGGGGGGGGGGGCACGTCCCCCGAATTTCAATGGAAAAAAACAAAAATCTGGAGTTTGCCTCCTCTTCTCCCGCTATTTTGGGGAGAAGGCGCGAACTTTAGCATTCTTTTCAAAGAATGGACATTTCTCAAGATAATGAAACATGTTTCATGTTCTTGGGTGCCATACAAATTGAATAATGAGCGAAAATGTGAATTTTTTTTCTTACGAAAAATATGTAATTTGCATTTTTAAAGGAAAATTGTTTTAACTCGGGCACTATGGGAGAAATCTACTTCGGATAAGTTTTGTTTTGCAGCTAAAACATCAGAGCATGCAACCGTGTACAATTCAGAACGCCGAACAATGAAGGGGGTTTGGGGGGCGCGACCCTCGAATTTCAACGGAAAAAACAAAAATCTGGAGATTGCCCCCCCTCTTTTCTTCCACTATTTAGGGAGAAGGCGCGAACTTTAGTATTATTTTCAAAGAATGGACGTTTCCAAAGAGATTGAAATATGTTTCATGTTCCTGGGTGCCATACAAGTTGAATAATGAGCCAAGATGTGAAACTCTGTTCGGAAATATGGCATGGATATGTTGCGGAGAGGGAGGAGGTTGGTCATCAATGAATTTCCCAGGCTTGTTCCAGACCTGTGTTGAGTTTCCACCCAAACATAAGAGTATGAAGGTCCAAAAAGCACATTCATTTCGTAATCAGCACCATGATACCGTATGGTATCATCGGGGGAGTAAAGGTCAAGTCTCTAAATATTACGTGGAAAATGCATTGAAGTATCATTTTTTCTTGTCCGTATGGGAGTAGTAAGGGGACTTGTCAACAGATGGAGGGGATAAGAGCGGTTGGTGCCGTCCGATAGATGTCGGACGTCGTAGTAAGGAATTTTGTTGGTCAAACTGAAGGAACATGGAAACAAATAGGTTCCATTGATACATACGATTTTTGTCGAATATCGCCACCCGACAAAGTATCTCACTACAACATGCGACAGAAATTGCATGGACTGCAACATCCAACAAAAATCGCATGCATAAACAAGAAGAGCTTTAGACTGCAAATATGCTGCTGGAATTTTATTACTCTTCTGGCTCACTTCACCTTATTTAATGTAGCAGTGCTTAGGAAGGTTTTCTTTCATCATCCTGACATATTACTGGTTTCGCACAAGTTAACATACGTTTACAATGACATTGCCCTATTCTTAGATATCAAGAAGAATCCAACCAAACGGGATATATACTGCTGGACAAAAAAAACGGACACCTTAATATTTGACATCTATTTTGCAATTACTTATGAATTACGCTCTCAGTTAAGTATTGAACAATTGAACATTCATTATTGAACATTTTCCATAGTTTTTCCGTTTATTATTTATTTATTTATTTACTCGTATTTACTTATTTGGAACACCTAGTAGGCTCAAAATCAATTTAATGAAATTTTGTTTTAAGTTATTGATTTTCAATTCCTGTTGATGTTATTTTGTTTAATGTCTAGAGAGCCATGAATTTTGGTTCATAGTAACCATAGTAACAGATATTATTGACATTGTCATTGCTGGTATTTTTCTTGCAAGTGTATTGTAAGTTTGCTAGCTTGAAAATGAGACGTGAAGAGGTAGTAAAAGCAGTAGTTCTTTGCGATGATGGTCGTAGTGTACACTGTATTGCTAGGGTGCTAAATATGGCACAAAGTACTATCCATGAAGCTCTCAGACGGTATGATTCAACTGGTTCCTATGGTAGAAGACTGGGTTCTGGTCAGAAATGATGCACAACAGCACGGAAAGATCTTTTAATGCGTATCATAGTCTTAAGAGACCGTCGTACGACTTCAAATATTGTGGTAGAGCGTTTGAGAAATGTTCATAGACCTGTGGTTTCTTCACGAACAGTTCGTAGAAGACTGAATGAAAGTGGTTTATCATCTCGGAGGCCGGCTACAGGTCCCAGGTTGTTAGCACATCACCGGAAGCAAAGACTGGAATTTGCTACAAAACACTTACATTGGAATGTGGAGCAGTGGGAAAAGGTTTTATTTTCCGATGAGTCAAAATTCAATCTACGTTCATCAGACGGGCGTGAACACGTGTATAGAAGACCTAATGAGCGTTAAGCGCAATGTTGTTTCTTTGAAATATCACCCTTTGGAGGCGGTGGTGTCATGGTCTGGGAAGATATCTCTTTACAAGGACGTACAGAGTTGGTTCTTGTAGAGAATGGGGCAATGGCAGCTTGCAGATATATTACAGAATGTGTGGAAGATCATGTAGTACCATATGCACCATTCATAGGACCAGACTTTGTTTTTATGCATGACAATGCGCGTCCTCACATTGCGAATATTGTCACAGAGTACTTGGACGAAGTTGCAATTACGCGATTAGAATGGCCACCACAAAGTCCAGACCTAAATCCGATAGAGCACGTCTGGGATCAACTGAAACGACATATCAGAAACCGCGCAATAGTTCCAGAAACAATTGAAGAGCTAAGACTTGCTATTCAAGAAGAATGGGAGCAATTGGACCAAAAAGTGATTACCAACCTTATTTGAAGTATGCCACGGCGGTTACAAGCTGTAATTGATGCCAGGGGAGGTAACACCCACTACTAGACAGCTTATATACCCCACCAGTACCAGTTAACAATATTAAAAAAAATATTGGTAAGATTTCCTTTTCTCTTTTTTTTTTGGTAGTTTTCTGTAACTTTCATTTTTGTTCTAATTTATCTTATTAACAATAAATTTTAATTTGCCTTCTGTTGAATATATTCAGGTTTTCTTATTTCCAATAATTTCTGCAACCTTTAGTTAGCCTTCGAATCAGATTTTATGCGTTATCACAAAAAATGCAAGTGTCCGTTTTTTTTGTCCAGCAGTGTATATTGAATACTATCACGAAAAAGTGAAACATAAATCTGCATTGGTGAATGTTATACAAATTGGCAAGTGCATGCTCCCAACCTCAAATTTACTGCAACACTAGTATTGCAATCAAATTAACACCACACTCTGTCCTGTCTGTTTAAACTCGTGAGAGATGGTCATTAATCTCTCACTGAGTAAGGTTAATGTCCAATATTATGAAATAAAATACTAATAATAAATACGTAAATATTTTAATATCATATTTACTCGAATCATTCAATCATAAAAGCAAATCACTTTCTTCAAGAATTGACTTTTCTCTGCCAGCCCTGCAAAATTTTCACTTTCCATCTACTGATTTATACGAGGGGTGGTCAGAAAGTAATTTCCGATTAGTAGGGACATTAATTTTTCGCAAACGCCAAAACCGTGAAAAAAGCAATTGCTGCGAAGTTATGTTTAGGAATGTCCAGTGATGTCTGGATATATTTTTAGCGTTCAAAATATCGAAGTAATGCGAATTTGGCATAAAATGCGAATTGTTGGCATTTTTAGCGATTTTTTTAAAAAAGAAATGCCCTATAACAACGAAGAATTCCATGAAATCCAACATTCTTGTCTTTTCTAGGCCATGTTTGTGTACATAGGACATGCAAGTTTTCCAACATTTTACTATAGAGTTATACGTGCATGGAATAATTCCGACAGCCACATTAAATCATGTATTTCCCACGATGCGAGAGACCCGTGGTCGATCCCCTGCGGGGGAGAACCGGGATGTTTTCCACCTATTCAAACTGCTCCAGCACCCACCCAGTATCATATGAAGCTGGTACCTTGAGGAAACTTTAGGGATAAAGGTAGCCAGGAGCATGGTGCTGATCACATCAACCCCACCTTCAGCCGTGATCAAGAAAGTGTGGGGCCCTAACTCCACACCTCAATACACCTTCATGGAAAAGTGCAGGGGAGTACTTTACTTTAACTTCCTCAAGAATCTGTTCCAACATATCAAACTGTGACGAAAATACATAGACCATGTGACCTGCAATTTAAAATAATAGTTTAGATGCACAATGGAGTATTAAGTTTTGGTATATTTGGCAGATAAATGTTCTAAAACCAAAACGCGAATTTTCGGAAACTTAACACTAACAAGTCAAAAAAAGATAATGCCAATTTTTGGTGCCATAATATATCGATATCTGTCACGTGAGATTGATTGATTTTATTTTTTTTGGTGCGTCGCCACTTATGGTCATTGTGCACCCTTCAGTATATAAGTCGAAAATTCCATTATCTAAAACCCGTCCTTAAAATTTAAAAGGGGGTATGGAAAATAACTTTCCCAAAATCACTTTCAAGATATGAAACTCTCACGAAGAGGCATAGGCCATGCGACTTACAATTTGAAACAGTAGTTTTAAAACACCATGAAGGTATAATTTCAGATATTTGCCAGAAAATGCGCTAAAATGAAAATGTGAATTTTGGGAAAAATAACACCGTATAGTAAAAAATTAAAAAAGTAAGAAAATACACCAATTTCAAAAAGAAAGTCAAAATATCAAGGTCCCTACCGATTAGGCATAAATAAAACAAGAATATCAGTTGTAGTTTATTGCATTCGTAACAGTGATTCCTAACCTAATTTTCGGCATAATCACCACTGTTGTTCTGGCATTTGTCGTAGCATGGCACTAAATTTTATATGCCCATGGTATATGTGTGACAGCAAAGACTGCAACTATATCTACCGCAGCGTAGCTGTCAAATCCTTGCCCTGCCAGAAACTTCTTCAGTTAAACAAAGATATGAAAGTTGGTACATTCAAGGCCAGGGCTGTACAGGGAGTGGTCCAAGATCTCTCACCTGAAGTGATGCAAAGGGCCCGTGTGTACACAGCTGTATGGGGTTGTGCACATTCGATTGGCCTTCCGTGAATTGTCTGCACCATCGTCTGACCATACTATCACTCACGACGTCTGGTCTGCACACCACACGATTGCTGGTGGCTCTGTGGCAAATTCTGAGCATGCAATGTAGGCTACATCGCAGTCGGTGGGAGACTGTATGAGAGCTGCAATCTTTAACCTAGAACTGTCCTAAAACGGCTGCATTGCAACTGTACCAGATTACAGCTACATGCCACTTCTTCCTGCCTGCATGTGTGTGTCTCGCTCTCCGACCATTATTATTAGAGTGTTCCTGTTTTAATGTGTGGTTAGCCAAATCAGGTACCTATACAATGCAATTCTATAAATTCCTTGTGTTAAATTTCTAATACCTATATACCCTTTTCATCAGCATTAATGGTATAACTACTTGTTGCCAGTTTCACAGTACTTCATTTGGATATACTGTACTGAAGCAGAAATCCCATTGATAATGTAAGGAAATATGACACTTTATTTTGTTCGATTCAGTTGCTTCACTCATATGCAAGAGTTAAGTTGTTTGCTTTACAGAGAAGAGAGAAGTAGTTTTATGCATTGAAAAATGAGTCCGCACTCACGGTTCTTGCAAGCAGAGGGTTCCAAATCTCAGTGGACACTGGAAATATCAACATATTATACCGAGAATGTATAAGGAGACTGATAAATTACAAATTGTATATCTTAAACAATCACTCTTCTCTGTTATCTAATTTAGTCGTAACTTTAAAAATAATCAAGTATTTTATTTTAAACTTACTGCGTATGACAAAATTCCATAATCTTTCCCTAGCTTGTGAATTGTAACAATTTTCCAAATTCACTATTTTGCAGTTTGAATTTAAATCATAGAGAATAAAGAAATTAAGTCAATTTCATAGAAGATAATATTGGTACTTAACAAAACCATACGTGGCTCTCTATGAGTTTATTATTTCCATTTGCAAAAACATCAATTTAGTTTAGTTTGTAATTGTCAGGGGAAAATGTAAATTTTGTCCTGGAATACCTGGAAAAGTCAGGGAATTTCATTTCTGCTTGTTTGTAGCCACCCTGAAGTTGCATTTTCTCTACTTACATTCATTACGTCCAAATTTTATCCTAATGGATAATCTCGGAACGCAAAATGTTTTAATTGACTCGAATTCAGAATGACTAATATATACTTGACCTACATTTTTTAAATGCAAAGTCTGGCTGACGAAAATGTGCCTCAACACGAAATGAAAATGCAATTTTCATTAGATACACTAAAAATGCTGACCAAAGGAGACTTTATTATATGTTATGAATAACATTGCACATGTAATCCTCTAACAGGGTTTTCTTTGGAATAAGATTCGCGAGGGCTTAATAGGATTAAGTATCATTCAGTGCAAAGCAATAGCTATAAACATGAGATAAACCTGAAAAGAGGGGTTAGTATTCACCATAAGAGAAGTGCAGCAGGTAAAACAAAATACATATGTAAGGAAGAGATGTGTAAGTGTAAGTTTCTATGTGAAAATTGATTGAGTAGTAGCACTAGATGCTTTTACGTCAGGGGTCCCAGGTTCGAATACCGGCCTGGTCATTGGTGTTATTTTTGAATCTTCTATTTATCATATGTTCACTCATCTTCATCGTCGCGATTTCAAAAAAACTGGCAGAAAAGCGACGCTAATGTTATGTTAAGATGTCAAACCTGTAACAAGCATACAGCAAAGTTGTGTGAAGGATTGACTATAAGCTTCTATCACATTTAATCTAAGCTCACACAAAGATAGCGACTGAGCGAACCAGAGCAATGCAAAGCTAAGAAAGCACTTAATCATTGAGAGTAGCAATGAATTTCAAGGCTGCAAATTTCTGCAAATGTCAGAGTTTGAACTCTCAAATAATAATTCTTATGTGACGAATAGTATCATGTTGTAAGCCAGTGGGGATTTCAGGTGCTTTGCGTATTGTTGCTTTTCGAAATAATTTTTGTTGTTACCATTCTTGATATACTCTTAAAATATTCTTCATTTTACAATAAGTTCTTAATTAGTTTCGGTTTTTGTTTCAAGTCCATTTTATGCACAGATAGGCTAATCGGTATAAAGTGGGATCCAAACCTTTATATGTCTCCACCGGGTATGGAATTCAGGGCCCCTTGATTACACGGCTTGACGTTATTACTACGTCATCCTGAAGACCCTCCGCAATGGGTTACATGTGCATGGATTAACATAAATTCATTTTAAACATATTTCGGACACTAAATAAAGTTCATTATCACCACAGATTGGAAATTAGTTTTTTGCGAAAAATACGAGGAATACCTATCGTTCTTCTCTTGTTACTATTCATTAGAAAATAAGAATTATTTCATTTCACTCTCACGATCTATCGTTGCTGTTTGTTGATTGACGAAACAACAATGCTTCAAGCTCAAAAGCCGACACCGAAACTTAGATTTTTGTTATTTCACGCCATTGTTCTACCAGTTTCCGTTAATTGCGATGATGAAGATTAAAGATGTGATAGGTGGAGGCAGGATGAAGACCAGGTTCAAAACCCAGCTATTGGACTTTGAAGCGCATTACGCTAACCAATTTGTCACGGGGTTGGTTTTCAGTTCATCAAATCACTCTATTCGTCATTCAAATTCCAGAAGTAGCAAAGCAACGTAAAATAACGAAAACAGAAAGCAAGAACATATCTACTTATCATCACCCAGCAAATCGACACACTAACCTCTTCTGGCATTCGTTTTGCAGAATGGCCTTGAGGATTAAAGATCGCCATCTTCCTGGTTCAGCTCGAGACAATTCAGGTGCCTTATCATAGCTGTCCTGAAGCATACAGGGTTTCTAACCCACTTCGCCGTGAGGTCTACTATTACCTTTGCTGTTGTTTGTACACATGATCATATTTCAGCAGATTACATAATTCAACATATGTCACTGTTCAGCATATTAAGAACAATTTTTACAGAACACAGAGGCAGTAAACCCCACCAAGCGACTCATTTACTTCTTCCTAGCCTAAAGTTGAGTATCACCATACCAAAAGGTGGCAAGATTCCAAGGCTTTTTGGTTTCAGTATTTACGTTCAGTAATAAGTCTGGAGTCTGGCCTCTCCAATTTTGACTGTCCAAGCTAAAGCTCTTATTTTCTCTCGCACCTGCACTGGTCTATAATTCTAGGTTCATCCTTTCATCAAATGCAGCACACTTTTCATTTTTATGAGTTTTTATATACATAATTTATTTGTATCGCAATAATATAAAAGTTAGAGTAGACAGCATTTCATTGTGCTTTGGTACTGCACCAGTATTGAGCAAATATATTAGCAGTAATCAGAAGGCTACACTTTAAAAGTAGCTTCTCTACAGCTACAGCTAATCTTCCAAAAATGTAACTTTGTTACAGCTACATCTATGTTTACCAAAAATACACTTCCTTCTATGTGATAATGGCCGCTTTACTACTTCTGCATAAGAAATAAACCAACCATATGGATATTCAAAATAATTGCTTAGCACTTGTACTTACTAGAAAGTAGGTTCCATTATTATTAACATGAGACTCTCAGTGGCAATAGATACCAAATCGAAATATTAATGTACATTGATAATATCTTCCAAAATGATATAATTTGGACTTTTTTATCCAATAAAAATTGCGTTGAATGCAGTTGTTTTTTCCTCCTTCAACCTGTGGTGCAACAGCCCGTAAGGTTCAGGGTCTACCTAATGACTGCCTGTCTCACTCCCATATGCCTCAGCAGAGGTGGTCAGCACAACAAACCCCCAGTCGTTGTTGTAGGTATCCATGACTGGTTTATGCTACTTATTCATAGCTCCCCAATTTTCCCACGATGGTGAGTGGCCATGGTCCCATGCTCTGGTCGAAATCCCATGAGAAAAGTTGTTACAGTTACCCAGGATACTTGTACCTGTAAATATGTAGAGAATATTTTTGGAAGCAATTGATAATTTCTGTGGCATTCACCTTTACAAGCATTGTAGGCCTCCCCAATGGCACAGTGGTAGCATCGTTGCCTTGTAATCAAGGGGTCCGGTGGAGGCACATAGTGGTTCATATCCCACTTTAAACTCTAGGTTTAGTCCCAGTGAGCCTTACTGTGCATAAAGTGGACTTAAAACACCAAATCAAAAAAAAAAAAAAAAAAAATTGGAAGCATTGTAAAAAAGAGAAAGTTGAAAGGTAACATGTACTTGTGCCTAATAAATTTTATTGGAGTGGACATAGTGTGGCTGAAAATGTCAACTGAATACAACACCTAAATCATTTTCTGAAATACTTGAGCCATCACCCAATTAGGACTACTGTGAATGTTTTACTTTTGCAAATATACAGCTTCCAGAGATTGGTCCCCAGCCTGCAAGAGACTTACAAGTGTGAGTTCATGTAAGACCAGGGGCCTACCTTGAGCACTGAGAGAGGGATGAGACCTAGATGGAGTTCAGAGGCTGAGGGCATGTGAGGATGGAGGTTGACCTTGAGCTTTGACACTGTGCAGTGGCAGCCTTAAGTCAAATGGAGGTCACAAGTAGATATGGTTGTAGTAACTCTTTTTTACCCCGCAACAGAAAGAAGAAAAGGAAGATTGAATGAATGTAACTATGTGAGACAATGACAACATATTGTCACACTATTGATGTGTACCAAGCTTTATGGCCAACCTAATGAAAATTAAAGCAAAGATATGAATATTTTTTGACTAAGTAGTAGAAAAAATATTATGTATTTATTCTTGCAGGAGTAATATACATTAAATTAGGCACACATAGATTTACTACATAGAACTTTAAGTGAAAACTCATTCAAAGTCAAGCCGGCTCAGTAGCTCAGTGGTAGAACAATGGCATCGAATGCCAGAGACCTGGGTTCGAATCCTGGTCCAGCCTGCATTTTTTTGCTGAAAGTTCTACATAATAATATGTACGTCACCTTCAACAGTCTATTCTACTCTCCTTTCTTTCCATTGATTTATACATGTCAGTCTTTCTCATTATTTACTCAGAAAGTGAAACTACATTTGTATCATATTTTTTTCAGCTACGTCATCAAGAACACCGTGGAAGAACAAGTACAAGATGTCCCAAGGTCAGCTCCACATTTGCCAGTGTCTGCAGGAAACTTAAGAGAACAAGAGCAGCCAAAAGAAATTGCAGAATGTATTAGTACAAATGAAAAATTAGAGGCTGAACCTGCAACAAAAACCCTTGCAAGCAAGGCACATGTTGAAGGTTCCAAGCCTAACAATAGGAGAAAGCAACGTATAGCTCCCATTTCCAACAACACTTTCCCTGACAAAGGTGATTTTATAACCCATGAACCACAGATGTTTTTTAAGGATTCAGTTTCCAAGAAAACTTTTGTCCATGAAGCTGAGCATAATACATTTATGAGTGTTCCCACACAAGAGAGACATTTTAGTTGTTCAATTTGCAACAAGTATTTTGCCCGTAAGTTTCATCTTAATGAGCATGTCAAGGTTCACACTGGAGAGAAGCCTTTCAATTGTTCAATTTGCAATAAATATTTTGGCTGTAAAGGAGTTCTTAGTGTACATATGACTGTTCACACTAAAGAGAAGCCTTTCAATTGTTCAATTTGCAATAAAAATTTTGCCCGTAGAGGAGATCTTAGTATACATATGAATGTTCACACTAAAGAGAAGCCTTTCAATTGTTCAATTTGCAATAAATATTTTGCCCGGAAAGGAGATCTTAGTGTACATATGACTGTTCACACTAAAGAGAAGCCTTTCAATTGTTCAATTTGCAATAAAAATTTTGCCCGTAAAGGACAACTTAGTGTACATATGACTGTTCACACGAAAGAGAAGCCTTTCAAATGTTCAATTTGCAACAAAGATTTTGCCCTTAAAGGTCATCTTAATAAGCATGTGAGACGTCATACTGGAGAGAAGCCTTTCAATTGTTCAAATTGCAATAAATATTTTGGCCGTAAAGGAGATCTTAGTGTACATATGACTGTTCACACTAAAGAGAAGCCTTTCAATTGTTCAATTTGCAATAAAAATTTTGCCCGTAGAGGAGATCTTAGTATACATATGAATGTTCACACTAAAGAGAAGCCTTTCAATTGTTCAATTTGCAATAAATATTTTGCCCGGAAAGGAGATCTTAGTGTACATATGACTGTTCACACTAAAGAGAAGCCTTTCAATTGTTCAATTTGCAATAAAAATTTTGCCCGTAAAGGAGAACTTAGTGTACATATGACTGTTCACACGAAAGAGAAGCCTTTCAAATGTTCAATTTGCAACAAAGATTTTGCCCTTAAAGGTCATCTTAATAAGCATGTGAGACGTCATACTGGAGAGAAGCCTTTCAATTGTTCAATATGCAACAAAAGTTTTGTCCTTAAAGGTTATCTTAATAAGCATGTGAGGGGTCACACTGGACAGAAGCCTTTCAATTGTTCAATTTACAACAAAGATTTTGCTCATAAAGAACATCTTAGGGACCATGTGAAGGTTCACAATAAAGAGAGGCCCTTCTAATTGTTCAATTTCCAATAAATATTTTGCCCCTAAAAGAGATCTTAGTGTACATATGAATGTTCACTCAAAAGAGAAGCCTTTAACTGTTCAATTTACAACAAAGGTTTTTCTCCTAAAAGCCGACTTAATGTGCATGTGAGCATTCACAGTACAAAGAAGCTTTTCCTATGTTCAATTTGCTAAGATGTTTTGTCTGGTGGTGTACACTTAATGTACACATGAAGCTTGACAATCAAGAGTAATATTTCAAATGTTTAATTTGCAACAAATGTTTTGGGAATAAAGGACGTCTTAATTCGCATATGTGCATTCATGCTAGAGAGAAGCTTTTCAATTGTTCAATTTGTAACAAATGTTTTGGCTGGAATGATAAGTTTAATAGAGACATACGAGGATGTTTCATCTCAAAGAGAAACTGTATTTATGACAAGATTTTCCTGTAAAGATAACTTCAGGGTACATATGGGGAGACACTTGAAACAAAATCTATTAATTGTTTAATTTGAATCAAATATTTTGTCTGCAAACATAAAGTTATTATGCATGTGAGGAGATTACACACCAAACAGAATTCATTAAGGAAGTTTTGCAAACATCGGTATTTCTAAATGGATTTTTAAATAGAAATCTCTTGACTCTGTGCACATCTCACATGCTTCAGGATTTTGACATCTGCATTTCAGAATCAATTGTCTGCACATCAGGAGGAACGTCTCTATGTCCAGCAGGGATCTCATCCATGCTTTCAAACATGCCACCAGTAGTTGAAAGATAATACCGATATTTGATTTTTAACTGACAAACCAATTTTTATGCTTATTCCTTATCCAAGGAACAAAACAGAGATGGAAGCTGTCATAACAGGCTCTTTAACCTGTACAGTGGGAATCATTTGTATTCCCAGACAGTGGGGAAGTTTTTCCTTGCAGACAGGTAGAACGCTGTCGCTGGGTACGAGCCAAGTGGTGTCGGCAATGAACAGCCTCTCCCCACCCCCACCTGGTGCACTTCTAATCACAGGCAAGCTGCAAAACCAGTTTTTGCATGCTCACAACACTCCTCTAACAGCATTCTCCAAAGGAAATATATAGGGAGTAATTCATTCGTAAGGGTTTCGAGACGAGTGAAGTATTTATTACTTTTAAAGCACATGTGATTATTTTTTTTAAAAAAATATATATACAATAATAAATCATCACCACAGTGCGCAATGTCAGGTCAAGATGATAACTCATCTGCCAGTAGACCAAACAGGTGTTCATTCTTGAGTTTGAATCTTCTGAAAATGATCCTTTATATTCAATATCATCAATTTGTTTTTATGTTTAGAAAGCAAGGTTACAGATTGCACAACACAGTAATTTACACAATTACCTTCCATGTAGGAGGAGGGAAGGGGCGGCAACTTGAGAAGTGCTTGTTAATTTCCATTATTGTCCCAACTATTTTATTATCAATAGTATAAACACAAAGCTAAGAAAGTATACATTATGCATATGCGCGTAATATAACTCATCAACTTTGTTAAATGCAAAATTTTGAGCTATTAACTCATCAACATGATTCGTTAAAAGTTTGATTCTCACTGGATGACTATTTTTACATATAAATTTTAATGCAGTTAACTATTTTCCAAGCGTGTGACAGAAATGAAAATGAATTATTGAAAACTGATCTGAAAATGGCCTCTCCCGCGTATAGACAGATTACAGACAGATCAAGTGCTTGTTGCATTCAGACTTTGTAAAATTACTTCGTAAAAGAAAGCCAGTTGTAGTATTTTGCCCACAATGTGACTAAGACAGTTACTTTTTATGGAGTGTAACTGATTTGCATAGTTTACCATTACTTTAAAGAGTAACGATGTTATTTGCATATAAGCTAAACCTCGTAGAACATGTAACATGCTTGAACTGAAGGCAGCCTTTCCTCGTCTTTATCCTCAAAAGTGAACATTCATTTTCAAAAATTATAATAAACTCACATGAAAATAGACACGAAATTGAAAGTGAACCTGAAAAACCACATCATCCAAAATAACCCACATTGCAAATGTATACACATAACTATTAACTTTTAAAAAAAAAACAACTTTGAGTAAATCAATTGAACTCCTTACCATGGGCGTAGCCAGAATTTTTTTGTGACGGAGAGGGAAGGGAGGAGGGCTGAGGCCATCTATAGTCGAAATAATATAGAATTGAATTGCTTTATTGAATTGTTGTTTTAAGTCCACAGACCCCTCCCGATGCCCATGTTCCTTACCCGAAAACGTAACCCGAGGCACAGTTTATCGTTTCACAAAGTAACTACTTACAGTTACTGGGTACTTTAAAATCCTGACTGAATTTGCTTTACTGGGAGCAAATTTCTGCCAACAAACCTTCACACACATAGCTATAAATTTTGGTCAGTTTGGACATTTTCAAACACTGCCTAGGTTAGATTCCTGGGGAGCTTAAGAGAAGGAGACTCACAAGAGGGTTTAAAATATGGAATAAATATAGTGCATAATTTAGATGGGGCGCGTGACGCTAAGATAACGTCACCAATTGTGTGTCCATGATCACTGCAACAAATGTAGATCCTTTCAGCTGGAATTGTTATAGAAGTTGGAAACTCCGAAGGATGGTTAGCTATTGGCACACTTTAAAGTCTAACTAACAGAATTTTGGAAAATACACTTCACACGTTTGATGCACAGAATATATATATTATGTGTTATGAAGAAGCAAGCAGTTTGATCATGACCGAGAAATATTCATTGACATACCTTTCTACGCTGTTGGTATCCAAGTGCCCGTGAAACGCTGTAATGAGTGCATTAGTTTAGAGCAGGATTACATGATAAATAAAAGTATTTTCTATCCATCCAAATGTGTTCCCTTATTCTGAAAAATCAAAACTTCCGGTTTAACTTGAATGCCTCTCCTAGCTCATAATATAATTTATTTAAAGAAATGTAGAGAAGATTGAGTGCAACATGTTCTTGTCATTTACGTATTATTATTCTAATAAATAAATTTTATGACACAAACTTTTATGCTTTCTACACTAATAAGCTAACCAGGTTTCGGTTTGCAATAATCAATCATGTTTCTACCATCAATCACAATCTATAACGTCATTAAGGACATATTGAACTAGTCTCTGGTTCAAACTATGGGCGGGTTTGAATCAGATATATTTTGAGCCTTGGCAAAACACTGATTGAAGTTAGGCGCGATTTGACGTTTGCACGGAATCGTCTGGCATTATTGACCGTAATGTACTTAAAATGTTTTGTCAATAGCTTCATTTGTGTTGTTTATGTTGCCTTGGAGTTTGCTTGACAACAATAAAATGGAATTAACTCGTGAACATTTTCGTGCGATGATTTTTTAAGATTTTCGACGTGGATTATCAAGACAAGAGTGCATCGATCAACTTACTTCCACATTTGGCGATGAAGCTCCATCCTTTGCCACTGTGAAACGCTGGTATAACGAATTTAATCGTGGCCACCATTCGCTCACCGACGAGATTCACGAAGGTCGTCCAAAATCAGTTGTTGTTCAAGAAAACATTGATGCTGTGCAAAACCTAATACTGCAAGATCGTCATGTGACATACTGCGAGATTGAGGCAACCATAGGCATTAGTTCCACCAGCATATATAAAATATTACATGATCATTTAGCTGTGAGAAAGGTATGTTCTCGTTGGATCCCACACAATTTGACAAAAACTCAAAAAGACGCTCGCGTCAATTGGTGCAAACAAATGCTCAATAAATACAATCGTGGTGCTTCAAAAGACGTATATAAGATTGTAACAGGTGACGAATCATGGATATATGCATATGAGCCGGAACGTAAACAGCAGTTGACTGTATGGGTGTTTCAAGATGAACCCAATCCAACAAAAGTTGTTCGCGCTCGAAGCACATCGAAACAAATGGTCGTCTGTTTTTTCGGGAAAACTGGTCATGTGGCAACTGTGCCTTTAGAGGAACGTAGAATGGTCAACTCTGAATGGTACACAACAATTTGTTTGACAGAGGTCTTCGGTCAAATACGGAAAACAAACAAACGCCGTCGGATCATTCTTCATCAAGTCAATGCCAGCTGTCACATATCTCGTCTAACAACCGACTTTATGAACAGTCAAAAAATCGAATTGATGGGTCATCCGCCATACAGTCCTGATTTGGCACCCAATGACTTCTTCTTGTTCCCGAATGTCAAGAATAAATTGCGTGGACAACGATTTTTGTCGGCGGAAGATGCATTTGATGCGTTCAAAAACCATATTATGGAGGTGTCTCAAGAAGATTGGAAAAACTGCTTTGACAAATGGTTCGAACGAATGCAAAAGTGTATTGACCATAAAGGAGAATACTTCAAAAAACAATAAAGCAGTTTTCAATGCCAAATTCCTGTTTTTTCATTGTTAGGCTCAAAATATAAATAGTGACCCTCGTATAATTGTGACCAAGCGAAAAGTGTCTTTGGTATCATCTCCCATTTTTGCCTTATCAATGCTTTATTCCTGTCATCATATCAAAGTATAAATTTCCATTGTTAGTGGAAAATCAAAAGTAAGGAATGCCAGGGAAAGAGCCTACCCTGTTGATTGATTGATTGAGTTGGTGTTTAAAGTAAACTTTATGCACAGTAGGGCTAATCGGGACTGGACCTACAGTTTAAAGTGGGATCCAAACTACTATGTTCCTCCACAGGGAATTGAACCCAGGACCCCTTGATTACAAGCCAACGATGCTACAACTGCAACATCGGGGAGGCCTAAAAGGCAATAAAAGTAAAGTTCGCAGTCCATCAATTCAGAACAAAGAATTAATGAAAATCATGTAATATTAAGTGGCATTTAGAAGAGTGATAACGTGTTTGGGGAGGGGTCGGTGCTTCCCCGAGACGTAATCCTTTTCTCTCTCAAAACATTGAAATAAATTACCATGACTTCTGTAAAGTTAATATGAATACGTGCGTGTAATTTTACTCTAATCGTGGATTGGAATTACAGATTAAAGTGGGATCTGAACCACTACGTGTATCCACCAGGTATCGAACCTGAGATGACGATGTTACCGCTATGCCATCGGGGAGGCCCTGCACATGTATTGATTAGGAATTACAATGACAAACTATCAAGCGATTTTAAACTGACAACATGCCATCCCTCGTGGCTGAGAGGTTAGCACATTGCGCTATGATGGCAGGGGTCCCAGGTTCGAATTCTGGCCTGGGCATGGATGTTTGTGAGTGTTCATTCATCAATTTCATCTAATCATCACTCACCCCATCTTTGAAAAATAGCGAAAAGTGGCACAAAAAGCGAAGTAAATTATAGAAAATCAATAAATAATTAACTTTCAACATACCTGGTTTAAAATTACATCTTTACAAATTAGGCAAGATGGCACATATAAATAAGTTTTTATTGAGGTTTTTTATGTGCAGAAACATATGCAATTATCATCATTTGATGTACAGAGTAAACATCTTTAAAATATAGTTACTGGAAACAAATTGTGTTCCCTCCCTCCCCCGAACAGTCAAATCCTCATGTGTAGCTTTGGGCCTATAGCAAGAGCAGTCTACATATTAAAACGTCAATACACCCCACCCTTTGCTCCTTAGGAAAGACACTGATTATAGAAAGCAATGAATGTATAATATTATGTTACAGATCATGCCAAAAGATCTGTTTAGCCTTCATGTATACAAATTATTTGCATTTATCTAGATATGTGCACAAGCAATTAGAATGAGTGATAAATATTCAAGTCAACCAGTGACTTGTTTAATTGTTTTAGGGAGGCAGTCGTTTTTCGTTTTCTACAATGTGTATTTCAGAGTAAGCTATGCAAACAAAACTTGATGTGTGTTTGTGCTTCTGGGAACATTATTACTTCAGTGTAAATGTGGAACATTTTGACAGTAGCCATAAGTTGAACATATTTTAAGAGTTTGAATAATATTTTTATCCTTCTATTCAACACACTGCACAGATTGCAATAAAAAAAGAACAAGAAGTAATATTTGCAAGTTTTCAGATATCTTTCTTTACTCCTAGGTCAATAATCTGTGCTAATAAAAATCGCACTTCTGAAAATTGAATTGAATAGGGAGAAAGGGAGAATTCAAACTGAGAAATTATATCACCACTATTCACATGAAAGCGTATATAGAGTGAGATGAGTGAAAATGTTAATAAAGCCACTAACCTTGCAATTCCCTTGCTTTTTTCCAACCCTTTGCCAGGTTCTTTGTTTGTTTTTGTTATCACTTTAGTCAAAACACGTTGATGTTTTTAAAAATGCCTCTATAGTTTGGAACTCGGGAAGACTGGCCCTCTATTTAATTGATATAATTGTATTAATTGATAATGCTCATTTAGCCTCAATCAGAAACGAACTGTAAATGCAGTGTGCATCGGCACTGTATTTCATATGATAATTACTATACACATATCCCCCTTGCAGACATAACATGCAGTACATCTGAAACACCTTTCCATTTCCTTCCCACAACCTTTGCAGTTGGGGCTTGTGACCTCCACGCAGGGCGATTCCCGGTGTAACGTAACAGGCAGGTAGAACCACCTGACGTGGCTCGTCGCCAGCGACAGCCTCGCAACGACAGCTGTCTGGAAGGAGAAGCTTCCCTCCCCATCATCCGGGAATTAGAATGATTCCCACTGTACATTGTGACCATTGTGGATAGGGATTTTATTGGCCTGAGCTGTGCATATTGTCACCTATGTACACAGGATCACTTTTTAGTAGATTACATAATACAACATGTTAAAATGATATTTAGAAACCACTGATGTAGCTCGTAAGAGGATCTCTCTCTCACCCACAGCTGATGCACTGAGAAAAATTAATATTGTAACATTTAATGTGAACTTAAAATTGATGAATTTAATTTTCGTTATTTGACTTTTCTCGTAGATGTACTTCTCAATATCAACAATATGAGCATTCCTATAGAATTTTTTTCGCAAGCATTTCTAAAACCATGCTTGCTGCTTCTTAGTGACCACAAACACTTTCCTTTTGCATCAATTTCTGAACGAGTTTGACTACTGCGCTATGAACAATTGGCCAGCCACCTCTCAGTATGTCTGCAGTTGAAGAGATCTGCAACTTTCCTTGCACTGTCCACCACAATGTAAGGTAGCATCAATGTGCTCTTTGATCAATGGCATGTTGGTTCACTGCATAACTACAAACAAACATTAATGAATAGCATGCACGTAACAATGGCAGTCTTTATCCTTAACATTGAGTAAATTTAAAATGATTAAAGACATTGTTAAATGCATTTCATCATTCTCTTTGCCAGAAAATTTCACTTCATTTTGGTGTTTCATTTCCCCTATTCCCATTTGAAGAAGTTAAGTTGAATTCAAGATATTAGATTGGGATGATGGAAGTGGTTTTCCAGTTACTTCATATGGTTCCATTCATGTACAGTGATAGCTGAAGAAATGATATGGGTGGTTCCACACTTTTGGATCACACTGAATTTGTAATCAAGTTTGGGTTTATTTTAGAGTTACTCTGAGTGAATCAGAATGAATATATTGTTTTATGCATGTTGAAGAATTCTGTAATGCTGTAATGCAGTTTGGCACAGAAATTTCCGACAATGCCTTGACCTCGTCCTGAAATAATCTTAATGCACATGTGAGGGATCACACTGGAGAGAAGCATTTCAATTGTTCAATTTGCAACAAAGATTTTGCATATAAATATCATCTTACTGAGCATATGAGGGGTCACACTGGAGCTAAGCCCTTCATTTGTTCTACAGTGTAGGAACATTTTTCCAGCTCCCACTGTTGTCTAGGATTACTACTGTAGGAGTTGGAGTCCTGTCCAATACTGGTTATGTTCCACATTTGATTTCACGCCATTGTCAATTGGAGCTAGGTAGAGACCCCGGATTTGCTTTATTATTGTTGTTATGATAAGATATTTCAAACGATATTTTCTTGGACCCTCCTTGCTATTTCAAAAAATTGAGTCGACCCCAGTCTACAACCTTGTGGGGGGCCCGGGTAGGGAATGGTTGGCATCAAAACGTTTTCCACTGAACATCATGGAATACGTGTTTCGCCATTTCTTCCTATTTACAGCCGTTCTCACAATATCCAGGTTGGGGTGAGACTTTATGGATATCCTGTATATATTTAGCATAGACAGTAGCAATGCACATCATTTTCAGTTCGTGTGTTTTACGCATGAGGCCTGAGTGAATCAGAAGCTTGTGACTGTTTGCTTGTTGGTGAGCGTCTTGTTATTTGCTACTATTAGCGATTGAATCAGAAACGCTACAATACACTGCATACAAGAATCCGCTGGATATATTTTGAATATTTGTGTCGGAAGTTCTGAATATCCAATACATATCCAGGAATGTCCAAAAGACATCCACTGGATATCCATTTGCCCACATACGTGATATCCCAGAGATATCCAGAAATGGATATGTTTTGGACATTTTGGACATCAAATGGGACGTAATGTGTACATTGTGCTTTGATTTAGACATTTTTGTACATACTTTGGATATTGTATGGACACGAAAAGTACAATTTTTGGATTACATAGTACGTTTGGATCTTATCTGGATATTTTTTCGATATGAAAAGATGCATGCAACAATCAACCACCAATTTTTGTCGTTAATTTTCTTGTTTCCTCTTAAAATAGGCATTAGTCAAGTTGGATAGTTCAATGAACTAACCGATCTGTAACTACGCACTGATAATGAATAGGTTTTATTTTATTTTCTCCTCGTTTTCCATTTAGAAGGGCACACCTTCTCTTTGGTAAGTGAATTATTTTCATAAATTTTCCTAATACAAGGTGATGGTCTAAGTGTTTTTTTTTGTGTATTAGGAGTACATATTTACTTATTCTGAGGGTGTTTCATTCAGATCTTATTTATTCAGTGACGGTAGTGCGAAATTTACTTCGTTGAGGAAAGTAATAATTTGTTATGGCGCGGCATGTGTTGGATATATCACGTGCTGTAGTTTCGAAGGGTGATGGATATTATACAGCTGATAGTCAGGATGCTGTGGATCTATCAGGAAGGTGTACATGGTTAAGAGATGCTGTAATGGTGTGCAGTGGCATGTAGGAAGGCAGTCGTGAAGAGCATCTTTGTACATTGTGCTGAGAAGTTGTGGATGGTGCGAGTTCATTCGACCAGTTATATATTTGTGACGGATGGCTTCGATGTGGGTTGTGATTTCAGGAAAGGTTATTTGCTCGTACAGTAGTCGTGTAGGACTTGGTAGGACTACTCTGAAGGTCAAACGAAGAGCATGTCTTTCCAGAACATGTAGTTTATGAAAAAATGAATCTGGTGCTGATATCCATGCAGTGTGGCCGTAAGTAATTGCTGGTCGAAGGAAAGCCTTGTAGGTATGTAAGACGACCTGGGAGTTGAGTCCCCAGGAGGTTCCAATTAGATGTTTGAGTAACCTTAGCCGATTTGCAGCTTTCTTGACAATGTTGAGCAAGTGAGGTTTCCAGGTTAGCTTGGAGTCAAATATGACTCACAGGTATTTTGCAGTGGTGGCAGGCAGAATAGGAGTTCCCCGTATTTTAATGTTTAACAATGTTGGGTTCCTTTGGATCTTCGAGCGACAGCCTGTCTGTAGAAACACCAATGCTTGTGTTTTGAGAGCATTAATTGTGAGACGCCATGTGTCACACCATCTTTGGAAGGAGTTTATAGCTGGTTGAAGAGCTTTGTTGATAGCTTGGATGGTTGAACAACATGCGAGGAATGCGGTGTCGTCGGCGAATTGGTAGATAGAAACTTATGGGTTTCTTGGCATATCGGCAGCGTATAGTATGTAGAGTAATGGTGATAGAGCAGCACCCTGTGGAACGCCAGAGTAAGGGAAAATGGGGTATGACATCGCTCCATTTACATTGACATAAGCGACCCTATTTGTTAGAAAGCTGTGTACTAATCTGACATAGGAAAGCGGTAGGTGGAATTTATGAAGCTTGTAGATGAGTCCAGTATGCCATACTTTGTCAAATGCTTTCTCCAAGTCGAATAGTACTAGACAGGATGGTTTGGAAGAGCTGAAGTGATTTGTGATGCGAGTCGTTAGTTTTAACAAATTATCAAGGACACTGTGTTGAGGTCTAAAGCCTGCTTGGTGCGACGGAAGTAAACTGTGTGCTTGTAAGTGCATGTGTATGCATCGAACAATGATGCGTTCGAATATTTTGCTAAAGGTTGATGTGAGCTGAATAGGTCGATAGTTTGTGGGGTTGGTACTATCTTTGTTTGGCTTTGGGAACATTAGAACCCTCGAAATCTTCCAGCCTGTCGGGTAGTGTCCTGTGCGGAGGATAAAATTGTAGATAATAGCCAGAAAGGACAGCAATGCAAGCGGGGCCTGTTTAATCAATACGTATGTGATATTGTCCAAGCCAGGAGCAGTGTTTCTCTTCCTACGCACAGTATTCATAATATCGTCTGTTGTAATAGGAACCGTTAGAGCATTATTAGGACCAATAGTGTGCGTATTACTTGGTTGCAGTTGTCTGTTATTGGGGTTGGTGACTCTGTCAATTTTGATCTGGAGGCGGAGATTTGGAGCTAGTTTTGGTGTTGGAGTGAAAGTGTCTTGCAAGACATTTGCGAAGGCATAAGCTTTTTCAGTGTCGGTGTTTAGAGCTGCGTCCTTAATTGTTATCGGATAAGGAGTACTACTGGATTGTCCAGTGAGCACCTTGAAACATTTCCAGTATTTGGTGGCATGGCTCTCATCAGTCAATTGGTTGCACATTTCAATCCATCGACTTTGTTTATAAGCTTTTATATAGTTTTGAACTGTACGCAGCCATTGACGGTGTAAGTTAAGGGATTCAGGATTTCTGGTCTGGAGGTAGTCCCTGTATGCTCGTCGTGATGCTGTGATTAGATGAAGATATTGCTGAGGTAGCTTTGGTTTGTAACTATTGAGAGTGGTGGTAGGTATGTTAGTGGTTGCCGCACTGGTAATCTGTGCCGTAAGATGTTCCACCGCCGTATCGAGTTCCTGTGAATTGTTTGGTGGTGGAGGTGGGTCAGAAAAAGCATGCTATAGCTTTGCACTATATGCCTCCCAGTTCGCTTTGTTGTTACACCAGATTTTCCGAGGTTGTATTTTACTGCTCATATTGCGGTTACCAAGATTCAAGGTGATTTTCACTGGATCATGGTCACTGCCGATGGAATCCAGCACAGATATGTTCCAAAACAGGTACTAAGAGATGTTGATGTTATAACGACGTCAGGGGTAGTGTTACTTATGGGACGTGTGGCTCTGGGCAGTACATGGAATTCCGCTGTAGTGTTTTGGTCCAGAAATTGTAAAAAGTTTGTTTCGTCTTGCACGCTGCGACTATGATAATTGATGTCCGCTGCTATGATATAATGTTTGCTGAGGTTTTGGATATGTTGAAAGAATTGGTATGGAACAGTCTCCCCTGGTCTTACATAGATGGTAGCAAATGTAACGACCCGGGATGGATAGTAAATGGTACTAGCAGTATGTTCTGGCGAGTGGAAGTTTGGTGGGAAGGTACTGTTCGATATTGTAATTTTCTATCTATTCCAATTGCTGTGCCTCCGTTTACTCGTAAGCCCGGCGGACCATCGTGGCGTAAAATGTTGTATGGTGGCATATGACAGATCATTTTTGGAGCAAGATAGGTTTCGTTTAAAGCAAAGCAGTGAACAGATTCTTCCATGAGCAGGTGCTGCAATATAACTTTTCGTTTAGCAATGGATCTGATATTTAAAAATAGAAAATTTTACATATTCCGTACTGCCATTCAAAACCTTAAACTGCAGTTTCCAAGTGAGATATGTGGAAATGTACATGAGGACCAGAGTATGTTGCATGGAGTTGCAAGTTGAAAATGCATTTAGCAGATGTTGTTACTTGGGTGAATATTTGTGTTCTTAGAAATTGATGCACATTTTGGAGAGTCAGTGTGAAGAAACGTATTAGATCTTCCACTGTTACTGGATGTCGTAGTGAGTTGTCAGGTTCTGTAGCAATGTCATTGGTGCGCAGGGGAATTGTTAGGTCAGGGTGTCCAGGTATTGCATCTGGCTTGGCTTTGCATTTGTAACTGTATGTAGGATGGTTTTCCGTACATGTGACACATTTTGGTGGAGCAGTTTGGTTTTGACATTCTTTGGTTGAATGGGGTCCTAAACAGTATCCGCATTTATCTCGTTTTGGACATGCAGCAGTAGTGTGCTTGCTATACTGTTGGCATTTTTCACACCGCAATGGAAGAGGTTGTTGAGAACGGGATGGTTCAATTTGTATCTGCGTCTGTATATGTATGCTCCACTGTGTAGTAGTGTCTACAGCATTTTGTGAGTCTGTTAGGATCCGCACCATGTACAGGGGTTGGACAAAATAATATGAAGCCCCACCTAATATGGTGTGGGACCGCCTTTGGCTTTGAGAACAGCCTGAATCCTCCTGGGAATGGATGCATACAAATCTTGGAGGGTAGTCAGTAGGATGCTATACCATTCCTCAACAAGAAACTACTCCAATTCCTTAAGATTGGCTGGCGGAAAGAAACGGGCACGTACTCTGCTATTTAATACTGACCACAATGGCTCGATACTATTCAAATGAGGCAATTGTGCAAGCCAGGGAAGCTGTGTAAGACCGTCCGCCCATTTAGTACCTCCGGTGAAGGTTTTCACCCCTTCTCGCTGTCGTAGCAGCGATGCAGGAAGACCAGGATGCATATCAGAAAACCACAACCGTTAGTTGTTGTATGATCCAATGGAACAAACGCAAATCCTGTGGGAAAAGGCACAAACTCAAACCAACCGACAACGCAATCCAATGAAGCAATTCCAAACTAATTGTAGAGCCCAAGACAACCAAGAAGAGGAAGGATGAAGGTAATAGGGGAAAACAGTTTAAAAAAATAGTGTAAGTCGTATGTCTGCTCCACTCAACGTGTTCAACCAAAGGTTACCGAGTCGAAGCCTGGAGCAGTGTTCCTTTTCCGAGATATGGCGCATGCTATATCTTCTGGTGTTATAGGGGAAGTTAGAGGTTCGTTTTCATCCATATTTTGGTCATTGTTAGGTTTGAGAGCTCGGTTATGCGGGTTTGAGACACATTTTACTGTACGTGATAGGGTTGTTTTGTGTAATGGTTCAGCTTGTGCTGTGAAGATATCTTGAAAGTGGTGTGCAAAGCCGTTGGCTTTCTCTTGGTCTTCGTCTACGGATTATCCATTGACTATAATGGGATATGTAGTTCTTGACCTTTTCCCTGTGAGTTTGTTAAATTGCTGCCAGATCCCTTGTTGTAATATTGCATGTACGAAATTTTGAAAATTCTATATTGAAATTGCTGTACAGCGTAAGTTAGCAAATTATTCTCTTATCAATGTTGTGAACATTCCATAGAATCAGTAACAATTTCTTACACTTTGTTTCCCCCCACCCATTTCCCACTTTCTCACATGATTTAGCGATGTTTTGAATATGGTGATGCTCAGCTTCTTATAGATTGACTGATTTTTGATTGATTTGCTTTATTTTACTTCGCTTTTTTTGCCACTTTTCGCAAGATAGGGATGAGTGATGATATGATGAAATTGATGAATGAACACTCACAAACATCCATGGCGAGGCGGGAATTCGAACCCGTAACCCTTGGTATAGTACCGCGATATTCTAACCACTCCGCCACTTCTTATAGTATGCACAATTGCTAGTAGGTGGTTTCCTGGCGCCTGATTTTCAGAGCTGGCGCCTAGCTCCGAAGAAGATTTTTCGAGCACTGACTATGACCATTTTCTAATATTCGATACACATCCTATTTATGTTCATTGTTGGATAACAAGTTCTGGATCAGTTCTAGACATGTATCAGATATCCAGAATTGGATGTATTTAAATATCCCGTCTTGGACAAGATTGGGATATGTTTTGGATATCCAGAATTGGATGTGTTGTGGATATCCAGTTTTGGAAGAGAATTGGCGACGTATTGGATATTCGGAATTGGACAATGTTTCTGAAAGCCAGTTCTACACACGTTTAGGCTGTGTATTATAAGAATTGGTCGAGTTTCAGATATCCAGTACTGGATATCCAATAGACGTCCCAAGGGTATCCAGAATTGGATATCCAGAAATAATATCCATGGATCTGATCTGGACATTATGGATATCTAATGGATATCCCTGGGAGATTGGTGCTATATGAGTAGCGGGTGGAGGCGGGATAACTTCCGGGGCCCCCCCTTTCTTTTTGTGTATGCTTAACGCACATGCTACGCACTACCGTAGCAGTGGCGTAGCGCAGTTCTATGTGACCCCTCCCCGCAAGTAAAATATCGGGGTCCCCTCACTGAAAAAAGAAATATTGAGAATACTGCAATGTACACTGGCGAACTTTAAAAAAGGTCTCCCTCCTCTCAATTAGATTGGAAGCAACAAACAAAAACCGATATTGAATTGGAAACACTCCAGCGTCAATGCCGAAACTCTATGTAAGATAAGGTAGAGCTGCACAGTTGTCAGTCGTGAAAACCACACAGAAGAGCAATGTTAACCATGAGTCATCAAGGAATTAGCACAGCGTTTCTTTCTGTGGTCATTCGGCCTCGGAAGAAATATTTGTTGTTCATTTTGAGCTTTCAAGAAATCAGGTTCTGAGCTGGCGATTTATTTCCTTCATGAATGAAAATAGGTTGTTCATTTTTTCGTTTCTTTTCTCTTTTTTGTCATTAGCTCTAAAACAAATATAAAAAGAGAACGAGCAAAGAAGGTCGTTTCTTTCGGCACGTGAGAGGCATATGTGGTAACTTTGCTATTTTTACGACCATATTATATCCTTCTTGTTTACTTTCAAGGATAAGGACGAATGTTGGAGTGACCAGAAAAGATGAACGAACACAATAAGCTCTTAAATATTACCCACGCTTCGAAAATAGATTCCGGCCCCAGGGGCAGAGTGGTTATCACATCACGCTACGACGCCAGGCGTCCAGCATTCGAATCCTGGCCTGGGCATGGATTTGTGAGTGTCCATTCATCGATTTCATCATATCGTCACTCATCCCCATATTTGATTGATTGAGTTTGTTTGAAGCCCACTTTATGCACAGTAAGGCTAATCGGGACTGGACCTACAGTTTAAAGTGGGATCCGAACCACTATGTGGCTCGACCGGGTATCGAACCCTTGTTCACAAGGCGACGATGCTACCACTGCGCCATCGGGGAGGCCTCCCCCATATTTGCAAATTAGTCAAAAGTGGCACAAGAAGCCAAGTAAAAATAAAGCAAATCAATCAATCAATAAATCGAACATAGGGTCTCCGGTTTCATAGAGCAGTATGCACTCGGTCATGAAGACCCTCAAAACTGAAATAAGAAGTGGAACAAAAAACTTGATATTAGAGTATTTTAAGAGTTTAGGCAGATTAACAGTTCACGTCAACCTACAACAATTTCAGCTGTATTGTGTAATATATGGTTTTGCCCTAATATACAGTAGTGGCATTAATTCTGGACACTTTTGAGAATTATGATGAAAATCACATTCAAGTTTTGAATTTAATTTAAATTTACGTTTTTATTGAAGTCAAATTTTCAGGAAATAGACAAACATATCTTTATGTTCAATGTTTCAAAGAGTGAGCACACTAAATATAATAAGAATTATACAGAAAATGTAACTAAATGTTCTTAGCATAACAACACCTGTAAAATGTTCATTTAGTAATGGCACACACTCATTACGGTTATTGTAACTGCGTTGTGTTAATATTTTGTGGGATATCCTTTCGATTTGATAACTGCCTCGATTCTTCGTGGCATCGAGTCCACCAAACATTTGAGATCTTCCGGTATTATCACTCTAAACCATGATTGGACGATGGCCTCTAACAGCTCCTTCTTGTTGCTGGGATTCCGACGCGCCACCAAAACTTTCAGCCTTGACCACAAGTTCTCAATCGGGTTGAGGTCGGGAATGTTCCCGGGCCAAGGCAGAACAGTAATACCATGGTCCCTGAACCATCGCTGATTGATTCCAGCGGTGTGACACCTCGCGCCATCCTGCTGAAAGATGCACCGCTGAACGTTACCCCCAAACAAATCACGAATAGTGGGCAGCAATTTTACCTGTAAGACCTGTTCTTGGTATTTTTGGCATTAATGTTGCCTTCTAACACTGCTAGGCGCCCGACACCATGCCTTACCATGCTTCCTCAATCCATGACACTGATAGGTTGCTTCATAGTGGCGGTGGTGAACTCAGGTATCATGTCTTCACTTTTTTGGCGACGCACATACCTGATAAGTAGGGGTAAAAAGTAAGTTCTGCGCCAGAAAGTGGTGCGTTTTTTGCAACCTTAACGGAAAATATCGTAAGGCAAACGCGAAAGTGGTGCGCTCGCAGTGTTGCCAGCCCACCCCAAGAAAATTTCACCATGTGATCTTGTACATGCGAAGCTAACCTACAAATAGGAGTTGGCAACACTGACTTTCAGCGTCTTGGAAAACGTCTTAAGACAAATATCTTAATCTTTAAGAAAGTCGACTTCCGGTTTGTTAATTCCGGCTTCTAGAGGCTAATCTACAAATAGGAGTTGACGGCGTAATATTCTGTAGCCTTCTAAGATGATAAGTATGCAGTAAGATAAAGAAGAGTTGGTGACGCTAACTGGCAATAGTGGTGGTGGTGCAGTGTTAATATCCCCCCTCCTCTATTTTTTTCTAGCATACTGATCTATTGCAAGAGTAGTGGTGTGTGGCCGGTTCTGCAACCTTAAGTGGGGTTCAGTGTTGCCAACCCACCCCAAGAAAATTTCACCATGTGATATTTCACAGGCGAAGCTAACCTAGCAATAGGAGTTGGCAACACTGACTAGTTGCTTCTCAGCATCTTGGAAAACGTCTTAAGACAAATATCTTAATCTTTAAGAAAGTCGACTTCCGGTTTGTCAATTCCGGTCTGCCAAGAAAATTTTCTTGAGACAAATATCTTAAGACGTTTTCCAAGACATTGATTTTCTTGGCTCCTAATTGAGCTAGGATGACGATTTTAGTTTTGTTGGATAGGATTCGACGAGAACTATTCGACTGGCAAATAAAATCGATTCTACCTCCCCCCCTTTATTTTTTTCAAGCATACTGATCTATTGCGTGCTAACCAAACCTCTTAGGAGGCAGGGGGCTCTTGTAACGCCACCACATGTATGTATGTATGTAATGTGATTTGTGAGGGGGAAGAGGGGGGACAATTTTGAACTTACAGCTAGAAAATGTTTCTATAAAATAACCATGCCTATGAACCTGTTTGGCTTCAGGAAGCAAGCTATGGAAGTGCCCGTCCAGCCCACGTCGTCGTCAAGCTTCAATGAACTCCTGCCTTCCATGCTATCTAAACTTAACGGTCTGTTAATTATACACTTGAATAGCATTCTGACCCAGTACGACGAGGATGTGGGCAAAACTTTCTATGTATTCAACAACAACTTGAATTATTACCAGTTCCCCATCTCCGGCAAACTTAAGTTCGACATGAACCCCGAGAACGAAGGGGAGGCCAAGGTTTCCTCAGGCAAGAACATCTATCGCATCAAGCATGATAGGATGGACAGTACCACTACGTACGATGTGTCTGCTGGCGATCGCCTGTACGTGGAGCTCTTGGACGACTACGACAAACTCATCCCTCTTTTCATAGAAATGAAAATCACCTACCCTATAATAAATAACCACAGTGGCAACAATGCCTAACGATATTTTCGGTCACACCAAGCGCGACGACTACGGCGACGAGCTTCTCATGCTCGACGTCAGGGTCAAGAAGTTACGAAGCGACCTGCAGGCCCTGCAGTCCACGCTCAACTCCAGCCTCCAGTCAGAGATAGCTAGAGGCGAATGCTTTTGATATTGTGTTTTCTAATTAGTTTTAAAAAAATTACGTAATGTGAGGACTCATATCTTCTGATTGCGCAACAAATTATGACGTAATATGATGACTATATCTAACGTGGTCTTTTTGATTGGTGGAAAAAATACGTCATACTTAACGTGGTCTCTTCTGATTGGAGGAAAAATACGTCATAAATAAACCGAGGTTATATAAGGGGGGGGCAGAGCAGTCAGTCACAGTCTGCGAGAGCAGCTTAAAAAGTACGGACGTCCTGTCGCAGTGTTCCTCGTAGATTTGCCTTACATGGTGATATTTTCTGTTTGATTTTTAAAAATTGTATATACAGTGCAGTGTAGTTGAGTTTTTGTAAGACTGATTGAACAGTAGTTATTTTTTCTTGTAGTGCTTTTTTTGGGGGTATCTATTTGTGCAACACTCAGTACCTAATTGTGCAATACTCTCTACCTAATTGTACTGCACTTTATACCTAATTGTACAACATTTTGTACCTAATTGTACAACAGTACGTGCGGATTCGACATCTAAAAAAATCATACATCAGCATATCTACATATATAAATAAACATCCCCAAAAATATGCGTCCTACGAAGATTTGTATCACATGTAAGAAAAATATTTCCAGTGCTCATTATGCACGACATGGTCGTACCTGTGTGCCTGGCAAGCATTTAACAGCAACCGAATTGTGTCCTAAGTGTAGCAAACACTTTACAATTGCACATGTCAAAAAGCATATGCCTAATTGCAAGGGTACTGGAGACCCTGTCCTGCAACCATCAACCTCGACCAAAAGGAAGGCTGAAGCAGATTTTTTAAACATAGTACCATCTGCCAAACGCGTCAAGTCGGCAACAAAAGCAAGCCGGTTTGCTTTTGATCATATATTAGAGGATTTTGATTTTACCTCAGATAGCGTATGCGATGTACGTAGCTTCCTAGAGAGTGTGCGACCCAAGATAATTTGTATCTTAAGTGATGTACTGGCTTTAAACTCTACTAAATTTTATGCATCGCTGGGATGCCAATACAAAAAACCATCTGATGAGGAATACAGCTTTCACCATAATACCAAGGCAGAAATATTGCACTTGGCAGATGTTGCCAACCTCGAGAGTATCTACGACAAATTCTTGGAGGAGCTGGTTGCCAAACAGGAAGAACATCTGGTTCGTTGTGTGGTACTCCGCATAAACTTAAATTGAGTCTTAACAAGTTTGTACCACTGTCTGGGTCTAGTTATGTTCCACTGCCGGCAATAATTGCAGTCAAGAAGGCTGTTCTAAACATCCAGAATAGCGATTCAAAATGTTTTCTTTGGTCGGTGCTGGCTGCGCTGCATCGTATCCACCGGAAAGATCATGCGCATCGTGTTACCCACTTCATGCCCTACGAATCAAAATTAGAAAATGCGATGGCTGGGATTACCTACCCAGTTCAGTTGTCGGACATAAACCAATTCGAGACCCGTGTACACAACTTACTAAACCTGCAACTAGCTATCAATGTTTACGGCCTTACTAAGAACACAAATATTGTATACCCTATTCGAGTGAGCAACATGGAAGGTGAAGCTGTACAAGAAATCAATTTGTTACTTATCAAGAACGAGGCTTGCCATCATTACACGCTTATTCGCTCTCTCTCACGGTTAGTTTCAGGTCAAAAAAGCAAGCATGATGGTTGTATAGAAGTCTGTCGCAGGTGCTTGTCCACGTTTGATAATCAAAAACCACAAGATTACCAACATATTCAAGGTCCTGACATTGCTGCCCAGAAGCTTGCACACCACATGCGCTATTGTAACGACAACAGGTTGCAGTCTTACGCGAGCCTGGTACTGTAGAGTAATTTCGGGTACATAGTGCTATGGGAGAGCACCCTGCTATTATCATTGCAGATTTAGAGGCCTTCCTTGAACCGCTGTCCACCTGTAAACCCAACGCAGAACTTTCTTCTACCATGCCTTGTCAAATTCACAAGATCTCCAGTTTTGCCTATGTTGTGGTGCGACGAAATCAAATAATTGCCCCTGAGCCATATGTATATCACGGTCCCGATGCAGCCAAACATTTTCTGGAGAGGATGATTGTAGAAGTGAACGAGATACGAGAAGTATTGTTAGATCCTATAGCTATGCGAGACTTAACTCCCGAAGAAATGCGTAAACACGAAGAGGCTACACACTGTCCAGTTTGTAATGAAAAATTTATTGATAGTAGGAAAAAAAAGAAAGTTCGACACCACGATCACTTCACCGGAAGCTATATTGATTCTTGGTGTAACGGGTGCAACCTGAAAGCTAAGGACCCGCGCTTCGTCCCCGTATTCTTCCATAACGGCTCCGGGTAAGATTTTCACCACCTTATCAGGCATCTCGGATAAGACGATGCGCGCATTAATATTGTAGCACAAAATGAGGAGCACTACATTGCCATCTCTAAATGGATGCAAGGCATAGAACTTCGGTTTCTCGATTCCCTGAGGTTTCTCCAGGCAGGCCTCGATGCTCTTGCTGGGATGCTCAACAACAATCAACTAATTATTACCTCAGCCAATTTCCCGAACTTGGATGCTAGTCTCTTCAGGTGTAAGGGGGTTTACCCCTACGAGTATGTCAGCGACCCTTCCAAGTTCGAGGAGGAGTCGTTGCCTCCCCAGGCTAAGTTTCACAGCCGGCTGCGAGGTTCGGGCATCAGCGATGAAGAATATCAGCATGCTCAGTCCATGTGGCTCAAGCTGGGTTGTCGAAATTTTGGAGAATACCACGATGCCTACTTAAAACTCGATGTAACACTCCTCGCAGACGTCTTTCAAGCGTTTCGCGCAAATGCAATGCAAATCTACAAGCTGGACCCTGCATACTTCTACGGTTTCCCCGGGCTGGCATGGTCGGCCATGCTCCTTCTAGCAAAAGTCAAGCTCGAGCTTATTTCCAATGTGGACATGATGCTTTTTGTGGAAAAGTTTGTTCGGGGTGGCATGATCCAGGTGTCACAACGGTACGCTCGCGCCTACAACCAACACATGTCGACCGGGTACGACCCTTCTCAACCATCCAGCTACATCATGTACACGGATGCTAATAATCTTTACGGGCACTCCATGGTGCAAAAACTTCCATTTGGAGGATTTGAGTGGGCTGATCCTTCCAAATTCGACGTAGAAGGTTTCGACGACTCGGAACAAGGCTTCTTTGTCGAGGTGGACCTCGAGTTTTTCGAGAAGCTGCAGGATGTGTTCTGCGACCTCCCACCAGCATCGGAATTCAAGTGTCCACCTGCGTCGAAGCAGAAAAAACTTATCATGGATTTCGAACCCAAAAAGCGTTACGGGTTGCACTACCGAAATCTTCGGTGTTTGATGCAACGAGGGGTCACGATTACAGCAATTCACCGAGTCCTCACTTTCAACCATTCAAATTGGTTGAAGCCATACATCGACCTAAATACTAAACATCGTACTGCTGCTACCTCGGAACTTGATCGCAAATTTTTTAAGGACATGAATAATATAATATTTGACAAAACAATGGAAAACACGCGAAATCGTGAAGACATAAGGTTGCTTACTAGCGTCGACCGTTGTCGCAAACTTGTTGCAAGCCCACTGTTTAAATCTCGAACAATCTACAACAAACAGCTTGCTTTGGTACACATGAATCGTGGGGAGGTAAAGCTCAACAAACCAGTCTATGTTGGTGCCACAGTGTTAGAGTTAAGCAAGCTGCAAATGTTCGAGATATATTATGATATACTACGCTTGCACTATGGTAACAACATCAATCTTCTCTAAACAGATACGGACAGTCTGGTATATCACGCCCACACTGGTAACGCATATAAAGATATCGCCACGATTTCAGCTCTCGTTAACTTGTTCGACACGTCGAGCTGTCCCCAACCGAATCGATATGAAATCCTGGCTCGAAACAAAAAAGTACCTGGCAAACTAAAGGATGAAAAAGATGGGGATATTATATTAGAGTTTGCTGGTCTTCGTGCCAAAGCATATGCAATTCAAGCTGAGAGTTCTCTGACCAAGAAAGCTAAAGGCATAGGCAAGCAGATGGTTCAGAGAAAACTCAAGTTTGAAGACTACGTCGAGTGCCTCGAAACCAAAAAGCCGATTCTGCGAAAAGAGTATCGCATCCAGAGTGTTAAACATATACTTACAACCAACACCGTCAGGAAAATTGCTCTGGATGCACGAGACGACAAGAGATGTGTTCTCGAATGTGGGATTCATACCCTGCCGTGGGGTCACTATCGCCTGAAAACAGGTAAAACTTGCTCTGTGTGCTCAAAATAAAAAAAATTGCCCCTCGAATGCAAAAACGAGGGGGTGAAGGTGGGATATTTTTTTCAAAATATTAATTTCACAGGTTTTTTTTTTTGTAATACATACCATATATTCAATCAACAGAATTTTTTGTTGACCTACACAAAAGAATACAAAAAATTAACAATGTCTGCAAATGTATAGTATGTATATTTTTTTTACGGAACTAACTCCCGCCGTGTCCTACGGGACGAAAATTTGGGGCATGTGCAGGTCCAAAGGGGAAGTTCCCTTGTGCGCTTAAGCATGACTTTTTTTTTATTTCTTGATATTTCCTATGTATATTTAAAACTGTTCGGTCACTCTTTCATTCTTGACATCATAGACAAAAGTTTTCTCTGCAATAAGGATGACGCTGCACAGTGTGTCCGCAGTCAAGGCGTCATGGAACTCACAGAGAATCTTGATGTTGGTGCGATCGTTAACAACCACCTGCTTTCTCTTAGATGTGTTAATAACGAACATGGGTCTGCGAGCTATGAACTCATTGGGGTTGTAGTACACGTCCACATTGCCGGAGGTCACCCTCTTGTAAGCTGTGTATGCCTCGTACAGTTTCAGGTAATCGTCGTTTGCAATCTTCAGGTTGTAGTTCTCACGCGGGAATATCTCGTTCCTGCCATTTTTAAGGTAGATGTTCTTGATCTTGCAATTGTCGAACTGGCTCGAATCTTTTTCTTGGTTGTTGTCCTCCCCCATCTGGAAGAGCACGACCACAAACTCTGGCATATCGTACCGGATGCTGTTAAATTGTGTGGTCACGTCAAATTCAAAATGGTTGCCGGAAGCAGGTTTCTGCACGCACTGGTAACCGTAAAATTGGATGGGCATTTGGGGATTCTTCAAAATGTCTGCTTTGTACTTGAGAGCGTAGTTAGTTTCGTATTCCACTACGGGCATGCGCAGCTACATGGACTGGATGATGCACTTGGCAGGATCGGGTAGTGTGTTGGGAAGTGCTGAACCGTCTGCACTCAAGGTGCTGTAACGCATCAGCGCATTGTTCTCGTTTGCGCTTCTGCGAAAAGTAACGCGCAAACCACCCTTCCACATAATCTCTGTGTAGTCGGAGAAGAAGCCAGGAAGCAGGCGCATGGGAAACAGTACTGTGTGACTTTGAGTTTTGATTTTTGTACCTGCTTCGAATCCCCCTGCCTGGCAGTATGCTGCATCTGTCTTGGAGAGTTTCAGTGTTCCCACAGCTGTAGAGGTAATCCCGGGGTAGTCAACCCTATCGATGACGGTGCCATGCTTTCTAACTTGCACCTGCGAGAATAAGTACGGCACAAAATTATCTACGAGTCTTAAATTTGCATTGGCAAGGAATGCTTCGCCGTTGTCTCTCTTCACAACATCAAACTTGAAATACAAATCGGCTCTGTGATGGTGAATGAATCCATCCCCGACGTCCACGTCGTATTCTATCTCTCGATTCGCTTCGTTGAGGTTGGCAAAGGTGCGACGATTGGGTGGGAAGGACTGCAACTCGTAACTTTCGATTTGCTCCATGATGGTTATTTATTATACGTTAATCTCCACGACGGCAGTGGACGTGGCTCCTGCAAAATAAACCACCTGCCCCTTCTCGTTGGTAATTGCCAATTCTATGTTGTCTATGCGATTACGAGATACAGGAAAGTATATCGGTGGGGAGGGTGTGTAGATAATTGGCTCCATGAACTCAGAGTTTGGTTTGAACGTAGCGATAATACTGTCTGCTTGTGACTCCCTGGGATGCCGTCCGAGGATTTGGTGATCATATCTTCTGCCACATTGCAATGTATGTTCAGAGTCTCGATGGCTAGAAATTTAGGAATGTTAGCACCGATGTGCTTGATGCCAGGTTCGAGCTTTGTGTTGTTCTCGAATCCCAAAAGCTCTCCGATTGTACCCAGGTCTACGGTTTCCAGTTCCACCCTGTGAGTTACAGAATTTTGCGATAGCAATACACTTCTTGGCAATTGAGCCTGCAAGGTAGACAGGTTGTACTGGCCAGGGGTGATGCTGATTTTTTCGCTGCCAATTTTGATGGTATTGTTGTGTACCGTCACGTTAGGTATCAGGTACATGCTGTAGAATGCACGAAGAGCAATAGATTTAGGATAGGTGATATCGTCATGCAATGCGAGTTTCAGAAGCGAAGTTTCGCTTGTGAGATGGAATACTCCCATAGTGCTTCAGGTGCCACAATGCTTTCTGGAAATCCTCGATTGTTGGGTTATTTAATTGCGAGAGGAAGACAAGCATGGAAACGCAGAGATGGCCACAGTTCACATCGCCGAAACCCTGGATGCGTTCGTCATTGTGGTAGAGATTGGCAACACTGAGATACTTTACCAACCCAGCAGGTGGCGTGCCTCCGAATGAATCGAAAACAAATGCTTTGTTGTTGTTGGCTTTGAGGTAGCATATCCAATGTGTACCTGGATTTTCGTAACTGTCTAGGTTAACCACACCACACTCTTTTTTCTTCACAACAGAGGGTAGATAATCAGACACGAAAACGCCCCTGAAGTGCTTGACCCCCAACAATTCGATCAAAGATTCATTATCAAAGTTGGACAGGGGCTCTTCTTTTTTTTTAAACTTTTTCAAAGTTTCGAGGTTGTTCTTTCGCTTTTTGGTCACACCTTTCCCCTTATTCTCCATAGCCAGGTTGTGGCGTTTCTGCTCTTCCAGCTCGGCTTTATTCTTTTTTGCATCGATGACGGTCTTGGCAATGGCCGCACTGCCTACTGCCAAGCTGCCTACAGCGCCCAATGCTGCCAAGATAGCCGGGATGCTGAATATGAAACCCCAGTCTTCTGCTGCTTTCGCGAACCTTGTAACCTCCTCAACTGAGGAATGCTAAGCAGCAATTTCATTCCATGACCTTTTGCCAAGCAGGAATGTTTCTTCTCGCGCTGCTTTTTGGTAAGCAATCCATCAAGAGCTCCGAGAGACTTGAGGTTTGCGTAAGGTTTTTGGTAAACGACACCTTTGGGCTTCATGGTGATAGTATGTTATTTATATATATCGTGCCCCCTAATAGGTTGGTTATACAAGTCGCTTTTTTTCACAGGGTGTTATTTATTTACAATCCCCACCCTAATTTTTGTTTTGTGTTCATGGCGATGGTCGTACCCAATGCAGCAACCCGTTCACCTAGCGAGGCATCTCTGCTGACGAGTCTCCCGAAAGCTGCATGCTCCAACTTCCTGTCGGCATCGTGACGTGCGTCGAGATCTGTGTGAGTATTGTAGGAAATGTCGTGATCCTTGCATGCTGCGTCCAGTGGGTTCACACCCTTGTCTCCTCTCTCCAGTCGCTGTTCGAGTTTGGTACCCTAACCGCAGTACTGGTAACCTGGCAGGTGCATCTCGACAGGTAGCTTGTTGATAATATCGTTCACCAAACATCGACCCTCGGCTACATTCCAGAATTTGGGAGGCAGGGTGTTGATGATTTTGATGAGGTAACCTATACGTTTGCTGTCGTTGACAATAAAGTTGCTAAGCTTGGTGCTAATCATGTCCACGATGCCCACCTGCTCGTTGTGGAAGTTGCGATTGCCTGCATTTTCTTCGCCTGCGATAACCAGCAATCTATCTACAAGCTTCCTCACGTCGTCCACCCGAACAAACTCTTTAGGTAGGGTATTGTAGAGTTTGACACCGCTGCCAGTCTTGAGCTGGGTCCATATCGGCTTGATGAGGTTCCTGTACTTTTCTCCACTTCTAGATTTCACGCGATTCTGTGTCGCATCGTTGTTTTGGTACAGGGCGTCCGTCATGATCAAAATTTCTGTGTAACTTTGGTAATCCTCGTCTGTATAATCTTTAGGCTGCTTCTTAGTGATACGTTCTCACAGTCCCACCGTGCCTGGATACCTGGTCCAGCTGTTCTTCTCGTCCAAATTTATTTTCACGTCGTCGCCCTCGAACGTGACTTTCGATTTTCCAATTTTCCAAACCACACCCTCGTTATGTTCCATGGTCGGGTACAATCCGAATACCTCGTCTTTTTCGAATTTCCCGGTGCTTAGGTAATCCCTCGCCAACGGACCCAGCTCGACTAGCTTGTCCGAATAGGTATTGCCTAGGGCCTGACGTCTCGGAGCCGGAGTAAGTTCGAACGGAGTAGTGTGAATGATGGATATCGGTGTGGGTATGGTATAATTTTGAGCGGTGAGTGGCACAAACTCGTTGATTAATTCTTTGTTTTGTTCGGTGACATCTTTGATTTCTTTACCAAGTCCACTGATGGCATCGATGATAGGTTGTTCCTGACGCTTTTTCTCTTCGTAAATTCCGCGATTCTCGGATTTTCATCCCTTAAACCGTTTTTCCAGGTAGCTACGCAGCTTCAGGTTGTCGTCTGCAAGTTTGCGTTTCATTTTTTTTGTATCTAGTTATTTATAATAGGTCTTGTAACGTTGCAACGTTTAGAAAATTATTAATTTTGTTTCTGTATTTTCCGTTATTGGGTTTCCTCGTCATGTCTATTGTGACAAATCCGAAATCATCTTCGTTCCAGCATGAAGAGCAAAATTTGGAAAACTGATTGTAGTTTATGTCCCCACCTACATAATCATCGTAAGCATGTTTTAAATTGGTGTAGTCTTGACGAAACAAACAAATGAAATTAGCATTGTCTCGGAGTAGCTGCTTGGGGATTTTGGAAAAAGTCTGAGCAAAGTAGAAGCAGTCCATGCCTCTGTGCCGGCCCTGAGTAAAAAATTCGTTCTGGTTCTCCAGGATCATATCTTCATAAACCACCACCGAATTTTCGAGACAGCAGTCTAGTGGTATCACTTCAGAAGCAAATATAGCTATGCCTAGTCCTTCGTACAGTTTCGACAGCTGGCGATACTTCGATTGCTCCAAACTTTTGGAGAAAACATACAGGTGCCTGTTATCAATAAGTAACGTTGTTTTTCCACATCCAGAAGGTCCAATAATAAGGCAGCGAATGTTGTCGGGTAGAAGCTCGCCATTTTTCCTATCCTGATTTTCCGATGGAAAATCTGGCAGTCGCCGTACCACATCCCAAGCACCCGTTACACAATCACCTCGTTTGCGTCTATCCAACTTTTTTCCTCGAGTCCCAGCCATTTCACCAACAGTTTGTCACCTTTTCTACGTAATACTTTTTCAATAAGATACGTGTCGGGGTATTTTGTTTTAGAAAGTTCCTCTTCGTAAAATCTTCCTTTCAGAATTTCGTCGCGATTATCTTTTATTATATACGTGTGACGGTTTCCGGGTAAGACTCGAACTACGGTGAAAAGTTCCGTACTCCAATTTTTTGTGAAGCCCTTTTCGAACGCACGCTTAACTTTACCGATTCTCACCTGATCTCCAATTTTGTATTTCGGTTTCTTGCTTGTAAATTTGTACTTTGGACAATAAACCGTAGAAATTAAACGTCGCTCGTCAGATTTGTTGACGTCAGCCGGTTTCATGTTTATCGTGCGATGCAAACTGTGATTATAGCTGTTAACAAGTTCCGGAAGCATGTCGAGCCACTTGTAATTCCCCTGAAGCGTGAACTGTTTCCACATCCGTGTTTTGAGAGTTCGGTTGAAACGTTCCACTATGCTGGCTTTGATGTGACTAAAAGTAGAGTAATGTTGAATATTTCGTTTTTGAATAAATTGCCGAAAGACAGAGTTGTAGAATTCTTTTCCGTTGTCTGTGTGAATAAATCGAAGTCGCCTGCCACTTTCATCGAAAATAGTATTGAATGCTTCCACCACGCAGGTTCCTAATTTTGCCTTGAGGGGTAAAGCCCACGCAAATTTTGAAAATGTGTCTATAACGGTGAGAGGATACTTGTATCCCTTGTTGATTCTATGTAAATTTTTTAAATTGCCACTGCTCATTTCCACAAGGTCAGCTTCCCACAGGTCGTCTATGCCTTTGGTCACTACCGCCAGTCGTTTGTAGTTTTGCCGTGGAGGTTTGTGCAGCTCGTTCACAATAGCCTGCCTAGACATTGCGCGAAAATAAGAATATAGCTTGGATGGGATTTCTGGCTGCAGACAATGCCGGGTTTTCTATGTACAGCTTATCACCTATTTCTATGTCGATAATTTGAGTAGCATCTTCGGCATAGGCAGTTTCGCGAGTTTCGGGGTGGGTAAAATCGACCAACTCCACTCCTCTTATTTTAGGCTCGTCACCGATGTACGTCACGGTCATGGTTGGGTAGTGGGTTGCATGAGGCAAAGACCAGTATGAAACCTTGACGAACTGAAGTGTGCCAGCGAGGAAAAACTGGTGATAGGCTTTGGCAGGAGTCAGCATGTAGAGTTTGGCACCCGGATGGAAGAGCTAGGAAAATTCCCTGTTTGAAATGCTGTACAGTTCGATGACAACAGTGGACTTGAGATTGTCTATGCTGGCGTTCAGGGTGTTTACATTACCTCGCTCTCCACATCCTCCAATCTACCGTTCACCGATTCCAGGTGTTCCTCGATAGCACGGACAACAGTGTCGTAATCGGGCTTGATCTTCTCATCGACAATTAGCCTCTTGAATTTTTCGTTTAAGTCATGTAGTTGGGTATTGAAATTGGTTATGGCCGATTCCTGGCCTGCTTCTATGCTGCCTATTTGCTCCTTTACGTTGGCGATAATTTGCTGCAGGCTCTCCACAAGTGTCAACTTGGAGTTTTGAGCTGCAAGGTCGTGGACCTGGGTTATAATTTCTGCAAACAAGGCATGTAGCTCGCCGACGTTCTGGTTGGTAGGCAAGGTGGCAACAGCATCCCGAAGCGTTGCAATTTCGGTTTGGATGTTTTTAATGTCGTCCGATTTGAGTATTCGGTTCAGGGTCCTCTTCACGCTTTTCAGTTCCTACGAATTAGGCAGGGTGGCCACCGTGTTCTGAAGCAATTCCAGAGCTTTCTTCACAGCGTCCAACTCCGATGCATTCGCAGCTGCGCTTATACCTTCCTGCAGTTGTGTTATGTCGTCCTCGGTGGGAGTGGATTTTTGAATTGTTTCCAGCTTTGTCTGTATGTCGTCAATCAAGTGATGAAAATGCGACAACTCTGATTCGGTGTTTTTAGATTTTCCAGCTTGGTAATTTGTTGTTGAACACTGGCCAAAGTGGTCTGATATGTAGTGCCAAATGGAGAGTTCACAAACCGAAAGTGAGGCTCGGTGAGGCTCGCCTTAATGGTTTGCTCTTGTAAGGCATAAGCCTCATTTTCTCGCAGTGTTGCCAACACCTACCTACACCCCTTCTTCTTCTTACTTGGCAAGGGCTACTACTTTTTTTTAGGCTTAGCCAATTTATGTACTGGCGTAACATACACACCCTGGGCAAGGAGAGCCGGCAACAAACACACACTGCCGTAAAAGAGAGAGAGATGGATGGATGGCAACACAGTATATGTGTGCGTGTGTGTTGTTGCCAATACTGCAATACTGCTTTTGTAACATACAAACGTATAAAATAACAATGCCTATGAATCTGTTTGGCTTCAGGGAGCAAGCTATGGAGGCAACCATCCAACTTATTGTTTCAAAATAATACTTTGTAGGTATTTTTTTTATCAATTGAATATTAGTTTTTGACATATTTTGACAATTTTTTGTCGATATTTTAGCGTTTAGCGATGTTTTAGTACAATTTTCCATGCACCACTTTTTTTTCCCACCTCGTACTTGTAGGTATATCACGATCTTACGTGATATAACGTAACCTATCCTTTTATTTACGATTTTTTTACGATCTTCAGTGATATAACTTAACCTATCATTTTTTTATTTGCGATCTCTTACGCACCGAACTAACTTACATTATATTTTATATAACCTAAAAAAATGTGTTGATTTTTTTTAGTATGTGGCAATTTTTTTTTTACGAATATTTTTTAAAACTGTTCCGTCACCCTCTCGTTCTTCACGTCGTACGCGAAGGACTTCTCTGCGACCAGGATGACGCTGCACACGGTAAATTGGAAAATTTTCGATTGATGAAAAAAAATTGGTTCCATGACGACCTATGTTTATTTTGGTATGGGTGGACAGAGGACACCGAGACTCGACCGACACACTAAACCCGACCTATCTACGCGTACTCTACGTCACCAAAAAAATCGACAAGGGGAGATTTTTCGATAACTCTCACTGTTTCCAAGGTACTTAGGTTTTTGATAGACGACAACGACGGAGTCATCAATGAGTAAACATCTGAACTCGGTGATAGAACCATGTAACTATCTACCATCTGTTAGATGTTTTGTGAACTAAGTGGTGCTTTGTTTGTGTGTAAAAAAAATGCAATGCTTTTTGCACTTGGTTATCATCACCTAACATGTTATTAATTGTTTTTAAAATTAATTACAACTGAAAACTAATAATTAATATTATCTAAAGTTACTAATTAATAGTATACAAGTAATTGATATAATTTTTTTTGTTCTTGTTGCTAGTGTTGGGTAATTATAGTTGTTGCAAAATATAGCTCTCGCGTATGACAGTTTCTGAGTTTTGTTGGGTATATATAGACGAATCGAAATTTTACTTGTTATGTTAAATTGTATGTTAGGGTACATGGTAGGAGAAATCATTGTATATTAGAGCGCTCTTTTAATGATTTGCCTATAACTGCATACAGGCAGCCGTAAATTTAGCATAAAATATCCTGATCCTGTTTCTTCTAGCATGTGCGACGTTTGTTGTGGTGGGATCATTGGGGGAAATGTGATTCTCCCAGTATGTCATCTGACTTACTAGCATATGCGATACGAAGAACAGGTGTGTATGTGGCTTACTAGGATTAGGCTCATGGTAATGAGGTCCTAGTAGCTGAAACCGTTGTCGGGGTATTTTGCAAAAATTTTCCTTAAACAGTTAACAAATATAATATATATTTTTTAATTCAGACATTAGATGGATTTTACAAATATATTTAAAAAAAATAGGTTAGGTAATTGTGGCTTCTACAGCTCGCCAAGCAGGGTGCTCTTGCATAAGCTCTTATCAGTCTGTAAGTTGTAATATATCAGCAACAAGCAACCTGCGCTAGAGGTAGATGCTCTTGACATTGTGTTCATGAAAAATAAAAGCTTGAGTAAATTTAGCTAGTTTTCGAGTAATTTTTTTTTGTGTTTTCTGATTATTTAAAAAATACGTAATGTGATGACTCATATCTTCTGATTGCGCGGCAAATTATTACGCAATGTGATGGCTCATATCTTGAACACAAGCACTCGGTGAATTGCTGTGACCGAGACCCCATGCTTCATTAACCAGCTAAGGCTCCGATAGTGGAGCACATATTTCTTTTTTGGTTTGAAATCCATGATGAGCTTGGGCTGCTTTGAGTCGGGTGGACACTTGAATTCCGGAGCAGGCGAGAGGTCACAAAATACATCCTGTAGTTTTTCGGAAAACTCAAGGTCCACCTCGGCAAAGAACCCGTACTCCTCATCATCGAAAGGTTCGATTTTAAAGTTTGCTGGATCATCCCAGAAGAAATGTCCATATGGGAGTGGCTGCCTCATGGAGTGTCCATAAAGATTATTTACGTCCGTGTACATGATATAGCTTGTAGGTTGGGACGGATCGTAACCAGTGGCCATGTGACGATTGTTGGCACAAGCATAGCGTTGCGGCACCTGGACCATGCCACCTCGCTTAGCATGTTCAACAAACAATACCATGTTTATGTCCGAAAGAAGCTTAAGCTTTACTTTCGTCACAAGAAGCATGGCCGACCACGCTAGTCCAGGGTGGCTGTAAAAATAAGCATGGGTCCAGGCTGTAGATATTTATAGCAGTTGTACGAAATGCTTGAAATACATCGGCAAGAAGGGTCACGTCAAGCTTTAAATAGGCATCATGATAGTCACCAAAAGTTTTACAATTCAATCGATGCCACATAGTCCGAGCATGTTGGTAGTCCTCGTCGGTGATGGCCGAGCCTCGGAACCGGCTAATAAACTTATCCTGGGGAGGCAGTGATGTTTCCTCGAACTTGGTAGGGTCAGTGACGTATTCGTAGGGGTAAACCCCTTTACGTCTTATGAGTCCAATGTCCAAGTTCGGAAAATTGGCTGAAGTAATAAGCAGTTGCTCGTCGCTAAGCTCCCCAGCAAGGGTATCGAGGCTTGCATGAAGAAACCTCAAAGAGTCGAGGAACCGAATTTCTATGCCTTGCACCCACTTGCTCACACTGATGTAGCGCTCTTCGTTTTGTGCTAGAACTTTAATTCTTCCATCGTCGTAACCAAGATGCTTGATGAGGTGGTGAAAATCATATCCGGAGCCGTTGTGGAATAATACGGGAACGAAGCGCGGGTCTCGCCCCTTCAGGTTACACCCATTACACCTGGAATCAATATACTTTCCACTGTAGTGATCATGGTGTTTAACCTTCTTTTCTTTCATACTGTCATTAAAAAAATATGTCGCACACTGGACATTTGGTGGCCTCATCGTGCATACGCTCTTCTTCGGGAGTTAAGTGTAGCATGGGTTTAGGATCCAACAGTACCTCTCGTATCTCGTTGACCTCCACAACCATTCTCTCCAGAAAATGCTTGGCCGCATCAGGTCCACGATACACATATGGTAGAGAGGGCAATTTTTTGATTTCGCCACACCACAACATAAGCAAAACTTGAGACCTCGTGAATTTGGTAAGGCGTGGTTGAAGAAATTTTTGGATTGGGTTTGCAGGTGGACAGAGGTTCGAGGAATGCCTCGAAGTCGGCAATAATAATTGCCGGGTGTGGTACCATAGCACTATGCATTTGAAATTGCTCCACAGTACCAGGATTGGGTAAGACTACTAACCCAGGCTCGTTGGCATTGCAATAGCGCATGTGACGGGCAAGCTTCTGGCCAGCAACGTTAGGCCCACGAATATACTGGCATCATTCTCTTGTTTTCGTTGATTGTCGAATGTGGACAGACATCTGCGACAGACTTCTATGCGACCATCATGTTTATTTTTCTGACCTGAGACCAACCGTGAGAGGGAGCGAATAAGAGTATAATGATGGCAAGTTTCGTCTTTGATGAGCAAGAGATTGATTTCCTGTACAGCATCACCTTCCATATCACTCACCCTGATGGTGTATACAATATTTGTGTTCTCGTCAGGTCCGTAAACATTGATGGCCAGTTGCAGCTTTAGTAAGTTGCGCGCACGGGTCTCGAATTTGCTAATATTTGATACCTGAACTGGGTAGTCGATCCCAACCATCGCATCTTCTAGTTCTGACTCGTATGGCAAGTAGTGGGCAACACGATACGTATTTTTCCTCCAATCAGAAGAGACCACGTTAAGTATGACGTATTTTTCAAACAATCAGAAGAGACCACGTAGATATGAGTCATCATATTACGTCATAATTTGTTGCGCAATCAGAAGATATGAGCCATCACATTACGTAATAACTTGCCGCGCAATCAGAAGATATGAGTCATCACATTACGTATTTTTAACTAATCAGAAAACACAAAAAGAAAATACTCGAAAACTAGCTAAATTTACTCAAGCTTTTATTTTTCATGAACACAATGTCAAGAGCATCTACCTCTAGCGCAGGTTGCTTGTTGCTGATATATTACAACTTACAGACTGATAAGAGCTTATGCAAGAGCACCCTGCTTGGCGAGCTGTAGAAGCCACAATTACCTAACCTATTTTTTTTAAATATATTTGTAAAATCCATCTAATGTCTGAATTAAAAAATATATATTATATTTGTTAACTGTTTAAGGAAAATTTTTGCAAAATACCCCGACAACGGTTTCAGCTACTAGGACCTCATTACCATGAGCCTAATCCTAGCAAGCCACATACACACCTGTTCTTCGTATCGCATATGCTAGTAAGTCAGATGACATACTGGGAGAATCACATTTCCCCCAATGATCCCACCACAACAAACGTCGCACATGCTAGAAGAAACAGGATCAGGATATTTTATGCTAAATTTACGGCTGCCTGTATGCAGTTATAGGCAAATCATTAAAAGAGCGCTCTAATATACAATGATTTCTCCTACCATGTACCCTAACATACAATTTAACATAACAAGTAAAATTTCGATTCGTCTATATATACCCAACAAAACTCAGAAACTGTCATACGCGAGAGCTATATTTTGCAACAACTATAATTACCCAACACTAGCAACAAGAACAAAAAAAAATATATCAATTCTTGTATACTATTAATTAGTAACTTTAGATAATATTAATTATTAGTTTTCAGTTGTAATTAATTTTAAAAAAACAATTAATAACATGTTAGGTGATGATAACCAAGTGCAAAAAGCATTGCATTTTTTTACACACAAACAAAGCACCACTTAGTTCACAAAACATCTAACAGATGGTAGATAGTTACATGGTTCTATCACCGAGTTCAGATGTTTACTCATTGATGACTCCGTCGTTGTCGTCTATCAAAAACCTAAGTACCTTGGAAACAGTGAGAGTTATCGAAAAATCTCCTTGTCGATTTTTTTGGTGACGTAGAGTACGCGTAGATAGGTCGGGTTTAGTGTGTCGGTCGAGTCTCGGTGTCCTCTGTCCACCCTTACCAAAATAAACATAGGTCGTCTTGGAACCAATTTTTTTCATCAATCGAAAATTTTCCAAGTCCACAGCGTTAAAAAATCTTAAATTGCAAATATCTCGAAAATGGTAAGAGTTATCGAAAAAATATATCGAAAAACACCCCCATCCGGTATCTTTAGATACCCCCTGTCGATTTTGGAGGTGTAGAATACGTATACCAAGTTTTGGTGGTCCTGGGGTCAAGGGGTAAGAAGTTAACCCATCCTCCCAAAACTTTGATCACTCGTAACTTTTGAACGAATAGTCGTAGAAAGGTCGGGTTTAGTGTGTCGGTCGAGTCTCGATGTCCTCTGTCCTCCCATACCAAAATAAACATAGGTCGTCATGGAACCAAAAATTTTCCGAAAATTTTTTCCAAGTCCTGCGTTAAATTGCAAATATATCGAATTTTTGACAAACAGAGGTCGACATGACCAAAAATAATTACCTCAAACTTTACGAAGCTTACACCTCTTACAAGATGGTAACAGAGGGAAACGTCGACATGTACTACACACCCAGCGAATTCAAAATCCACAGACCCATGTTCGTCATCAACACGACGAAGAGAAAGCAGGTGGTGGTCAACGATCGAACCAACATCAAGATCGTTTGCGAGTTCAACAGTCCATTGCCCGAGGATACCGTGTGCAGCGTCATCCTGGTCGCAGAGAAGTCCTTCGCGTACGACGTGAAGAACGAGAGGGTGACGGAACAGTTTTAAAAAATATTCGTAAAAAAAAAATTGCCACATACTAAAAAAAAATCAACACATTTTTTAGGTTATATAAAATATAATGTAAGTTAGTTGGGTCGAAAAAGATCGCAAATAAAAAAAATGATAGGTTAAGTTATATCACCGAAGATCGTAAAAAATCGTAAATAAAAGGATAGGTTAAGTTATATCACGTAAGATCGTGATATACCTACAAGTACGAGGTGGGAAAAAAAGTGGTGCATTGAAAATTGTACTAAAACATCGCTAAACGCTAAAATATCGACAAAAAATTGTCAAAATATGTCAAAAACTAATATTCAATTGATAAAAAAATACCTACAAAGTATTTTTTTGAAACAATAAGTTGGATGGTTGCCTCCATAGCTTGCTCCCTGAAGCCAAACAGATTCATAGGCATTGTTATTTTATACGTTTGTATGTTACAAAAGCAGTATTGCAGTATTGGCAACAACACACACGCACACATATACTGTGTTGCCATCCATCCATCTCTCTCTCTTTTACGGCAGTGTGTGTTTGTTGCCGGCTCTCCTTGCCCAGTGTGTGTATGTTACGCCAGTATATAAATTGGCTAAGCCTAAAAAAAAGTAGTAGCCCTTGCCATGTAAGAAGAAGAAGAAGGGGTGTAGGTAGGTGTTGGCAACACTGCGAGAAAATGAGGCTTTTGCCTTACAAGAGCAAACCATTAAGGCGAGCCTCACCGAGCCTCACTTTCGGTTTGTGAACTCTCCATTTGGCCCTACTCTAAAAGTAGTTCTTAGGGCTGCGCCAGAACGAAGCATCCCACCTACTCTAAACGCTAAAACATCGACAAAAAATTGTCAAAATATGTCAAAAAGTGATATTCAATTGATAAAAAAGAGGATACCTACAAAGTATGGCGTAGAAACAATAATTTAGAAAAAAGGAAAGGTTAAGTTATATCACGTAAGATCGTGATATACCTACAAATGTGAGGTGGGAAAAAAAAGTGGTGCATTGAAAATTGTACTAAAACATCGCTAAACGCTAAAACATCGACAAAAAATTGTCAAAATATGTCAAAAACTGATATTCAATTGATAAAAAAAAGGATACCTACAAAGTGTTATTTTGAAACAATAAGTTAGAAAAAAGGATAGGTTAAGTTATATCACGTAAGATAGTGATATACCTACAAGTACGAGGTGGGGAAAAAAGTGGTGCATTGAAAATTGTACTAAAACATCGCTAAACGCTAAAACATCGACAAAAAATTGTCAAAATATGTCAAAAACTGATATTCAATTGATAAAAAAAATACCTACTAAGTACTATTTTGAAACAATAAACTTACACTACTCTGATACCTGGCAGTTTGGATTCAAGTGCCTCGTGAACATTCGCTAGATCATTTTTGATGACGGCAAGTGAATCCTCGATGTGAGCTATGGTACCTTGTAGCTTCCCGAAATCCTCGTAGGTTTCGAGCTGGAGCTTGATGTTGGCAACGCTGCGTGCAATAGCATTCAGTTCGCTGGACGAAGGTAGATTGTTGATGAAGTCCTCCAGCGTTTGTAGTTTAGTTTGAGCGTCGGTGATGGCTGCGTGCAAAGCATCCGTTTGAAGCTCTGCCTTGATACTTTCCAACGTAGGGATTTTGAAAGATTGAAACTGTTCGCGCAATTTAGCAATGCTGGCATTCGCGCGATCGTAGTCATCTTGAGTCTTGATGCTCTGGATAATGTTTTGCAGTTCATTCTGGATGGTGCTCGTTTGGTCCTGCAAGTGTCGCTTCAGCTGTTCCTCGTCAGAAGTTTGCGCTTGCTGCAGCTTCAAAAATTCGTTCTGCAGCTTGCCTACTCTCAGCGCCAAGTTGTCGAAGTTGTCTATTGAAGCAAGGTCGGTGTACTTTTGTAGCAGCGATTTAAGCTCGGCGTCAATTTTGAGTACGGGGTCCAGGCACTGAGATTGCAGGCTAGCTATCTCTGACTGGAGGCTGGAGTTGAGCGTGGACTGCAGGGCCTGCAGGTCGCTTCGCAAGTTCTTGACCCTGACGTCGAGCATGAGAAGCTCGTCGCCGTAGTCGTCGCGCTTGGTGTGACCGAAAATATCGTTAGGCATTGTTGCCACTGTGGTTATTTATTATAGGGTAGGTGATTTTCATTTCTATGAAAAAAGGAATGAGTTTGTCGTAGTCGTCCAAGAGCTCCACGTACAGGCGATCGCCAGCAGACACATCGTACGTAGTGGTACTGTCCATCCTATCATGCTTGATGCGATAGATGTTCTTGCCGGAAGAAACCTTGGCCTCCCCTTCGTTCTCGGGGTTCATGTCGAACTTAAGTTTGCCGGAGATGGGGAACTGGTAATAATTCAAGTTGTTGTTGAATACATAGAAAGTTTTGCCCACATCCTCGTCGTACTGGGTCAGAATGCTATTCAAGTGTATAATTAACAGACCGTTAAGTTTAGATAGCATGGAAGGCAGGAGTTCGTTGAAGCTCGACGACGACGTGGGCTGGACGGGCACTTCCATAGCTTGCTTCCTGAAGCCGAACAGGGTTCATAGGCATGGTTATTTTATAGAAACATTTCCTAGCTGTAAGTTCAAAATTGGCCCCCCCTCTTCCCCCCTCACAAATCACATTACATACATACATACATGTGGTGGCGTTACAAGAGCCCCCTGCCTCCCAAGAAGTTTGGTTAGCACGCAATAGATCAGTATGCTAGAAAAAATAAAGTGGGAGGTAGAATCGATTTTATTTGCCAGTCGAATAGTTCTCGTCGAATCCTATCCAACAAAACTAAAATCGTCATCCTAGATCAATTAGGAGCCAAGAAAATCAATGTCTTGGAAAAACGTCTTAAGATATTTGTCTCAAGAAAATTTTCTTGACAGGCCGGAATTGACAAACCGGAAGTCGACTTTCTTAAAGATTAAGATATTTGTCTTAAGACGTTTTCCAAGATGCTGAGAAGCAACTAGTCAGTGTTGCCAACTCCTATTGGTAGTTTAGCTTCGCCCGTAAAATATCACATGGTGAAATTTTCTTGGGGTGGGTTGGCAACACTGAACCCCACTTAAGGTTGCAGAACCGGGCACACACCACTACTCTTGCAATCAATAGATCAGTATGCTAGAAAAAAATAGAGGAGGGGGATATTAACACTGCACCACCACCACTATTGCCAGTTAGCGTCACCAACTCTTCTTTATCTTACTGCATACTTATCATCTTAGAAGGCTACAAAATATTACGCCGTTAACTCCTATTTGTAGATTAGCCTCTAGAAGCCGGAATTAACAAACCGGAAGTCGATTTTCTTAAAGATTAAGATATTTGTCTTAAGACGTTTTCCAAGACGCTGAAAGTCAGTGATGCCAACTCCTATTTGTAGGTTAGCTTCGCCTGTAAAAGATCACATGGTGAAATTTTTTGGGGGTGGGCTGGCAACACTGTGAGCGCACCACTTTCGCGTTTGCCTTACGATATTTTCCGTTAAGGTTGCAAAAAACGCACCACTTTCTGGCGCAGAACTGTCTTATTACCTCTACTCTGATACCATCACTTCCAAAGATGCTGATCTTGCTTTCATCGCTCCAAATTACTTTACCCCAATCTTGTTGTGTCCACTCCCTGTGTGCTAACGCCCATTGCACACGGTTTTTCCTCTGTTTTTGGTTGAGATAAGGCTTCTTTCTTGCGACCCTCACTCGTAAATCATTTTCACAAAGTTTTTGTCTGACTGTTCGGTCAGAAACTACTACTCCAGGAGTTCTCAAAATGGCATTAATATCTTTTGCTGTACGCCGGCGATCCTGTAGAGAAAGGCGACAGATTCTACGACAGTCTTGAGCAGTTAATTTTGGTTTCCTGCCACTTCTTGGAGCAGTTTTTGTGTTCCCAGTTGCTTCATACCGCTTGCAAACCTTTCTAGCGCCTGACTTTGTAGCACCAACACCCAACCTTTTTGCTATTTCTTCATAAGAATAACCTTCATTACGAAGTGTCACTTCCTTACTCCTTTTATTTGGTGACCAATCAGCTCGTTTTATTGTGTTAGGAGCCATTATTTGCAATTTCAGTATCACCTTTTAACTCGCTCCACTACATAGAGTAGTACCTAACGATGTTCTCTTCACAGAAGTCAGCTGCCAAGTGTTGTAAAGAATGAAACCAAAGAGTTTAGTTGGTTGAAAATACCAATAACAATACTAATAAATATACCAATAATCAGACAACAATGCTGCAGTAAGGTGCGAGCGATTCTTGAGGTCAGCGAACGATGTACAACAATGATTCTCAAAGTTGATGTAATACACAAGAATCGCACACAAGCGTTCTGTTGGATGAAAATAACAATAATAATCAGGCTACAATAATGCACTCAGATGCATTACTGAAGTTACTGAATGATGTAATTTCAATTGTTTAATTTTTCTATACAGGATATAGTTTTACATTCGAGTTATTCTTAAAAAAATAACATTTTACAAAAAGTGTCCAGAATTAATGCCACTACTGTAATTGAACGTGCTCTTGCGATAATAGTTACACATTTCCGTCTTGCAACACACAACCTCGACTCGGCACGATATGTGCATTTCCTTGCCCCTTTTCTGTATTTTTTGCTATTTAGGATATATTACTTTGCCTTTTTGCCTCTTGGTTAATCCGTGGCGATGAGAATGATTGACCAATTGATAACATGGATGTGATGGGGCAAGCATGCCTTAATCATGGTTCGAACTTAAGACTTCTGTCTTCAAAGCACGTTACAATCTGCCATGTGTGCCTTTTCATCTCCAGTCACCATTAATTTCAAGAGGTAGAAAACGACGTTACTCAAACAAATTGTATAAATAATTTCCATGACCATAAACATTTGTTGCACTTGTTGAGAGAAATCCATACCCTCGTAATGTTATAAGTAAACGTCGACCTAGTTGATGTCCCAGGAATCCTTCCTTTCACGAAAATCACACTGTGTCCACAGGATTTACGACTGAACGCTTACTAAAGTAATAGAAATGTGCATCCCCATTTCCATTAATCGTTCACTCTTCCTATATTTTGAGGTCAGCTAATTAGAACATACAACCCTAAGACAGCTACACACTGTCAAATAACTGCAGTGTCAACAAAGTAATTACTGTATATTTATATATTTTATTTTTGGTAATGGAATATTTTTCCCTTCAGATTCTTATTTATGTTTGATTTGGTTTATTGTACTTCGGTTATCTGCCACTTTTGGCTAAATGCGACGATGAGGATGAGCGATGAAATGATTAAATTGATGAAGGGACAGTCACAATGAACACCGAACGAACACAATGCCAAGGCGGTGTTTAAGCAAGCTGTGTTAACCACTCTACCACGGACGCCGAAATCCTTTCCAGTTAGGAGAAATCGTTCCTTGACAGCGAACTAAGAACAGTTAATATGCGTCACGTCAGAGTTATAATATTTTACATTTCTAACAATCAATTGGGATTTACTCTTAACCATTCTTTTGCCTACATAAAAACTTCCACACAGTTAAGATCGTTTACACTAAGGACAACAGCGTTAAAGTCTATGCTTTAAGGAATGATTAAGCATACTATGATGACGGAAAATAATAATTCACATGACTATATTGATGCATTACATCGGTGAAACATTAATTTTCGTTCAGGAAGAAATATTGAAAAACACAGGGACACAATGACCAATTGAATGATTTATTTTACTTCGCTTTTCTTCCACTTTTGAGTAATCACATAGATAAGGATGAAAGGTGTGTAAAGACGAAATTTGTGAAAGGCAATCACAAACGTAGGACACAGCCCAAACTTCACAGATCATTATACTGACCTTGTGTCTAGACGCCAGATCCTCGTTAGTCTGCAAAATATACTCCATTGTCACAATGACGTAAGCATTCGTAGAATAAATTTGTATATAATTTCCCCCCCCTCCCTCCCAAGAAACGTGAGCTAAACTAGTGCGCATTCTGTGATATGTTCATTACTTCTCAGGAACCACTCGTGGCCTTCAACTAGTTTATCCTGAAAAAACTGCGGGTTAGGATGTTAACAGATATTTCATGGACAATATCCAAAGAATACTGTCACATACGCAGAATGTAAAACATTTCTATTTTCTCATTTCTACTACAAACCTGGCGAAAAAAGGCGACTGGAGCGTGGTGCTGATCGTATCACCTCCAAAATGGCCGAGTTCGAGAATATGCAGTGCCCTACCACCACATCGCCTAAATGTGGCTTCATGGCACGTTGCTATACGCACGAGGAACTTTACCTAACCTTTACTACTATTAACTACTTATGCCAGGAATTGTGATATTTTTTATACTTTTTTATTTGCCCATTGCTAACCTGGTTCATTCCCAGCCATAACAGCAATTAGTCGATGCAATAAAAATACGCCAAACTTAAAAAGACATGGGTGTCGGTGTGCGCGCGCGCACGCACACACACATACACAGAGAGGGGGGATTGGGTGGGTAGGAACACAAAAATTGTCCACAAACTGCCAGATCATGCCTGACAAGACTCCAACAGAAAGCTTTCCGGAAACAAATTACGTGCGCATAAGGTAGTGATGGATGGCCTTGTCTGCAACTGCCTTCCCACACTTTCTTATCCAATACAGGAGTAATGAAGTGTTTCCAACTACCTTCCAATCTAACTAAGAGGAGGGAGACCGTTTTTTAAAGTTCGCCAGTGTACGAGCCTCATTGGTACCACATGCTTGGTCCTGAATACTGCATGTCATCGCAGTACCATACAAAACAGGGTAAATTAAGAATTAATGACGATAATTACAGGCAAAATAAACAAGTACTAAAAACGTGAAAATGTGACACGCACGCCCAGACCTCTATAAAAGGCTAAAACTCACAAAGGAAAATCAGGCAGCAAGACATAAGTACTGTGCCACTGCACGCGTCACACATTCATATTTTTATACTTTGGTAAAAACATTTGTTTAGTTTACCTGTAATTATCGTCATACATTCTTAATTTACCTTGTACTGTATGGTATTGCGATGCCATTCAGTATTCAGGGCCAAGTATGTGACATTTCCAATTACCAAGCAATGTTATGATGGCGAAGAAAATTTTTACCGGTTACTTTAGGAAGATACTCAGCATCCATATCTACTTAAACAAATCGTGGTGAGAAGAAAAACATATTTATGTAAAATACAATTCAGTTACTGTTTACAATCATGTGAAGGCAAGTTTCTATATGTACAGTCACGGACACTTCTGGGTTTTAGTGATATTACTGTAACTCAATGGAGTTAAAGTGTCCGTCATTGTACAAACACTTGGAAAAGGTGTAATGGGAAATGTTAATCGTTTGCTAGAATTCCAACGAAGTCATACACTATTCTTACAAGGGAATGAACGACATTTTTGAGATTCATGTCCCGAAAAGATCAAGTTGGATAGCGGTATCCGTATCCGACTGTCGGTGTTTTGATGTTATTTATCGATATCTGGAAGTGGAGGTGGAAGGAGATGTTGTGTACGTGCAAGGTCAAACGATTCTTGCGTATTTGTGCTTAGTGGCGTATCCGCTGAGGATGGGGTGCGGGTGAGGGTGAGGGTGTGTATACATGAAACATGTAAGGACACGAAGAAACATGATTTTAAAATGGCGTCGTATGTGTTTTTTTTGTAATCAAGGGTGGTGATTGTTCAATTCCTGGTACAGGCACACTGAAATGCATTGGGAAAAATATAAACTTTGTCCCGATTTGCCTATTTGAGCACAATATGCACTTAAACTACCGAAAAACTATACCGTGTCACAGCTAACTGTGGAGCAGGGCCGCGCATAACGGTAGAGAAGGAGGAGGGAAATGGAGTGGGCCAAGCCAATACGAAGAAGGGGAATCGGGTAACTCCAGTCACCTCCCACCCCTCCATTAAGCAATTCCGTTCCTCTCACTGTTCATTGGTGGAGCCGTCTCGCGTCACTACTTGCGCAGAGACTTGTTCTAGTTCGTCTGCTCCACAGATAGTTGGGACAGGCTATAGTTGAGAGCGACCGCGGAACTTCCCCGATAACTTATTGTTGTTGAGGTATCAGATTCGATTGCCTGCGGAGTCAAATTGCACAGCGGCTAGCGTTCCTATTGAAACTACAAGTCAAGTTCCAGTTAGCCCCTTTCGCGCATAAAGTACATTTGAAAACAAACAGGAAGCTGACCTGTATATCAAGCTGATGGGAAATTAAATTAAATTTGAAATCGAGATGTCTACAGTGCAAAATAAAATATTAAAATGGGTCTCATTCCATTCTGAATCCAAGTCAATCTATAGCCTGGCGATAGCGAAGTGGTTAACGCTGGTGACTGATAATCATAACGTCGCGTGTTGGATTCCTTTTTATGCAAATTGAACAATGATTCTGGTCGCAATTCAAACTGTAGGTCAAATCCCGATTAACCTCTCTGAGCATAAACTGTAGTAAAAGAATCAAACGAACAAATCTGCGAGCAGCGTGTGCAGTGTCATATCCTGAATGGTAGATTAAGGTTATGTAATTAGATGTGACTAAACAGAAAACTAATAATGAAATTACATTCTTACTGTATTATCTCCCCGATGGCGTTGTGACTAACGTTAGCGATTTTGAAGACCCATATATGTCGTAAGAGATGGATTGGGTTAGGCAAGGAACACTTTTATTACATATAATTTTCATGTCTATTTCCAACATCTCCACACCATTTTCACCTCAAATGCATATCAGATGATAGAAAACGTCGAAATCAAATTCCAACCAAGAGTCCTTTTCACTTCAGTGCTAATCAGAAAATAGAAAACTGACATCAGAATGAATTTTATAAATCAAAACGAAATCGTCAAATTCAAGGCATTTTGTCAACGCTCATAATTATGAAGAATTAGTTTTAGTTCAAAATCAGTTCGTATCAGAATTAAACCTTCGAATCATTAGGTTAGTACAATATAAGTTGTTATCAGAAATTAGAAGTCATCAGAATATACGGGCAGCTTCCTTTGTCCGTTTTGAATAGATCCTCATCATATCCAGATGAATACGCTACCATCTGATGAGCATTTTTGCTTGTTTCAGTATTTTCATGTTTCTATGTTCATTGCTGTAAAAACAAAATGAAAAACTGACACCCTCACATAGGTGTCGAATTTCTCCAAAAGAACATCTCTGTGAATGTCACGAAAATATCCCTAAATTTTGAAAAAAAAAAGGTACTAAGTTCAGAGTGTTCTGATTTAGTCTATTTATTAATTTTATTATTTAGTTTTATTTTACTTCGCTTTTCTGCCACTTCTGACTATTGATGATGAGTGATGATATGATGAAATTGATGAAGGGACACATAGAACACCATGCCGAGGTCGGGATTCGAACCCGAGATCCCTGACTTCGTAGCGCGATTGATAACCACTCTGGCACGTAGGTCGTCAAGTTTTAGTTAATAATAATAATTCTTGGCCAGAAAAGAAAGCACGTATGTATATGGATAAATGTAATGCAATCAGTATATAGAAGAAGGGAAATTATTGTTAAAGACACCTGGTTTCTATATAATATATTGAATAAAATATTATAACAGGAATGTAGGGTGGAAACGTTGTTCCACTTCATGCCATAAAATAGGTGAAAAATGAAAACTTGTAAAGGTTGAACGGAAAAAATGGTTTCCTTGGGGAAACGCATTATCTGAAGACTAGGTTCATTATCATTTTGTACGATTATTTGTTATTATCCCCATTCAATAGTTCATAATTTTGTATATGTATTTATTTTCCACCGAAAAGAACGGGAGTTTATTTCTTTCTTCTATATATGCCAGGTGCGTACCCAGAGAGAAGCCACGGGGGCCATGCCCCCTCCTTCAAGCTGTGAAATATTTAAATGTGAACCTATAACATGCTACAAAAATAACATGGACAATTTTTCAAATTGATGAAAATGTCAATTTTACTCTTTCATAAATGAATCGGTTTGTTGTGGAGAGAGGCAGCTCTCAGATGTCTGAAGTTTGCAATATTGGGTAGTTTGAGTTTTATAATCAATGATTACTAGATTTAGTCGGGATCAGTGGCGGAGATTGGTTTCCAAAACTGGTGGGGGGGGGGGTGAAGGTGCCAAACCTTTTGGGGCGAAAACAGTTTACTTTCCCTTGATACTTAAGGTTTAACATAGTACGGGAGCAAAAGTGCCAAAAATGGGGGGGGGGGGTTAACTGGAATGAAATGGAAATGTGAATTGAAGTTCAAAACCAGGTAACGTTTGTCACGGTTTTTCATGTTATCTGAAAAAGCATGAACTGTGACGAGAGCGGGAGCCGTGTCGGAAATGAAGTCGCCTTTTTGAATATCCTCTCTCCTCTGATGTAAAGATAGCATGTCTTCACCATCCTTCGTGCTTGGTGTCTTTTCTTTGCTTACACAGATAACCTCACAAACGTACCGAGTCCTGAAGACCATTCGTGTGCATTAGAGTTGACAATTGAATGCGCCTCCCCGCCCCTTTCATTACAACACTGAAGCTCTAGTCGCCACAACACAAATATTTTCTCCCTACGTGACATTTTTCTCCTCTTGGGATTCATCGCGGCGATATGTGTAAAAATGTGAATTAAGTTCCCACTGCATGCAGCAACGTGCTCGGAGTGCCTTTATTCTCAACCTATTAATTCGAACTCCCGCAGCGCTTAAGGCGAGAAATGGTTGGGCTTACACCGGAAATCAAGCTCCTTTGTGGCAATCAATTCTATGTTACAAAAAATATATTTTTCACAAACAGAAAAAGTATCAATAATATATTGTTTGATTGTAAATCTCGCATACTGTACAGATTAATGAGAAACACAAACACACAAAAGAAATGACAACTTGTAGAGATTGGTTTGCTTTTTAAGTTCACTTTATGGACTGGTAGACTAAACAGGATTTTAAAAAAAAGGTCTGAAGCAGTGTGTCACCGGGAAGCATAGAGAGTCTATGTATTGTTCGAAGCAAGTAATGAGTTTTCGCCACCATTGGTGGAGATAGTCTAGTAGTATTTTCGTATAACATCTTGGAAACGGGAGCTGCTGAAGTTTATGTATGAGCTCAATATGCCATACTCGATCAAAGGCTTTTTGCACATCCAAAAAATAAGCCCAGAACACGATGTTTTCTGTTGTGGTGGACTGCTGCGTAATCAAGGACACGGAGGAGCTGTTCTGTCGTACCATGGTTTGCTCTGAAACCAAACTGATGATCTGGGATTAGGTGATTCTCGTCTATGGCATATTCATAATTGTGGACAACTTAATATCGCAATATCGTAGACGCAATCCGTATTACACTGATTGACCTTGCCCTTGTACAATTATTGTAAGCGATACACAAACCGTGCAATCTCGATTTCGTACCGTAGAAATTGATCAAGCAGACACAATTTGTCTTTGCATAAACCTATGCAGGAATGATGATCGTCGCTTACTCTTCGTGATGTCTTCATCCATGCTTCTTCTCACGAAGAATCACCACGAATATCCAGTACGAATGCGTCATAGATGTAAGCCTTGTTGTTGGGTGTGTGATTTGTTATCTAAACTTGCACAAGACATACAAAATACGTAGGTTTAAATTATAACTACACTCATGCTCATAAATTAAGGATAATAGAAGTTTTGGTGCCCCACGATACAGCACTGAAACAAACTAGTTGTGGTAGCACAGACACATGTTGAACACACAAGAAAGACATCCACGTACCCTGTTTAACCCTGTTTATTGCAGAAAACGTGAGAAGAACCAAAGAGCGCACATATGATACAAAGCAAGGAAGATTGTAAAATGTTGTTTCACAGTTCTTTGAGCATGTGCACAGGTTTCAGTGTGGAATATGATGTCCATGCACATTGACACATGCAGTACAACGGCTTGGCATACTCTGGAGGAGGTTGTCGAGCAGCTGTTGGGGTATGGCCTCCCATTCTTGCACCAGTGCCTGTCGGAGCTCCTGAAGAGTCCAAGGAGGTGGAAGACGTGCGGCGACACGTCGGCCTAGAGCATCCCAAGCATGTTCGATTGGGTTGAGGTCAGGGAAATAGGCAGGCCACTCTATTCGTATGATGTCTTCTGTTTGAAGGTACTCCTCCACAATAGCAGCTCGGTGTGGCCTGACATTGTCATCCATCAGGAGGAACGTAGGACCGACTGCGCCTCTGAAAAGACGAACGTAGTCTTGCAGAATAACATCCCGGTACACCTGACCTGTTACAGTACCTCTGTCGAAGATATGCAAGGGTGTACCTGAACCCAGGATAATGCCACCCCACACCATGACACCACCACCTCCATACTGGTCCCTTTCGACGATGGTACCGGGTCGGTATCTGGTTCATGGTTCACGCCAGATGGTTACACGACGAGAATAATTGTTGAGACTATACCGGGACTCGTCAGTGAAGAGTATCTGAGACCATTCTTCCATTATCCATGTCCTGTGTTCTCTACACCAGTTGTTACAGGCTACTCTGTGACCATGTGACAGTGGAATGCAAATTGCAGGCCTCCGGGTAAATAAACCGTGCCTCTTGAGTCGTCTGTACACAGTGTGTCTGGAAAGAACTGTTCCAGTGGCAGCTGCAAGGTCTCGAGCAAGGCCCCCGACAGTACTCCGTCAGTGTCTCCGGGCACTTACGGTGAGATACCTATCTTCTCGTGGTGTTGTACACTGTGGACGTCCGCTGCTGTAGCGCCGAGACACGTTTCCAGAATGTTGGAATCGTTGCCATAATCGTGAGATGACACTTTGTGGCACATGGAGCACCTGTGACACGACCTGCTATCTTTGGCCCGCCTCTAGCCGCCCAAGTATCCTTCCCCTCATTACATCATCAATATGTGTTCGTTGAGCCATTTCACACACACACTCACCATTTGCACAACCGAACACAACTGCACACTTCTTAGAGGTACTGTGCTCTGGTCAGCAGTTTCGCTCCTGTGAGTCATTTGTCTGCTTACAGCGCCACCACACACTGGATCAAGGTCATAGTCAACACAGGTTCTTTACGACAGTACCCAGACATCACTTCAAGTTGCAACGTGCACATCAAATATTTATTTGTACAAGATTCAGCATTATCCTTAATTTATGAGCATGAGTGTATATAACTTTAATGCCTGGAAGCCATTCATGTACATGTAACACCTGGTTACAATGACAACTAATAAATAACATGCTATAAATACAAACTCCTCTTCTTCTTCCTGTCATGTGTCTATAAATACTAAACAAAATAATCACAAATAACTGCCCCCTCCTAATCGTTGTCACTGCATACTATTGTTATCATATGTTAATTTTTCCTAACCAAGCTTATCAAATGAAGCGGTAAAATAACAAACACAGCAAACTTTCTGGTCTGGAATCACAAATTAAAGTGTCTGTTTAGGAGGGATCGAAGCCACGACCTCACATGTGTTTATTTTTTATTGACATTATTTTCTGCCACTTTCATGTAATTAACCAATAACAAGAGTTGACTGTTTTATTATAACTTATTTAGGGGTAATCCACATTTTTCAAACCCCTGTCTCTGAGCCGGAATGTTTTTGTAAATACCAGTCCCCTCACAAATTTCATCACCTCCTCACTATGCGACGTTGACTAAAAAAAGCACTAAATCAACCAATTATTACTTCTTATCGTCATAGCAGTAAAGAATTGCTAAAATTTGAACATTGTTACAGAAAACCGGTTTATCTCTTTCCCCTTCTAACTTTCACGAAAATAATAAACACACACTGCTTTGACTTTTCTCGCCTTGATATTTAGATTCACTCGCGATTTAGTCACTAACCGTTCATAAAAGCTTAAACGCAGTACATCTAAAGTTTTGCAAAACAAAGAATTATCTTACCTTAATAATATTCTCACTTTCAATTACGAAGAACACTATAAAAGCGACAGCCACTTTTCACTCTTCCAACTGGACTAACATTCGCAAAGCTTCGACGCGTGTATGGTGATGACACCGCTCGAAGTAAGGGCATTCGCCTTCCTCTCTCCCTACATTAGATGCAACATTCGCTTGGAGACAAAGGTACGGAAAACACCACCCTCGCTGGATTTCCGCTGAACCAGATTTTTCAACTCAACATCGCGGTTTGTAAAGCTAAAGAATCATAATGTGGAATAGAGTTATTTTTTTAATCAGTTAAATATTAAACCAAGCTTTGCATACAAATTATTTACCCGTTATTTCATGAATCATCTTGCAATGTATGAATGTGGGTAGAGAGGTTCACAGGGAGAAACATAAAGACAGAGAGAAGCAAGAAAATAGAGAAATGGCCATAAGGAAAGGAAGAGAAGTTGAGATAGCGAATAGAGAAACAGAGATATAGAGAGAGGAGGTAGGAAGGAGGAAGCGAGAGAGGGGAAGAAAGAGTATAATAGAATAGAAGAAGAGACAAAGAAGTGAAAGAGAGAGGGAAAGAGGAAGTGAGAGAGGCTGAAGAAAGGGAATGAAAGAGAAAAATAGAAAGAAGAGAGGAGAGACAAAGAGATGGAAAAGACAGAGAGCTCACGGCTTCTTCTGCCCCAATAAGTACATAGGAATATAAGAGAAACTAAACCAAGATTTCCTAAGCCTGTAACTGGTTATCCCAAACGTATCCTCCACCAGCACTTGGAGACCCCACACGCCCACTCCCAGCACAGGTAAAAATAATTTCAATAGATTAATTTGCAAACGGCAGGACAACAAAACTCAGACTTTGAAAGGTAATAATAAAATGGATACTTCGTCCCCACACTTGGAGAAGGCCCGCTATAAAAAAAGTGATGGTAATAGGCTACGACTAGGACCATCTCGTAGATGGATCCGAGACCGGTACGAGGCCCGTAGCCTGTGTCGTGGTACAGTCTCCTACGAGATGTGTCCTAGTCGTAGCCTATTACGAGCACTTTTTTATAGTGGGTCTTCTCCAAGTGTGGGGACGAAGTATCCATTTTATTATTGCCTTTCAAAGTCTGAGTTTTGTTGTCCTGCCGTTTGCAAATTAATCTATTGAAATCACTTTTACCTGTGCCGGGAGTGGATGTGTGGGCGCTCCAAGTGCTGGCGGAGGATACGTTGAAGTAACTGGCTGGCGAAACAGGTCTCGAACTGAAGCTCAAGAGCAAGGACCGCGTAGTCAAATTTGAGGCTTCGCCCAGAAGCTCTATTTACCCTCTACTATTGGGTTCCAAAAATAGGGGCGGCAAGGACAGCCTACTTTCCCTTTGTAGATAAGGTTTAGCATAGTACACAACAGGAAGCACAAGTGGCAAAATATAGGGGGAAACTGCCCTTCGCCCCCCTAATCGCCGCCACTGTAAGCACCTATTTGTTGTGATTTGTACGGAGCTCGAAGCAAACAATAGCGAGAAAAGATTTGCTTACAGTTAACGTGTTTTGTTATCATTACGCAAGCATAGATATAGAGAGCCCATTACTTTTAGTTTTAGTAGTTACACAGAAATTAAATTTTGAGTCGAACTTATGCATTCGGAGAGTTTTCTACGTCAAGGAAAAAATAGAATTCGGCATCCTCTGCACTGATCTCAGCGAATCTTTGCTTCTGTCGAAATTGTAATTGGACGGCGCGAAGGGTGGGCGAGGGTGGGCAAGCACCCACCCAAAAATTCCTCTGCCCACCCGATTGCCCACCTGAACAGATTCAAGAAGTATTAATACTTGTTTGGGAAAATACGAATGCTTCAGTAAAAATATATTCTTATCTTTAATCGATGCATATTTTTCTTATGAATATTGTCGATACTAGAAAAGCTCACACATGATTAAATTGATGAATGGACACTCACAAACATCCATGCCCAAGCGGCGATTCGAACCCGGGATCCCTGGCGTCGTAGCGCGATGTGATAACCACTCCGCCACGGGGCGAATTTAGGTAAAAATGGCAAAGGAAAAAATGGCAACGGAAAAAATGGCAAAGTGAAAATGGCAAGCGGAAAAAATGGCAAAAGGAAAAAATGGCAATGGAAAAAATGGTAACATTAGAAATGGCATGAATAGAAATGGGAAATGCAATATATTCTGATTTTATGTGAAAATTGAGAAATTATGTCTAGCGTTGCATCATTTGTAATTAAATATAATATAATTTTTATGTCTTAACACTGTCTTTGAAGAGATAAATTGTATTTGATGTTCCCAAAAATTATTATTATGCCGTTTAAATTCTTCATTTTTTAATGTGATAAAACTTGCTGCTCCTATAAAATTACTATAAAATCACATGTTAATGAAAGGTGACCTTTGTGAATAATTTCAAGCATGTGAAATGAAACTTGGAGGGTAGGATAGCAGGTGTTTTAATTTTGACTGAAAACAAGTTTACATCTTGCGCGCACCTGCTGACCAATCACACGTGTTTAATAAAAGTATGACTTCACCCCATCCCTTATCTACCCCAGCACTAATTTGTGTCACTCATTCCGCTCAGGGAGACGAACTTGTTTACTTCTTCGAAATGGAAATTGTTAGATCGCAGAAAGGTGGTGAGAAGCTCTTCTTCCTAGGATACGCGTATACAAAACAGTTTGATCTGTAGAATGTTATAAGGTGTAGGTGTGCTGACAGGAACAAATTCAAGTGTCGAGGAATTTTAAAAACAAATTAATGTAAACAAAATCCTGTGTGTTCCTATGACCATACGCATCCACCTGATTACGATGCTGTAAAGATAGCGAAGTGTCGTAATGGTATGAAGAATCGAGCTAAACTCACAGCCGGTGTACCATCGCAAATATATGCAGAGATTCTTCAAGGGCAAGAAGATTGTGTTCGTGCACGACTACCTCGGGAAGATACCTGTAAACGTACTATGAGAAATCAACGTCCGTGCAATCCAAGTGATCCAAGATCATTTATTTATTTATTGTAATTTTCAAGTTTCCTTGCTCCGTGTTTTATGTCTAGGCACTCTAAGGGACAGTTCGTAGAGTGGTATGCTGCATCTTACGTTTCCATTTATGACCTTATGTAGTAATTTCATATCTGCAGCGTATCTACTTGATTTTGGACACTTTCAATATACTTCAAGCTTGACTGTTTTCTGATTATATTTCTTTATGCATTGTTTGTCTGTTAGAATATAAAGTCAGAGATTTAACGTATTTTCTTCTGTTCTTTCAGAGGAGTGGAAATTGACGAGCGGAGGAAGCAATGAACAATTTCTCATCTACGATAATGGTGCTGACTCTGAAAGTCGGATCCTAATATTTGGTACGAGGGAATGTCTGGAGCTTCTTTCAAAATCCGACACTTGGTTCATGGATGGAAATTTCGCAGTTCCACCACGACTGTTCAGCCAACTGTATGTTATACTGGTTCCATTGTGTCTACGCACTACTGCAAAATAAAACACAGGCAACTTACGAGGAGCTATTTGAGGTAAACATTCATTCCATTTTAATGTAGTCAGGTCAACATAAATAGGTATTTTCAGAAGTTAGTCAAGAGTTAATTTATGACTAGGAACACAGTCCTTTCTTAGATGATTAACAGATTCCTTATTAATCATTTTTCTATCGAAAATATGTCTTCTTGGCATTATGTTCAAAAAGTTTATTAATTTGCTCTTTTTGTTTAAAATATGTTCTTGATTATAACATAAAATCTCTGTTATGTTTCTTTTAAAAAATAACGCAAATGCTTTTTCTTGATTTTATTAATTTAATAGCAAATACAATATTGAAAGGGAATTTACAGGAGAACTATTTTCTCTTTGCAGGCTTTACTGAGCAAGTGTCAGAGCTTCGGTTGCCATCTCTCCCCAGTGAGCGTTGTCTGTGATTTCGAAATTGCAGTTCACAATGCAGTGCACAACAAGTTTGGACATAGTGTTGCCATAAATGGGTGTTTCTTTCATTTGCGACAGAGTACTTGGCGAAAAATACAAGAACTTGGGCTCTCGACCATGTATAAAGAGAAGGAGCAGTTTTCTTTATTTTGTTGTCAAATTGATTCTCTGGCTTTTTTGCCATGTCCAGATGTGATCTCCGGCTTGAAGTACCTTAAAGAAATTGCTCCTTCTGAGGCCGAAGAACTGGTAGACTACTTTGACGCGACTTATGTATCGGGAAGTTTCAGAAGAGTTGGAACACATGTTGACAACTCGTTGAGGCTCAGAAGCGTACCTCCACGCTTCCCTCCTCATATTTGGAACACTCACGAGGCAACGCTAACAAACAACCCTCGTACAAATAACATCTGCGAGGGATGGAACAATAAGTTTTTGCATTTGGTGGGCTACAAGCATCCTACAGTGTGGAAGTTAATCAGGTGCATCCATCAAGAAAATGCCGCAGTGAAAGCGGTTATTCTGCAGGCTGAGAGAGGACAACTGCCAAAGAAGAAAACCAGGAGAATATATACCGACATGCTACACAGACTGCGAAATTTGTGCATTGATTACAGTGCTAACAAAAGAACATTGGAGGATTTCTTACGTGGAGTTTCACATAACCTAAAGTTGCAATGCATGTAAAATGACGAAATCAATGGTGATACATATTGTTAGTTAAATAATTGTAAAGTGACGAAACCTATGGTGAATATATACTATCTTTGTTACATACTGCATCAATGTTTTCCTTCCTTCCGAATTACATATGATTTGCTTATAACAATTATTTATATTTCCCTAGTTTTGGATCCCAAATGCAACCACTGGATATGTACAATAAATAAGAATTGTTGCTGTAAACCAAGTGAAAGTTTCAGAATACGTGCCTATGACTTTTGCCCTTGTCGGTACATGCAGTCGTTCGCATTCTAAAAAGGAAGAAGAATAAGTCTGTAGTAGTCGTATTCTGATACTTTGTTACGTTCATGCAATCATGTAAGATTGATTTCGAACTGTACCACTAACATTTTATTAGGATTGGTAATCTTATTCGGTAATATAGTGTATAAATTATCATAAATTAATTTCACACGTATCAGGTATTGCATTCTTAAGAACCTGATGAATACTCTTTACAATTTACATGTGAATTAATTATATCAATTATTTATCATTTTCTTTTTGTTTCTTCTTGTCGGCATTTTTACTTTCGCCATTCTCACTTTTGCCATTTTTTCCGTTTGCCATTTTTTCCGTTTGTCATTTTTTCCGTTGCCATTTTTTCCTTTGCCATTTTTACCGGACACCCCACGGGGCCGGCACATAAGACTATTGATCGACTTAACACTACTGAGGCTAGAAGTATTGCAATATCTACAGCCAAAGTGTACTTTCTACGAGGTGGGATTACAAAATCATGATATGATAAATAATATATCTATAAAAACGAACAATGAATAAATATAAACATCTTCGATTTACTTCCATTAGTATGCAAAAGAACTTCGATTCATAACTAAGCTTCTTAACGTTTTTGGTAATGACGATTTATTTCACTTGTGCGTTAATTGTCAGTAATTGAAACTTATCCAAGAGTTTCAAAGCGCAAAGAACAAGATAAACACCATTTGTATGAAGGTAAGATATGAACAAGAGAGGAATTGATACATGGCTACCATGATCAATTTTTGTTTTTTTGCCTAAATTACTTCCCACAATTTACTTAAACGCATTATTTGTTTATTCAATCTCTATGCATATTTATATCGAACCATATCTAGCATCTCGATGTTCATTTTGCACAAATTCCTTTATTTTTACTATTTTTAGTTTTATCTTGTGTGACAATTACCTTATTATGTCAGGAAATTTTAATGTACAATGAACAAAATTTCTTTAAAACTTCCCTAACAAGACATTAATTAAATACAAAGAAATATATGCACCCATTAATTTGGAACAACCCTGTGAGCCAAGAAAAAGGATCATTAATTAACCCTCAACGAAGAAGCTGTGTTCTTTTCTCTTAAAAGTACATAATATTGTTAAAACTATTCAAGATAATTCGTTTGAATTATGGAGAAAAAATATTTATTCACTATTGTTGGTGTTTACCATACTTTGTCATCATCCTTGAATATATGATGTATGTACGGGACATACAACATTGTATCGCAAGAAAAAAACAAGTTAATTCGTTTTGAAAAGTAGGTAAACATGAGCAAAGAAAGGAGGATAGTTGAAACTTGAGTAACTGTAAATGTCGAATTTTGGCATAACTTGCTTTGCGAATTTAAAACGATAAAATTACATTTCGTGCAGTTTTGCTCTAAAGTTCCTTCCCCACATGAAGCACGAGGCCTTGACCCTCTCCTGGGGACGGCGCCAGTTTCACACACAGAAATACTTTTTTAGACTTCGGTGTTTCTTCCATTTGTAAAGAATTTGATCCATATTTTTCATAATTGTCGCATGAATTAAACAATATACTCTAATCTGCCACCCATATGTCAGCGTTTCTTCCACGTAGTACACCCTGGACTAGCAAACTAAGAGACTATGGCGTCTGGACTCACAGCATATACAATCCTCTGTGGAGCTTGTTTTGTGATTGTCCCACTTCATCATCACCTTCGTGATGAGCCGGAACTTAAATAAATCAAATCCATTAATCTGATATGCTTCGCCCACTTAATAAAGTATGAGCTATTATAAATTAATTCTTAATTTAAAGGGATAAAATAAAATATCCCCTGTACAAAGCAAAGTACACGGTGGGCAATTGAAGGGCATCAGGGAAGGGACATTTAAATGAGAGAAATAGAAATAGGAAGATTATATCAAGATTGACGTGGGAAAGATAGCCAAGCGGCTTTAGAGCAGGTGACGAGTTGACGACATCAAGCCCTTTCGCTACTTTTTTTCTAAATTGGAGTGAATCGAGAAAAGCTTAATCAAGATTTGGCTAACGATTTTCCAGTGTGTGTGTGTGTGGGCGAGAGAGAGGGGAGGGTGTAATACATTAAAAGAAAATGGTGAAAAGGGGGTAGTAAATAAGACTTACAACAGCAAAGAGAAAAGGCGAGAGAAATACAAAGGAATCCGGGAGAGGGTGAGAGGATATGTGTTTGTGTAGGGTCACCAGACGTCTGTTTTCTTTTCGGACAAGTCCTACATTTTAGCCTTACGCCTGGCTCCTGGAGAATTTTGAAAAATATCATAAATGTCCTACATTTTGAATGTCACATAGTTTGAATTTGGAAAATACTTGTTTCAGTTGAACAAAAAGAAATCATGCAAGTTACAAGTTTATGAAGTGCACTCCCAAACTCATAACACCATTAAGCCTTCTTCCCATGATCGTGAAAAAATAAATATGCTGACCAAGGCAGTAAACGTTACGTTTTGTTTATGTTTTTAATAAAATAAATTACTGCCTTGGTCAGCATATTTATTTTTTCCCAAACTCAATAGTGAAATTTATTTTGATTGCCCAAAATTAAAATAAAAGTTTGTACTGCTAGAGGACAAACGGAAAAACGGAAGCAATTAATGAACAAAGTTTTTGGACCACATTCTGATGATGTCACTGTTCGGTGGGGTTTCTACTAATGGAACAAGGTGTTTCCCATTCTTATTCAATATTTTGATTGTAAAACAGGGGTATAGAGGACAAAGTTATTGAACTAGAAACTACCCCAGATAAAACTTCTGGAACCATTTCAAGTTACGGTAATTGCCAGTGTTTGGAAGTAACTAGTTACAAGTAACAGTTACTTTTTTGATAAAATGTAACTGTAAATAGTTACTTTCAAAACTGAGTAACTGTAACTGATTTTTTTACGATACAAGTAACGTTTTAACAGTTACTTTTACAGTTACTTAAATTGCTATGTAAGTGTCATAAATTATTGGCGATTTAGGACTCAAGTAAGCCGGAGCGATAAAAAAAAACATCCTTTGATACGATAATTCTTGCAAACAATAGATGAAGAGGAAAAGAGAAAGTTGTGCTAAATTTGTCCCCTAGCGGTGGTCAGTCAGTAGGCTCCATTTAGGTGTCAGAAATTTCAAGGTTTATCGTATGTTTCATCTTTCGTTTGGTAGACCTGAATTCCAAAGCGATATACACACCTCGAAAGAGGAGTGGATTTCCCAGAAGCGGGAAGGTAAGCCTCTAGGAGGAGGAGCCTTCCTATTGCTGACAGTTTGCAATTGTCAGTTATGTGCTGTGAAGTGTCTCTTGTTTCTGTAGTTTGTTGCTCTGAGGTGTTCCTCTGTGATCTTATAACTTCCTTCTTCTGTAAGCAGCATCCGATAGTTTTTTCTTTGCTATAATATCGGATTATGCTGGAGAAGGAGAAACCTACTGCAATATTTCAGTGTTTTTACGAAATAATTCAACGATACAGGTAGCATGGACGAAACTGAAGAAGACGAGACGTAGCAAATGCGCATGTGAATGGAAAATAATGTAATTCGCGACCTTAAAGTAAAAAGGTTCTATCTGCCAAGTCGAAATATTCTCAGGAGAGCTAGTTAAAGATTTGACTATGTGAACAGGTAAAACTAATTATTCCAAGAAGTTGTGCCTCTGGCATTTGTATAGTGATCCCTCCCTCTCTAATATATACAGGAAATTAATGAAAAAATATTACTAATGTTTAGGTATTGCAACGACGAATTTGCAGATAGAACCTTTTTACTCCAAATGTAACGTTTCAGATTAGAGTAAATGGTTATCCCTTAAATATTCAAACTTTTTGCAAAAAAAGAAAGAAATTAGTTATATTGTAGTTTTTCTACATTCTGCATGAACTATGTACATGTTAAAGTAAATAATATGTAAAAGGTGCTCCAGAGTACAAAATAATACTAATTGTTTCATCCAATACTATAATCCAATTATGTAAGAGTGTCAAGATTGGATTTTGAAATACTGTTTAATAGAAAGTATTGCAGTTGAAAAAGTAACCATGTTGTAAATAGTGTTGCAATATATAACCCCAGTGGAAACACAAAACTTTCATTTTAACATAACATGCTACTGCATATCCTTTTGATAAGAAACTGAAAAGTATTTGTACTCATTGGGAGTAGATATCGCGTATTGACAACAAGACTGTAAACAAATGGAAAAAAGTATCTTACATGTTTCTCTTCAGCACGTAGCAAAGTAATGTTGATTCACAGCCGGCATACACTTCATCATATAAGTGAGATCTGACAATTTATCTTTACTGAATTGCTTCCTCTCTACGTTGGAGGTTCCAATAGATGGATACATAGGAGATGAACGTTGTGCCAGTTGGCCATCAGTTAGCCCAACTGCTGCAATACAACAATACGCTATACACTGAACACAAAGACCGGAAACAAAGCAGATAGAACTTTTTTAACCAAACTTAAAACCTCATTTGCAGATAGTACTTTTTTACCCCGTTGATTTCTTCGAAACTAATATCCTTCGAAGCACGATCTTTACGGAGTACAAAGAATGTAAATCAATGGTCTGCTTAAGGTCACAAACTCATTTTCTCACAAAAGTGCAGATAGAACCTTTTTACTTTAAGGTCTCGAATTGTCTCCACGCGTTTTCATTTATCTCAGTTCCTGATAATTTAAAAATGGAAGTAAAAATATTTCCGGTTAGAATTCGCTTATTTATGATTATTTACCATTTCTGGACATTTTGAAAAAAATAAATATAGTTTGGTAAGTGCTATTCGTTTAAGATTTAGATGAGAACCCACTTTCTTGAAATAACAGATACGACAGATTATTGATACAACAGTGAATTACAACACTCAAGTGGCAAACGAAAGAATCAGGAAGACCCTAATGATCATTCTCGCTTGTTTATGTAATCGTCTCAGAGATAACTGAAGGGGTAAGTTTAAAATGCCATTTTCACCTTCATTGTTAGCGCGATGTGTTAACCACTCCGCCACGGCTGCTGGCATATGCTCCTATGGTTTAACATTGTGAAGATGAAACAGCTGGGGGATGCTTTGTGAAAATATAGGTAACTGGAGGAATGCGACAACCCTGCATTCCCCTCACTTCGATCGCTGGTGTTAGTAATCCTTTAATGCCTCTCTCTGTTTAAACATACACCCGCCTCCGTGGCGGATTGGTGAGAACAGCGCGCTACGACACCAGAGGGTCTAGGTTCAAATCCCGGCCTGGGCATGGGTGTTCTTTGTTAAGTGTCCCTTCATCAATTCAGGGAGAGAGTGGAATCCTTGCGTAGAATATATTCTAAGAAGGGAGGTCTCTTTCAATTTCATCATCACTCATTCGAGTAACAACCGTCTACGAATCAGAAGGTGGAAACTGTGGTAGTGTTGGAGTAGCGGACGGAGCCTCGCGCGGCGGGATAGCATCTTTGGACGGGACCTTTTCAAGCGCGCGCTTTTCAAATTTGTCGCGAAGGACAAAAATCATAGCCCCATAACGATTTGTCGTAGAGAGATGCAATCAATTACGTTTTCTTTCTTGACGATAGGGACTTTACAGGAGGTAGAGATTTATACATTGTGCCATCCAATAATGAATGCCGAAGGAAGAAGAAAAGGAGGAAAATTGATTTAAAGAAAAATGGCACAGGATAGGTCCCTGTGGTCCCCACAATAAAACGACGTTAATGGCAAAATGTAGTATGTAGCAGTGATATATTCCTCCAACCATCCAAAGTTTAGTTGACCATCTGAGCCACAGAGGTCGTTCTTTATCCTGCAGGGGTAGAAGGTTAAGAATTTATACAGCAATGATAACGTGACGGTTGTATCCTTGCGCCAGAAGGTGCTAACCATGGTCACCTTATTGGGTGCAGGAATGTAAAATGTGTAAGTTTCGGAGGGTTTAACGTGCATCAGCACTCCAACCACTACGCCAGGACGACAAAAGAAAAACGAGAAAAAATGGGTGATATTTCTTGTGGAAAAAAATAATATAATAACAATGCACATGAGAGGTAGGGTTTAAAACTTACGATAACAATTTCCGGAATTTCAATAGTAGCAATGCAGCATGCATATATTATATATATATATATATATATATATATATATATATATATATATATATATATATTGTGGAACGATTCAAGGGAGACTCTGTAAAAAAAGGTAAAATCTCTCGCCAGACATCAGTGCTCGGTCAAGCGACAATTTACAACACAACATAGCATTCCACAAATAGCGGAAACACATGACGTCAGGAGACACGGCATTCTTCGATACTACCGGGTTCAAGCCCGCCATCGGCTGGCAAATACGGAAGTGCTGTCGAAGCAGCTAGGAAATATTTGCCAGCAGCTTAAAAGACCTAAGCACCAGAATTCGACGCTCAGTGGGCTCAGTCGGCTCAGTCGGCTCAGTCAAGTCTCAGAATTCAAGGACCTCCAGAAGAACCCCAGGCGAAGACCTCGACACCTTCCAGGTCTCAGCCCGGCTCGGGAAACCGAGACGAAGCTTTCGCCTAAGGCAACCGCAGTACATTCGCGAGTTGACTATCTTCAGCACCACGGCTTACAACTTGTAGCCGTCGGACAGACCATCGTCCCGGCGCCTTTCCTAGGGCCGTTACTCCAAGACCAACGTGTGCTTCGTCGCCAGCCACGGGCAAGAAGACCGTGGGCCGTCGAACTCAGGACTCCGCGCTCTGTCGCCTGACGTCCACACTCAACCGCTTGGCCGAGAGGTAAGATGTACGTCGTCTACATCCCTTGACATCATTCCACTCCCTGCCAGAAGCCTGTCAGTGAGATTGTATGGGGACCATAAACGTAACCTAGCTCTACCATCTGACCCCTAAAGCGTTCACAGTAACGATCCCCGTAGATTTAGTAACTGAAACCAGTGAACGCATCATGGTGGAGTTGCTTTGGGCTACCTTGTAATTTTGTACACTCCCTTACAAGTTGCACGTATCATTTTAACCCCCCCCCCGTTTCGAATCATGGTAAAGTTGCAATAGGAGCAACAACAATTTTATTCGCTCCCATACAAATTGCTTTTAAATTCATGGCGAAAGTGCGAAACCTTAGCATAACTTTTGCATTCCACCGTACATGCCCATACAGACCACATTAACTTCTTCATTCATATCAGTTATCAGCGGATGACAGAGATGCACTTATGCTGTAATTTCGGGTGCGAAAACGATACTCATTAACGTCAAAAGTCTAAAATTTTGCTAAGAGCGTGTAAATTAATGATCCAACCAAAACAACCTAAACCTCATTCCTATTCAGTTACAAGTAACGAATGAACACATCACTACATGACGTATTAGATCAATCACTTGATGAAATTTTAAAACTAGCTTCAGAAATACATAAACCCCCCACACCGCCCCTAACTAGATCTAAGGCAACAGCTTCCTACCCTTTGTTTCTAAGCGGTCTGGAAACTCCCAGACGGAAAAAGAAGATTCCTTTCACCAGTACCCCCGAGTTACCTAGATCACATACCGCAACCACTATGACTCTACACCTACCCACTAACCTCTACCCACCCTCTTTCTCCGGGCAAGATCCCTCACGAGTTGAGGAGTTCTTCTCAAAATTTGACAGCGTCGCCACTGCCCTCACGTGGACAAATGACCAGTGCAAAGAAATGCTACCCCTTTTTCTCTCAGATGTGGCCCTAATGTACTTTAACGATATCAAAACTCGGCCCACATTTGCCACATTAACTGCAAAGCAGATCAAAGATGAGATGATAACGTTATTTCGCGGCAGTTATTCTCCCGCCCAACCCACTCAAATTCTTATGGAAACCAAACAGTCCCTGGGACAGTCAGTTTTTGACTACATTGTCAGGAAAAAAACATTAATTTTAAGATTTTTTCCCCACGCCACCAATGAACAAATAATGTCATTTCTCATCTCTGGTCTGCTCAGTAAGTACATTCAGGCGATTGGCCATCAACAATTTGAATCCACCTCCGAGCTTATAACATTTTTGCAAAATAGCGAGCGACAGGAATCACTTATTCAAGCTAGGAAATATGATGAGCAAACTCAAGCATTAAATCTTGTAAACCAAGCTGCTGCGTTGCAGAATTTACAATACCAGGCTTCAATGCAATCGCATACGGCAGCCGCGCCTGCAGCGAACATTGCTCCTAGTATATACGAAACACTCACACCCCCTCCTTCCTTGCCCCCTCCACAACAATCCCATTACGCGGCATACGTCACACCACAAAGCATTTCCACAAACCACGCCCTCGGTTCTCAATACACGACAAACTTAGCTCCAACAGTTCAGAGCTCGGCTCTCGCTGCAAGCACATCAAAGCCAATAGCATCTAGTTGTAACTGCACCCAGCAAGCGGCAGCATTGCCCAGCTGCGTTCAGACCCACGACGATTGCATTTCACATCAGTTCGGGGCGATGCGTATCTCGAACCATTGTCGTATTGACTTACCCAGGCGTCTTAAATGTATAGATTGTAGAGGATCCGCTCCCCACCAAAACAATTTAGAGCAGGGGAACAATTGTTATCAGCCTCAAGCAAATGGTTATATTGGCGGGAATAGGTATTTCAGAGGAACGTCTAGGTCAACCCGTTTCAATTCAAGAGGACGCGGGGGTAACCGTAACGCTAATCCCCGTCCATTGTATCCAAAGCCTTGTGAATACTGTGGATTAAGAAACCATGAATCAAATTCTTGTTTTTATAAACCAGAGGATTCTTTAAACTAAATAGAGGTACGAGTCGAGCGCCAACCCGATCTCGTACCGGTCAACATACAGAAACATTGGTAGAAAAAGACAGTTTACCTTATTTAAAGGCCACCCTTAACAATAAAGCAATCGATCTCATGATCGATACAGGTTCACAAATATCCATCTGTAACAAGAGCATTGTACCGTCAGGTGCAAAAATAATTCAAGCAAAAACTACAATAAAAGGTGTAACTGGATATCAGGTGAATTTATCTGAAATAGCGGTTTTACAACTGAGAATAGGTAAATTTAAATACTCTCACGCATTTAGAATAATTGAATCAAATAGCATGCCTTGCATTTTAGGAAATGATTTTTTAACAGCTCAGAAATGCAACATTTCATTAAAAGAAAAAACTATTTCCATCACAAATCTGGGACACATTCCACTTTGGAATATCAAAAAGAAACACTCGTCACATACAGTGTCTAATGAAGTCATTAACAGAATTGCAATTAGATGTACAAAAGCCGTTATTTCAGAAAATATCACATTATGTCCGCGTACAAAGAACTACGTGCCAGTTTCGTTCCAACGAAACAATAAAAACGAGCCCGTATTACTGACCCCCTCTGTTGAAACACTGCTTACTCATGGTATTTGTGTACCTCACTGTACATTAAACCCCCAGTCAGGAATTTTACTTGTCATTAACCCAAGTGACGTGCCTGTTACTTTAAAAGCGGGTACACAGATAGGCGAAATCGCATCATGTAACATAGTAACAGATGTCACGGACATCATGAATTTTGACACTTTTCAGGCTAATCGTGACTTTTCATTTACATGCACAAACAACGCAAATCCTTCACCGAGCCAGCTTAAGTTTGATCCCAAACTAATAGACGTAAATCCAGACCTATCACAGGAAGACAGGCAAAAAGTGTTAGACTTAGTGTACAATTATTCTGACATTATGTCATGGGAAGGTGACCCACCCAGTGTCACGAACGCTTACGAATATGACATCGAGTTAACGCACGACAAGCCCATTATAAGCAAACAGTATAGAATTCCTTTTAATTTGCAAGAAACAATGAAAGGTGAGATCGCGAAACTTGTCAAAGACGGTGTTCTGAGTGAGTCACAGGGTTCGAACTACAGACACCCCGTACTTTTAGTGAAAAAACGCGATAATTCTTACCGTTTTGTTTCCGATCTTCGTGCTTTTAATGTTGCGTTAAAACCTCTAGGCCTAACTCAGCCCACAACAGCGCAAATTTTAGCTGACATAGGCGGGAAAAAGTGGTATAGTGTGCTTGATTTACGTGCAGCTTTCTTTCAGATACCACTCTCGCAACGTTCCAAGGAGTTCACAGCATTCTCTGTCGAAGGCATTGGTTCATTTCACTATAATCGGTTAATTATGGGAATGAAGACTTCATCTGCAGTAATGAATTTTCTCATGCACAAGGTACTATGTGAAATTCCAGCTTCAGAAGTATCATGTTACACAGATGATATTATTTGCAGTGCCGACACAATAACAGAAATGCTACACGTTCTGGAGAAGGTATTTCGCAAACTACGAGAAGCTAATCTCAAGTTAGGAACTAAGAAATGCAAATATTTGTATAACGAGGTTCCCATCTTGGGCCACCTTGTCTCTCAAAAGGGCACCCGAATATCGGACCACATTATCAAGGCTATCACAGACTTCCCCCAGCCGAAGTCGAAGAAGAATCTAAAAAGTTTCCTCGGGCTTATTAACTTCATACGGAAGTTCCTATCCGGTTTCCATGTCCCCGCGGAATGTTTATTTCGCTTGCTGAAAAAGAATGTCAAGTTCCAATGGACCGAAACTCATCAAGAAGCTTTTAATAAGTTAAAAACCATGATAACAACTGCGCCCGTTCTTAAAAGCTACGACTCACGGAAGAAAACGCTCGTATTCGTGGATGCTTCATACGTGGGCATCGCTGGGGCCCTCCTCCAGGAAGAAAAAGACGGTACGCGTTCTGTAATAGCTTACTGTAGTCGCTGTCTTACAGACACCGAGAAGAAATATGATGTTTTCACACTCGAGATCACAGCAGCGCAATATGTACTAAAGACTTTTAGATATTTTCTCATAAACTCTAAATTCACGGTTTTTACGGATAATCATGCGCTGTCTTATTTGAAAACAACCAAAGCTGAAAATTCGTTGCTAGCAAGGAAGGCCATTTTTTTTCAAGAGTTCGACTTCGATATTCAGCACATTTCGTCGGCTAATAATGCACTGGCCGACTGCTTAAGTCGCCAACCTGTAAATACGGCTAATCGCGACGATGAAGTTGATTCCGATAGCGAAGACATGGCGCGCCAGGTATTTTCCATCCAAGCCCAGTCTTTTGACATGGCTACCGCACAAAGACAAGACCCCTACTTTGGCAACATAATTAAAATATTAGAAGACGACCCCTCAGCTAACCCTAAGTATGAAAAAACAGCGTATTCTTTCACTCTTGAGAACGGTCTGCTCCATAGGCTTACCAGATTCGCAAACGGTTACAAGAAACAGGTTTGCGTACCCAAAGCGAACCGCAAAGAAGTGTTCGAACTTGTGCACGCTAATCAAAACATGAACGCTCATCAGGGAGCAGATAAAACTTACAGGCACCTTGTATCTCGGTATTACATACCAGACATGAAACGCTTTGTGTATGACCAAGTGAAAAAGTGTGTGCCATGCCAAATAGCTAAGCGTCATCCTGGCGCTAGGCAACACACATTACAGCATTCCGAACCGGAAGAAGTTCCGTTCAAGAAGATTCATTTAGATGTCTGCGGCCCCCTTGCGTCAAATACTAAAGGTCACAAGTATTTTTTATCTGTAGTGGATAGTTGTACAAGGTACGTCGTGGCGACCACCATTCCGAATCACGATGCCAAATCAATTGCTGACGCACTTTTTCATTGTGTTTTCCTCAGGTTTGGTCTCCCAGCTACGATCGTTCTTGATAAATCTTCTTCAAATACCTCAAATCTAATGCATGAGCTAGCTCAGTTAACCGGCATACAGCTAAAATACGTAAATACTGCGGCTCATTACACAAACGGCTTAGTGGAAGCATCCTTCAATTACATTAAGAATATCATTAAGCCCTACGTTCTCACAACAAAAGGTAAATGGCAAGATTATTTGCAATCTGCCGTACAAGCTCACAACATAAGCTTCCACGACTCTGCACGCCAAAGTGCATTTTATTTGTTACACGCGTTCGAACCACGTCTGCTGATAGACGCAGTCATCCCATCCCCCCCACAAGCAACGGCCCCTACAAATGAAAAACGGCTGGAACAGTTAAAAGACATTCGCAAGTTGGCTCACGACAATTTAAAGAAGCGCTTTCTACAGCAAAAGAAATATTCGGACAGTATAACTCAACAAACCGAATATGCGATAGGACAAGATGTTTGGATCCTCGAAAATACACCTGCCCCAAACACCCCCCGCGCTTTTGCCATCTACTACAAGTTTAGAGGTAAAATAGTAGAGAAAATGGACGCGAATTCTTACAAGGTTTCATTCAAAGATGGTCGAAATAGAGAGAAAGTCGATACGTTCTCAATAGCTAGACTAAAGCCTCGCTTTGAGGGCGATCTCTCTGACACAGACGAACAGACAGATCCCTCTCACAGTGCTGCAGATTAAAAGAAAAGAAAAACTAATTTTTGTTGTGTACTCACCAGACACATGCTCCAATGTCGCCCCCCCCCCCCCCCCCATGCTCCTGCAAAACTCACTAAACACCCAATCACTGCACTAATTCTCCTTTCTCTTATCCATGGCTCTCCCATACGTTAACCACTGCATTTTTTTTTCGATGTGAACAAATATTAGAAATAGCACAACAACTCCAGTGTTGCCAGATTGATTTTTTTTTCTCACAAATCAGAATAACGAAACGGAAAGAATAGCAAACTTTTCCGAGCATAGCATGGCTACAAGAAACAGTAATTTTCACACGCGCACAAGACATAAAACCAACAACACAGAAAGCAAACTAGTGATTCACACGAATTAGTTGAAACAGCGTGCATCGCGTATATGCTTATTCCACAGAATTCGTGTGTCCTTGGGAACCATGTGTGGAAAAGCATAGACTCAAGCAAACTCATCAATCCAATGAAAGTCAGCACTTCACTGTGTCAGTAGATTATGCTGACAGCCCAGAATTGCTGTGTGTATGACACAGTTTGGGCTGAAGAATACAACAAAGCTCACAAAGCATAAATAAAGAAGCGCATTCATGTTAGGAAGCTAGAATTGTTGGCTCAGGAATACTCGTTTCTTCTCGTTTCAAACTATTCTTTATTAACAATAATAACAAATCAAAAGTGAGAAATAATAACATTAATATTAACAACGCTAACATTTTGCACAAATGTCAATAATGCATAACTTATGCTTTATTTTAATAAGTAAATCACTAATAAATAAATAAGAATGTAGCAGTGAACATTAATTATTCTGCAACGACACATCCCACATTGCTAAAACTAATATTTCGTTCAATTCCGTTACTTTTTATCCCAAGAAAGCTAATGCTCTCTCACCCCATGTTCTCCTCCAATCCCCAAGTCATGTTGCGTCATATTTATCCATTGCCTTATTCGTTATTCTAACGCTCAGTATAATCCTCGTTTACTTGTATTACAAAATCAGAACTTGTAGAAAACCCATTCGAAAGGTTAACGACTACGAAGTTCCGACTATAAGTGCACCTTTGCCGTCGTTATCTCGCCCATTAGTACGACCTCCCCCTCCGCCCCAAACAATCTCTATGGCAGTCCCCAGAAATCAAGCTCCCCCAATCCCATCAGTAGCTCCACAAATTCAAACCCTCAAAGTGAAACGCACCCCTCCCTCACAGTCTATCTACTCGCAAGAATCTATTTCCCACACTCTCCTTCTATAATCACCCCAACTCTCGGCTAAGGGACAGACGTCATTCCATCCGGAAGCAGCCCAGAGGAGTACCAACATCTTCGACGCCAGGACTCTAACCTCCTCCACCCCCCTGTGTTTCAATCAGTGCATCGAAACAGAGCTACGTGTCGTCACCCTTGGCGACACACTTAAGTGCTCAAAACAAACTGTATAAAAGTGCTTCAAAACAAACAGTGTATAAGTGCTTCGATTCACAGTGTGCACACAACAAAAGAAAAGAAAAATCACAAGTTGTTATTTCTTGATGCAATCAAGCTCTAAACAATTATTTTAAGTTTAACGACTTCCACCTCACGACATGCAGTTTAAACAATTGACAGTATTCTAAACACATAATACTGCAAAACTTATGTAAAAAAATATTTTATTCATGGATTAGGGTATTAATAATAAGGTAAATACAACAAAAACAACAACACAAGTATTATCAGTACCACAAGGTCAGGAACACTACTAGTACATGGACACTGCAATAACAAAAAAAACAACAAAAAAAACGAATTTCTTGGGTGTATATCTATTTTCTTGCTTATGTACAAAAGAATGCATGAACACTGCAACGTAAGCAAGAATTTCTTGTGTGCATATCAACAGGTGAAGGTATAATCAATTATGTAATCCATCGGTCAACGGGAACCTTACCTCACAATATTATGTAACTTCTTTTTTTTTGGGTCAAATAAACTAACCTCACATAATCTTTCTCAAGGTGATGGGTAACCACAAGCCTGTGGATACTCTACGAGCAGGGGAATGTGGAACGATTCAAGGGAGACTCTGTAAAAAAAGGTAAAATCTCTCGCCAGACATCAGTGCTCGGTCAAGCGACAATTTACAACACAACATAGCATTCCACAAATAGCGGAAACACATGACGTCAGGAGACACGGCATTCTTCGATACTACCGGGTTCAAGCCCGCCATCGGCTGGCAAATACGGAAGTGCTGTCGAAGCAGCTAGGAAATATTTGCCAGCAGCTTAAAAGACCTAAGCACCAGAATTCGACGCTCAGTGGGCTCAGTCGGCTCAGTCGGCTCAGTCAAGTCTCAGAATTCAAGGACCTCCAGAAGAACCCCAGGCGAAGACCTCGACACCTTCCAGGTCTCAGCCCGGCTCGGGAAACCGAGACGAAGCTTTCGCCTAAGGCAACCGCAGTACATTCGCGAGTTGACTATCTTCAGCACCACGGCTTACAACTTGTAGCCGTCGGACAGACCATCGTCCCGGCGCCTTTCCTAGGGCCGTTACTCCAAGACCAACGTGTGCTTCGTCGCCAGCCACGGGCAAGAAGACCGTGGGCCGTCGAACTCAGGACTCCGCGCTCTGTCGCCTGACGTCCACACTCAACCGCTTGGCCGAGAGGTAAGATGTACGTCGTCTACATCCCTTGACATCATTCCACTCCCTGCCAGAAGCCTGTCAGTGAGATTGTATGGGGACCATAAACGTAACCTAGCTCTACCATCTGACCCCTAAAGCGTTCACAGTAACGATCCCCGTAGATTTAGTAACTGAAACCAGTGAACGCATCAATATATATATATATTAATTCGAATATGTCACTAATAAACAAAAAAAACAGGACTGAAATATCGTGCGTAGTTTTCAAGAAATGATGCGTTTATGAATATGAAAAACTAAATATGCTGACCAAGGCAGTAATTTATTTTATTATAAAACATAAACTAAACGTAACGTTTCAACCTTCTAGCAAGGTCTTCTTCAGACTCTGTACCAAGTACAAATGTAACAAGATACAAGAATAGGACGATACACAAACATTACTCCCCTCCAGACTATTAGAAAGTTGTTCTGGAACATTCTAGCAGGTGGCTTTCCCTTGTCAACTGTACTTTCACCTAAAAGGCTAAACATATTTACTTCCATTCAGAATGTGGTTGGACTCTTTATCTCAAGCTCTTTTCCTTAATTCTTCTTCCTTCTTCTCTCCTCTTTCTCTCTTGTCCTTTCCACTCTTTCTAACACCTTCTTCCATTCTTTGTTTAACTTCAGTCCCCCATTCCAGTTCATTGTGTCTTCTTCACTTTTCTTCTCTATTTCCTTGGCCTCCTTCCATTTTCTCACTACTATTCTCTTCTCCCTTTTTATCTGCTTAGTCTCATCCCAGTCTATGTCAAAAAAAGAGAAAGAAAAAGAAAAAGAGGAAGAACAAGATAAAGAGAGGAGGTTTGGAGTAAGGAATATGGGGAAGACCACAGAAATGATATGCGAAGTGCTTAGGAAAGCGGGCATTAAAACTTACAGAAAGGGAGGGAAAAGCATCTTAAGAATAGCGAAGAATGCAAACAAGAAAGCGGAAAACAGAGAAGAGGAAGAGGAAGGGATTATCTATGAAGTGAAATGTAAATAATGTCAGAGTGTGTACATAGGAGAAACGAAAAAGAGACTGAAAGACAGGTTGAAACAACATAGGGATGATGTACGACTTAAGAGAGAAATGCGATATTTTAACACACGAGAGGAACAGGACATGACATAGACTGGGATGAGACTAAGCAGATAAAAAGGGAGAAGAGAATAGTAGTGAGAAAATGGGAGGAGGCCAAGGAAATAGAGAAGAAAGGTGAAGAAGACACAATGAACTGGAATGGGGGACTGAAGTTAAACAAAGAATGGAAGAAGGTGTTAGAAAGAGTGGAAAGGACAAGAGAGAAAGAGGAGAGAAGAAGGAAGAAGAATTAAGGAAAAGAGCTTGAGATAAAGAGTCCAACCACATTCTAAATGGAAGTAAATATGATTAGCCTTTTAGGTGAAAGTACAGTTGACAAGGGAAAGCCACCTGCTAGAATGTTCCAGAACAACTTTCTAATAGTCTGGAGGGGAGTAATGTTTGTGTATCGTCCTATTCTTGTATCTTGTTACATTTGTACTTGGTACAGAGTCTGAAGAAGACCTTGCTAGAAGGTTGAAACGTTACGTTTAGTTTATGTTTTATAATAAAATAAATTACTGCATTGTTCAGCATATTTAGTTTCTCATATCATGGAAACAAGGCTTAATGGTGTTAGAGTTTATAAATAGTATATAAATGTAGCATTGTTTATATATGTTTATAAATATATATAAATAAATAATTTAGCCCGACCCTGTGGCCGAGTGGTTAGCACATCGCGCTGCGACGCCAAGGGTCCCGGGTTCGAATCCCGGTCGGGCTTGGTTGTTTGTGAATGTCCATTCATCAATTTCATCATTTCATCACTCATTCCCATCTTCGCAAATTAGCCAAGAGGCACAAAACGCGAAGTAAAATAAACTAAATCAATCAATCAATCAATCAAATAAATAATTTAACGCTATTAATTAATTATATAATCATTGACATATATGCCATGACAATTTTATACATACATATATATATATAACCAAGGTTTAGGGCTTGTCCCCCCCCTCAAAAAAATCCTGGGTACGGGCCTGCTGAACCAACGGGGAGGCCCCCGATTCTAAGGGCATAGGAGATGGTGTTTCATTTTAACCCAATCGCCGCGATATCAAAGAAACGACCCCTCCCATTTGTGTGTTAAGATATAAAGAATTGGTCTAAAATTTTGTCAGCCTCAAAAATTCCCATGACGCGGGCGCGTCATGAACCTCCCTGTGGGCACCTCTGTCTCTCATAACACCACCGCGCAAGGGGATTAAGCAAGTTACCGTGAAGTAGGAATCTTAGCTCCGAAAGGAACGTCACAGATTCCTGCCGTGACTGCCGAGGAAGGGCCAGAGAAAGCTGAGTATGTGAGAACCTTTCCGAGAATATCCAGAACACTTGATCATTCAGTGGTTGGTGATGGGAGTGGTTGGCACAGCGCGCTACGACGCCAGGTGTCACGGGTTCAAATCACGCCCTGGGCATGGCTGCTCCTTCACGAATTTCATCACTCATTTCTACCTTCGCGATTAGCCTAAAGTAGCAGAAAAGCGAAGTAAAATAAAGCAAATCAATCAACTGAGTCATCAACTGAGAAGGATCAAAGGATAGAAAGCAGCTAAAGAGGAAAAGTAACAAATGAAAGAGAAACTAGATGTGAAAGAGGAAAGAGAGAAATTAGAGGAAGAAATGTCACCGAACAAAGAGGCATGCATTCTGCCTGCAAAAAAACCCGAAAGAAGGATTTTAGCTGAGACAAGATTTTAGTGTACTTCATAGCACAGTGGTTCAGATTCCACTTTAAACTGTAGGTCCAGTCCCGATTAGCCTTTCTGTGCATAAAGTGGATTTTAAACAACAATTCATTCATTCTATAGTGCGTAGAATTCGAAATTTTCACAACATTGGAAAATTTCGAAAGCTTCCCATCCCGACACTGCTCCTGAAATGGCGAATCCCTAACCACAGGATTAGAAAAGTTTCCCTTCCTAATCCCAACCCGACCAAAAGTTTTTGTCCCTCACACGCACACCCCTAGGTACGGCAGTCAAGACGATTCTAATGCCTGTGGTGAAAACGTTCCTTTGTTATTTTGATAAACATAACTAGTAGGCTGTAGATCACAGAAAGCAGTATTATTTATAATAAAAATCACCATTCGATTCACATAATCTCTTTCTAGATAACTCAGGGATATCTAGTGCCACTTCCCTTTCGGGTGGTCATGCTAAACACCCTAAATTAATCAGAACTAAATGTGCAATGATCATGTTAGTTGCAGCACAGGACTGGTGATGTAGGGAAAAAATCTACCTACTTTTGTTCCATTGAACTGGTTTATTGAACCCTCCATACAAGGTCGGCTTATCATGTGAAATATCTTTTGGCATCTATTAATTGACATAAGTGATTTAGAAAAAACAAGTGTCCATTATTTTGTATTTAAATCCGATTTATATAGTATTTAATACAAGAACAAATATTTACAATACGAAATTCCTGAATTAAACTAAATATGATTATATTGAATTCCACTCAGCATCTAATAAACATAACAGTGATTATAGTAATTGTTTGTTACATTCATTACATACATCTATTACCATTATACATCGTGCACTAATATCCAAAGATACAAAATTGTTTTTGTGGTATTTATAGTTTAATATGAAATTATACATTACAAAACACACTTTTTGCACTTATTTACTCCTTCATATATTTATTTACATGTTGTGCACTTACTTACATTTTCACATATTTACTTACATTTAGAAGAAGAAAATAATCATTGGAAAGTTCTCAGCCTCAGAAATAATATTCCAAAATCTTTGAAATATATTTGACACTTACCTAGGAGATTCTTTCTTTCTGTTAATTCATTTATGTATACTACATACAAGACCATTTAAACAAAAGCTCGTACACAACAAGAACACAAATGACAGTCATAATAAAAAACACACATTAGATATTCTCTACAATAAAATAAGTTAGTTAATTTTAATCTGACCTAGTAATATAGCCTAGACAAACAATGCTACAATATTATCAAGGAAATTGAAAACTTTTACAAGACACTGATTCCCATTTGATTTTCCACCATGCGTGAGTTCACCCATTAACACATTGTTCACATTTGTGATGAAATAGGTGTCTGAAAAATTATTTAACCACCATATTATCTTCAGAGTTTGTGCCCTGCTTTCAATGATTTATAATTTCAAACCGTGAGAAAGAGGAAATAAAATATACACAGCATATGGAATGGATTTTAACAAATTCATTTGAAGCGATATCTCCATTAATATTTTGAACACCATTTTCACGATCTTAACTAATCTACACATCCACACTTTTCTCATCCATCACTTTATTAAGAGCACAAAGGAATCTGAGTTCTGGTTGAAGTAACCTACATCGTTAGTTAAGTGCCCTTGCTGTTTAAGTCATTCTTTTACAAAAGCTACCGTCCGTACGTGGTCAATACAAGGTGTACGGATTGAGACTGACACATTTCAATTAGTTGCCATAATTCACTACACAAAGATAAGAGCAGATAATGCACTGGGTGAGTTAGAGGAGCCGCTAGCTATTTAGCCGCAAAAAAGTGCCGGATCTACAAATTTTGGACTCTCCGCAATATATTACCACAGCCCTCTGTATGTATCTACATTTGTATAAAACACACACACATAGATACTGTATATACATATATAATACTAATTTTAAATTGAGCGTTAAGATTTAACATAAATTTACATAATAACAAATCATTTCTGTGCTATAATTTTGTATAAAAGTTAGTGTTAAATGTTTCCTTCTAATGCCGATGCCAGATGCAAAGATAGTTGTTCTTTTTTTAATATATAGACATGTGATCTAATGTTCCCATATTAAAAAAAAACGAACAGAGAAGTTCTGAATACACTTGAGATTGTAAAGCAGGTCCTGGGAAGTAGGGTTGTTATAGGTCCAGGAACCCATTAATGTAATTAATTCTATTGGGTTCCGCTGAAGGACCGGAACCGTTTTCTCGCATAATTTAAATTCGGTCCAAGTTGCGTGTTGCTTCATTTGAAAAATATTCCTGGTCGAAATTTAAATTGATCCGGAAAAAGGATCCTGGACCGTATTTGAATTCATCCGGGAAAAAAGGTTCCTGAAACGTATTTGAATTCATCCTGACTAAAGGTTTCTGAATCGAATTAAAATACTTTATACATAAAAGAGTTCTTTACGGCCTAGAGCCCATTTACACTTGCCGATTTTCTCTTCCGGACCTGAATTGAATTTATTTAAAATTCCTAGAAATTAACATCCCTGAGATTGTTAAGGATCCAGAAATCCATACATTCAAATGGGTTCTATTTAGTTCCGTAACAGGACGCGTACCTTTCTTCTCGCAAAATTTAAATTCGATCCAAGTTGCGTTTTGTTTAATTAAAAAAAGGTTCCTGGATTGTATTTAAATTGATCAAGAAAAAAAGGTTCTTGGACCGTATGTAAATTGAGCCGGTAAAATACGTTCCTGGACCGAATATAAATTCAGTCTGAAAAAGGTTCCTGTACCGTATCTAAATTGAGTAAGAAAATAGGTTTCTGAATCGTATTTAAATTCAGCCGGAAAAAAGGTTCCTGGACCGAATTTGAAATGATCTGGAAAAAAGGTTCCTGGACCGAATTGAAATACTTTACAGATAAGAAGGTTGTTTACAGTCCAGAACCCATTTACACTTGCTGATTTTCTCTCCTGGCCCGGAATTGAATTTATTTAAAATCCCTGGAACTTTAACAACCCTGCTGGGAAGTATTAGGAGGAAACTCTAATTAGTAGTTCTTGCATAAGGTGATCAATGTTATCGACAAGTTCAATTGATTTTGGACGTTTTTCACATGTTGGTCAGTATTTTTTTTTAATGCTTAATGGTGCTAGGTGTCACCTTTTCTTATTCTTTCTTAAGTGTTTTTAGGAGGAAATTCATAATTTCCACCTTCCCATTTAATGCAGCACAATGAAAGAGTGATCTGTTCCTTCCATCCACCTGTGAAATATACTTCAAAACGCTGCCCCCATTTTTCTCAATGGTTCTGATGAGGAATTCCATAATCTCCAATCTTCCATTTTCTACAGCACAATGAAGGATAGTTTTGTCCATATCGTCCACGTTAATATTTCTAATGCCTGTCGTTCTTCTGTTCAGTACATGATAATGAAGGGTAGGTGTGTACTCATCGTCCACCTGTGAAATATAATTTAATACGCTGCCCCCATTTTGCTCAATGGTTGTGATGAGAAATTTCACAACCTCCAAATTTCCTTTTTTAGCAGCGTAATAAAGTGGAGTATTCATGGAATAGGATTTCTCTGAAAGGTATCTTAACACATTTTCTCCACTTTCTTTAATTTTCTCAACTAGAAATTGGATGAAAAATGTATCTTTTACCTTGCAAGCATAATGAATTAGACATTCTCCAGAAGAATTCAACTGGTAAATATAATTTAAAAAGTCTACATTACCCGGGACAGCCATCAGTTTCATGATGACTAACTGAAATAATTCCTTCCGGCCTCGTGTTAAGAATGTGTGTAAAATGGATAAATTATTAAATCCCTCTCTCTTAATGTATTCTGAAATATCTTCTCCATTCTCTTCAATCTTTTCAAGTAGAAACTTGAAAAAATCATCATTGCCATGTTCGACTGAATTATATATTAATGTTCTTGCATCATTTTCTTGAAGGAACAGCATAATATTCTGCCCGTTCTCCTCTAGTGTTGAGAGAAGTAACTTTACAATCTCAAAAGAGCAATTCTTAACACTTGCTTCTTTGAGATAGTGTGAGCACACTTTCCTTGCTCGCAGTCCGCCGAATGTTAAAACCATTCCTTCTGTTTCAAGCACTTGACCAGGATAATGATGACCAAAATAAAATAGTCTATGCTCATAATAGTTCTTAGAATAGTAATTTAGTATATTACCTCCTCTTTCAAAGATCTTTTGCACAAAATACTCGGCACATGAATAATTGTAGGAAAGAATGGCATGGTCTAAGGCAGACAAACCATTCTCTTTCCGAGCAATGTACTGAAGATTCTCCTCACCTGCTGCCTCTAGAGCATCGAGTACCATGTCCATGCAATCTTCCTTCCATCCGGATTCAAGGCAGAGCACGAGGATTTTTTGTAAGGACTCTTTAGCAAGATGAGCAAGTCTGACGTTTTGCAGAAGGAATTCGAGAACCTTAGTGTCTTTGTACTCAGCTATATGAGTTATAATCAAATGCATGTATTTTGCCATGTAAATGACCACCTCTTTCTCATCTTTCACTAATTCTTGAAGAAGAGCAATTAACTCCTTCGAGCGTTTACATTCCAAGCGTTGCCGAAATAAATTTCCGTCATGTCTCTCAAACCTTTTTGAGAACGCGTGGTGAATTGGAGTTTTTCCTTCTCGATCCTCCTTCTCAAGATACTTCACAACGTTCCCACCACTTTCACGCAGCTTGGAAACAAAACACTGAATGAAATCTGCTGATCCAAATTTAGCAGCATAATGCAGAATTGTCATTCCTTGGTCATCGGTTTTAGAAAAACACCGCAGAGTATCTCTCTCGTTCCTTATTACTTCTGAAAATATGAAAACTACAACTGCAGTTCTGTGGTATTCAATTGCATACTGAAGTGGGGTTCTATGCGTACTATCTTTTGTACTGAAATGGCGTAAAATGAAGGATTCGTTTTTCTTTGCCTTGCTCTTCAAAGTCTGGAATATGAATTCCAATATGCGAACCTGACCAAATTTAGCTGCATTATGAAGTAGTGTCTTTCTATATTTCTCCATATTGATAACTTTCTTCAGAACATACTTTCCTCTCTTACATATTTCCATTAGTAGGCGGATTACAATTTCTTCCTTACCACGAACAGAAGCTAAACCTAAAACACTTTCACCAAGCGTGTTTTCGTCTAAAATATATTTCAGAGTATTTTGTCGTCTCTTCTCCATTCTGCTGAGAGAGTATTCCAATAAAGGCATGCTAGATACAATTGCACAATATGTAGTACACTGATTGCTCCAAATGTACTGGAATATTTCCTCGTCAATTTCTTGTTCTAGTCTTGACAAAAGATTCAAAGCAACATTTGTGCTAGCATGTGAAAGAGCAGTTTGGAGAAAACTTAGTTGGATTCTGAATCTTAGGGCTCGACTTTTGAACTTCTGTATTATTTGAAACAAGAAGTTTGTGAGATCGACATAATCATGTTTGATAGCAAAAGTTATCAAATTGTCTTCACCCTTTAATTTCTGATGTAAGATTTCTATCAAGAAATGTTCATCTTCCTCCTGTAGTTTCTGTAATAAACACAGAATAACTTTTTCAGTGCTGTTTTGCAATAAATGAACAAATGACGTTCCTCTCTTTCCAATGTTACTGATGAAATTACTCACTTTTCTGTAATTTTCCTTAATTTTATTAAGGATCATCTCAAGCAATGCTACGTTCTTGCTTAAAACGGCACACTCCAGCAAAGTCTTTGAATATTTTACACCTGATGTTGAATAATCCACAAATATATGGGATGCGAGATTCTGAACAAGAGGGGCTCCTTCCTTCTCTATTATGTCAAGTAGAAGTTCGCACATTTCGAGATGATTATTAATTGCAGCGTATGAGAGTGGCGAATAACCCTCCTTGTCTACTTGAGTAATGTAATGTAAAAGTTTTCGCTCCTTGCTCCATCTTTTATTCAGCAGATGCTCAACGAGATCATGGCATGAAAAGAAGGAATGTTCCATCTTTTTCATTTGGACATTATGTAAAATCCTTCCGACTTCTCGTTTAATCTCGTCGATAAGCAAATTCACAATATCTTTGTGATTTCGTTCTTCAGCATAATCGATGCTTGTTTTTCCTGAAAAGTCACACTGCAAAATAAATCCTAAAGCAGTGTTATTGTTTGCAAGAATTTGTTCCAATAACATGTCATATAGCTGGTTCTCATTACTTCTAAACTCAGGGGAATTCTGATCAGAAACCAAATAAAGAGTATTTCCATTTGTTTTGATTTGCTGAAGCAGGAATTTTACAACTGTTTTCTGTCCAGAAAAAGCAGCAACATGTAAGAATGTCTGTTGTGAAAAGTCTTCTCGTGAGATTACGCATTGCTTCTCCTTGACTTGATTGAACATGTCTATAAACAGCTGTTCTCTTTCCCTCCACAATGCATAATGCAGCAGTGTATGCCTTTGGTTGTCCTCTACGCAGATTAATGATGAAACATCTTCTCCTTCTTCCTCATACTTTGAGAGAAGATACCGTATGAAGTATTCAGTTCCGTAAGATGCAACAAAATGCAGAAATGATATCCTTGATAGGAAATTTAGATTTGCGTAAGGGTTGAGTTTGCCTATCATTGGCTTTACTTTGTCATATAACTTGTCCAAACCTCTCGGTTTATACTTGAAACTATGGATACTTACTTTTCCTTTGTGCACTTTTTGCATTACCTTTAAAAAGACGTTCATTTGGATAGCTTCTTGAAGCGCTGGATGGTCTTCGCTCTCTCGGCTTTCCAGTTCACTCTGAAGATCTTTCGCGTTGCTTGCTTCAGAAGCTGCCATTATCATAGTTCCCATGATATGTGGCAATAAAGCTGTGAAATCAATGTCTCCTACTTCTAAACTCTCAAGCATTAATTGCACACATTTCAAACGACAAGAATATGCAGCTACCAACAAGGGCACTTTCCAATATTTGTTCATCCAGAATATTACGTTTACAATGTTTACTCCACAATACTTCTTGTAAATATCTATTATGAAGCTCACAACTTCAAAGTTACCTTGATCTACTGCAATATGTAACCTGCTGTTAGAATGTTTATCAGTAGATAGAATAATTTTCGAAATTGAATGAGGTTTTCCTTGCGATGAGCATAGATGCTTAAACATCATTTTAAGATGTTCAAAATCTCCATTCTTTAATAAATATATGAAGAGAAGACACCATTCCTTTCTCTTTAATTGTACTTTCTTCTCGGTAGTGAGAAATATACTGCATAACTTCCAGTATGGAAAGCAGGCAGCCAATCTCACTGGTGTTAGGTTATGAAGTATATCCTTTTGGACTACGTCAGAACCTTTGTCCAAGAGGAGTCGAAGTATCTCGTGATGTTTATAAGCTACACTCAGATGAACTGCCGTCCTTTGAAGTTTGTCTCCTTTATTTATTCCTTCAACTTTCTCTATTTCTCTGGATACTGTAGCAAGATCATTGAATATTACAGCAGTGTGAAGCTTTGTTGTCGCAGTCATACTATCCACGAACGTACGTATTACCGAATATTCTGGTTTGTAAAAGTTCTGTTGCAACAGCTTTAGTGTTTCCGCTCTCAAATGATTCGACATTAACATATCAACCACATGAATTGCACAAAAATACTCAGCAAATATGCGGTGAGTGAAACTAAGGTGTACATCGTTAGCTTTCTGAAGAATACCAATTCTGAGAAGTTGAGTGTCTTCAACAAGCACCTTGTTGTTTTTCTGCATTTCACGATGGTCAGAACTGGATCCAATATGAAATAATTCATTTAAGGCGTGTGTAATACATATTCTTCTGTGTTCATCACATACAAGATCGAACATTCTCTTAAGAACTGTTTCCTTATCTGAAATAAATTCTTGAATATATTTCGTATACCGTTTTCTTTCAAATTTCTGAAGTAGGTCAAATACATTCATAGTTATCAGATCTTCTATGTCAAAATTGTTATCAGATGTGTTGCAGTAAATTCTACAGCTATCTTCGTAAACCTCTGCAAGCAACACCAACTGGAGTGGTGTATCTACAAAATTTATTTTCAGGTAACTTTCTGGCATAGAGAATGCTTCAAAAAGGCCCCTCGAATAGACATAAGCGCGTTCGGTTTCATCATCATCTAAACCAAGTTTCTCTCTCCAAATATTCCTCACTTTGATTTTTTAAAAATGGTTTCAAGCGATGTGCAATGCAAGATGCAGCTCCCTCCAGGTCAGCTTTGTAATGCAGTCGTGTTGTTATAATCACCCTCCCTTTAGTTTTTCTCTGCAGCACTTGTAACATTTGTTTAACTTTTTCTCTGTGCTCGAACTCTATTTCATCATATCCATCCAAGAACAGGGAAAAATTATGAGTATGTTCTAGAGAATGCCGGAGTAAGTACTTAGATAGACTGTTGTCATCTCTTTGCAAATCTGTTAAGATATATGACAAGTCTTCAAAACTTGTATTCTCTTGCATTCGTGACAATACGTCTGTTATATCTTTAAAATTTACTCTCACAACCCACCTACTAGGATGAAGCTCCTGTTCTCTCTGAGCTAGGTAAGTGAGTAGAGTGGATTTTCCCATTCCTGGCTCTGCAGCTATAATCACAGTCATTTCATCTGAAATGTCTTGTTTATCACAGTGAAAATCATTATATGCAGAAGCTTGAATTCCACGTATGGAACCATAAGTATCAATCCACCTTAGTACAAACTTCCCGTGTGAAAGTTTGGAAATACATAGTTTATGTATGTTCTTTTGAGGAAATGTTTCACACAAAGATATGTACTTTCGGTTGGCTTCCTCTTCATCCAACAGGAAAATATTTTCCCTTCCCTTGCATAATTTCAATATTTCACCAAGATTGCCATCTTCATGTTCCAAGTCTTTACTAATGTCATAATTTAGGTTCACAACAACAAACAATTCTTCATTCGGACTATACAATATTCTGTTTTTCACTGCCTTCTCAATATACAAGTTACGTGGGACAAAATGCTCAACGTCATCTTGTACTTTACCTGGATCTCTGCTTACCGCAATATCTTCCTGTGTCACTAAAGCCTCTATTACTTGAGGACCAAGGCATGGCATGTGTTTTACACCTACAATATCCTGCAGTTGAACAGAGACATTTTGAAAGATAATTACTTTTTTCATTAGTAATTGTTTGAAGTCTTCAGAAAAGGAATTGAAACTGTATTCATGATCATTGTAACATGTTGGTGTGTATATATCCAACATTTCTCCTGTGTTGTATTCTACTGAAGTTTCAATCACAAGCACAAATTTTGAAAGCTTCTTGTTTGTGTTTTCTACTGTTGTTTCTAAGCCAACCTTTCTTCCTTCTTTCTCAACACTTCCTTTGAAATATTTTAACATTTTCTGGAGATTTTCCTTATTCTCTCGTAATGTTTCCTCATCTGCATATAAAATAATAACAGCATCTTCATTGTTGACGAATGAAGAGCAAATCAAATTTTGTAGTTTCTGCAAGCAAGTGATATTCAATACAAAAGGTCTAGAGGAATCAGGTGAATGGTCTAAAAGCTTTGTGCAACAGAGTTTTGAGCTTGTGGTTGAAATGCAGATTAAATTGACATTATGTGAATGCATGTTTTGCACAAGATTGTCAATTTTAACCGCACCCTTCTTCACTGGAACAGTATTGCGGAATTCTTCGGAGTACTCAGTGAGCAAGAGAACCAAAACGTCAGTTTCAGTAAAATACCGTTCCTGATTTCCTTCTGCTGGTTTTGCCATCCAATTTCGCAAAGATTTGCACAAAATGTGTTTGAATTTCTTTGGATCATTTACAGTGTCTTCTATTTCTTTCAATTTATCTACCAGAATGTGGTCCAGTTCCTCCACTGAAGGTTGTTGAACATAAAACTTTAGCAAGTGTAGAAATTCCTGAATGTGTTCATCAGACTTGTCCTTGACATCTGCAGTACATCTCAAATGTCTCTTTATGTCCTCATTTACTTCCAACCGGTAAATGCGGGCGTTCCTCTTCCACTTACTGACATTCAAGATTTCATCACTTTCGTTTATTTGGTGAAAAATCAAGTTTATGTTCTTCTTACAATTTATAGTTCTAGTTCCACCTTTGTTGATGCCAGATGGTAAATCAGCTGTAGTGTAAATAATGCAGTCTTTTATGGCAACGTTTTTGAATTCCTCGCGTTCTCGAAAGGTGGAATATCCCTTGAAGTAAGACATCAGGCTGAAGTCTCCGCCCTGAGCAACCAGATCCGCACCTTTAATAGTTGCATCGCCTGTTCTGTGTTTCGCTTGAAGAAACCGATATTTGGGCTCGCTGTTTTCTTCGAACATAAACACGACGTCATCGAATTTGTTAGCTGTTGCGTGTTCCATGGAGAGATTGTAGCGAACATTTCCTTGCTCGAGCGCCGATGTCACCAACAACGCTGCTATGTTTACTTGATAATCAGATCCTATCATAGTCTTAGGGAGAGATGGATCTTTATGAAACGTTGTCTGCCTCTTTTCTTCCAATCTCTGGTCAGAATGTCCAACTCTCGGATTTGGAGGTGAGTGTTCTGTAGGTTTTTCCATCGTTGCTCCTAGATCTGGCCGTTTAGTATATGTCTTCAACACGAGGTGGCTTTCCCTGTTTCCTAGAATGAGAAACATAGAAAAACTTCACAGACATTAGCATCAGGAAACATATTTGTAAACATCACCTAGATGTGTAAAATGTCAGCAAGAACGCTTCTTCAATGGGTTCTTATTTACCTTGAACGAGTATCAACATTCGGGCATGTCGTACATTTGTCTGTGGTTAAATATTTACCTTCAGGTGGTATGAACACATTTGATAATCTGAAATACTGCAAGTATAAATTTGTTAACATTTTTTGTTTTTTATGCACTTTTTATGTTGAGATTGATTATGCGGGACTGAACCAAAATTTACTGGTACTGTGGTTCTTCACTGGAGACTGAACCAAGAACCCATTTGCTACAACTTGCCCTCTCTCTCACCCAGAGATTTGTTTTTGTTTGCTAGCTCCAGAGATGCCCTGGACAGAGTGTAACTTTATTGGCTACGTGAGGAAAGAATGGCACGTGCATTAGATTGTGGAATTTTATAACAAGAGTTATTCAGCATATCACAGAAGGATAGGGTGAATTTTATATGTATAAAAAATAATCTGAACTGAAAATGATGAATATTGTGTTGTTTTTTTTGTCAAAAAGGCAATTTCTTTGCAAATCGGGCAGTAGTCAGATTTTCAAGTGATTAAGAAATTTTTAGGTACTGTACCCCTAACGAAGAACACGGAAACTTCTTTCGACTTCCTGGACGTCCCATTTCCAACTCCTGCTGTCTAATGTGCCTTGTTGTGGGTAACGTAAAGATACGAAGAAGGAAATATTAAGTGAACTGACATATCGTAAAAGAGAACAATAAATTCAACTTTGAAATATAAAGCTTTGGACTCATAGTGTACGCAAAATATTAATGCAACGGAAGGTATAGACAGATCAAAAATATTGAACATATTCTCCTATAATAATAATAATTATTATTATTATTGCTATTTAAATGCTGAAATATACATTTAGATGGAAGCATGTTAAATAAATACAACACATGTCTGGTTAAGTTCTTTACAACTTGTAACAGCACAAACAAAGTCCACTTTCTCAAGGAAAAGTGGTGAGAACGCATTACAGTCGTGAGTATCATTTTCTAACACATCATCAAAGGAATAAGACGATAAGCTGCCAAAACGTGGTGCATTTGCGATACTGGAAAATCATATTTTTTCTGTGTATGGAGTGTCACGTTATCTCAAGTTCGGGTCACTGCAGTGTTTTGTTTCACATATATCCACGACATTAAAGTGTCCTAATCCTGTTCCCATCTCAGAGAACTAAAAACACTTTGTGGAAATACCAATATGATAACAGTTTGGTGGAACATTAATAATTAACTATTTTTCGAACTAGGATGGGAAAATGAATAACAAAACAAATATCAGTTTCTAATTTATTATGATACTACCCTCATTAGCAAGTTCGTAAAATATCTGAAACGATATGCTATAGATGATTCAAACCACAATACTTCCTGTTGTGAACCGCACCCAACTAGGGTGACTAAGTTCACTAAATCTATTGTAACGTGCAAGTTTCTGTACGTTCATGACTTTCTGTAAACTTGGAAAAGGGTGCGGTTCACAACAGGATGCACTCAAGGTGCTGTGGATCTTATCTTCGCCTGTCTTCAGTCCACATGTACTTGCTACCCTTCAGTGAAGTAAGGTCAGTAACAACAGGAAAGCTGTGGTTACTGAGAAGGTTTATAAGAACCAGATACGATCAGCTTCTCCACGTGCGGAGAGCCCCACATTTGAGGACACGACATGCAAACGACCCGATGACACGATGCAAGGACACCAGATACGATCAGTCCTCTGTCCATGTCTCCCTGACCTTCTACACTTCCTAACGACGACACGAGGCAACAGAAATAACCCTTCCTAAGGTTGCTTCGGCCAAGTCACAAGACTAGAGGTGTGGTAGTCGACCAACAGATCAGAGGTATGGCCGGAGGTGCTGTCCAGTCTCCGACCCAAGATGGCTATCCACCCAGCCAAGTCCAGGCTGTCTTCAGGCACTTAGAAAATGGACAAGGATCTTCACTTCAAGATTACTAAGTATCGCTAATCTACCCTTCTTTCATTGCAGCACCCTCCCCTTAACACATAGGTTGGGATATTCTCCACATATCAACTACGATTCTCTATAATAAACCTTGTTATTGTTAATCATTCCTTATGCGCCTAATTATGTCTGCACCTTACGGCTTCTCCTATTTAGGATTAAGACTCTACATAGATAATAATGCATTCTCTTTCAGCTCTAAGCACATACGTCTGAGTTACATAACCCCTAACGGTAGTGCTCGGGGACTTGGCCCGAGTAACCGTTACACTATGTACAGCATATTGAACATATTATGTAATTTTCATTGTGTAACTTCCATAAGCCCATAACTTCCTTGTCATTAAAGTTTTCATAAATCTGACTTCACCGCTGAATTCCTGGCGAAATTCTAGCCAAAACCGTACTCCACATGCCACCCTTCCCATGTAAAGAAATGAAGTTGGATCCAAGATGGCGACTCCAAGATGGTGGACTCTGTCATGACATGCACCAAACGTTTCTCCCTAGGCCTGACATATTACTACCATGGCTAATTGCTGCAATCTACACTCCCTTTCATTTCATAAGGGGTGGTCAGGGACTTTTGACTCACCCTCTATCTCACCCTGTAGATAGACCAGAGGACCCATGGTGCATGGTTAGGACAACTGTTTAAGACCAGCAGAAAGACCAGTGCATTCGGTTTTGACCCTGTATTCTTCCGAGGCTGAAAGTAGTTTGTGTCTTGCATCGCTTCAAGAACAATTTCGACGTACGATGACAAAAAAGCGTCTTATCTCCATGGCACTGTGTCAAGTACATAAGGAAAATCTGGATAATTTTGACACTAAAGGGATTATGAAATAATTCATTTAGTGCTGTTTCCCTTATAAAATGTCGGGCAGCGGAAGAAAATATTCTGGTTTGCACTGTTCTATTTAATCAGTATAAGTAAACTTTTTACTTGTGCCGGTAAACATATCGGTGCTATTTCATACTGCATTACTGTCGCTAATGTTACATATTTAGTGTGACTAACGTTAAAAAATACATTTGTGAGTATAGCTAAGTGTGGACATGTGTGAAGATATGAAACACTCATAAAGGGTTATGGAAAAAGTGCAGTATATAAACAAACTATGATAATCAAATTCTGAATCAAAGGTCACATGTAAAACATTATGTTGCGTATTTATGTAATCACAATATAGTGATTTTTTTCCAAATCATCAAGTTCGATGAACAGTGGCAGCGCCAGGAATAACCATCCGGGGTTGCCGAGGGGGTGCGGAATAACATTCAGGGGAGTGCGATGTTGAATATAAAGAAAGCATGAAATATGCATGAATGTCTTAGCAGAGGCGCAACCACGATTATTTTGTCTGGTGGAGGGCAAGAACCAGGATAAACGTGCAAATAATAATAATAATAATAATAATAATAATAATAATAATAATAATGACATTATTATTATTATTATTATTATTATTAGTAGTAGTAGTAGTAGTAGTAGTAGTATCAGCAGCAGCAGTAGTAATAGTAGTAGTAGTATCAAATACATTATTATCCTCTTAAATCACGCAAAAAAGGTGAGAAGTCGGTGCTAAAGCATTTGTGGTGGACAAACGATTTGAAATATTCTTTCAACACGTTCAATTTCTCATTAGCTAATAATTGAAGAACAAGAACACAAACTGTATTTTTAAGACAGAAATTGCATCACAATTGTAATTATTTTTGTACATATGACATGTATAACTTTCATGTACAACATATGTTTTTCACATATGCAACATTGAGCGACGTACAAAATGAGAACACACGTATGCAACATGTTAACACTAAATTGTGTATGCATTCAAAGTTTATTTAATCCATGTTTATAACATATTTTTTAAATGCATTACGTAATCAATTCATCCTCCTCATAACAAAGCAACAGCAAAAATTATATAAATCTCTCAAATGTGCGCGCTCCTTTTCATCCAAACAATTGTTCATGCATTTAAGACCAAACTGCTTAGCAGTATCAGTCTGAAGTACATAGTTGGTCTCACAGTGCTTCTCTATCTCTCTCTCTCTCTCTCTCTCTCTCTCTCTCTCTCTCTCTCTCTCTCTCTCTCTCTCTCTCTCTCTCTCTCTCTCTCTCTCTCTCTCTCTCTCTCTCTCTCTCTCTCTGGTAAATTTAAATGCATTACAGAGAAGAATGATATTGCTCGCTTCGTTCGCAAGAAAATTTTTAGATCCAATTTATTGCAAACTGAAAACAATATTAATTTAATAGGGTGCCGCATTCTCCCTTTTGTAACGTTTTAATTTTGACTGTTCACCGTCCTTGAAAAACGGCTATGAACTTTAGCGAATTTACGAAAGAAAAATTACGAAATGTATTTTTATTTGCATAAAAATTGAAATCGAGGATGCCAATTGCGTCTCTGTGCCCCCTGCAGGGCCCCTTGACAGTGTGGAATAAAAAGTAAAGAAATAAATTAAAACAAATTCCATCTTCAGTTATCATTTTATCCTGCTACTCTTAGAATCCTCTAGCCTCGCCTTTTTATTTACTTCAATGTTTACCCCCATAGAGTTGATTTCCAGCCAAGGTGGGGAGGGGGGGGGGGTAATGCCCCCTGTGGTTGTGACAGTGGCTATCTTTACTTTTTACTTTATTTTATTTTCAGGATACGCCACTGAATTGTATGTTCTGTTTGTTATAGAAGTACAAATGTTAGCTCGCAATTTAGATTTTTCAAATCTTGAGTAACGCAATTTGAAAAGTATGTATGTAACCACTTGTTCCTTCACGAAAAAGGTTTTTACACAAAATAACATTATAAACTCTAACTTAACACAAAAATGAAATCCATCGCAGAATTGCAATTTTTGTAACAGCCCCTTCCAACACACTTTCGTGGCCAGATAAACTGTATGATATAATTATGAAAAGTATGAGACGTGGAACCGTTTTTAATCTTATCTTGTTCAAATCCCTTTTCATATAACAATCCTACTTATCATACGACACTCTCAAAACGAGTCAGATATTTGCTAAAAGTATCTACAACTGAATATTACTTTGTGACCTGTATTTTTATTAAACACTAAATTGTGTAGAAATGTATAGCATACACTTGAATATACACTATATTATCGCAATTATTGTAGCTTTCTTTGCAAACCGTTTAATTCACTTATAATTTTTATGTCCAATGTGGAGAGTCAAGACCCTGACATTAACGCTACATAGATATGCCAAAAATTATGAGTTTCGTTGTAAACAGTAATAAATTAATAATAATAATAATATGTGTACGTGATGTGTGGGAAGAATGTTAAATTAACTTCAATAAATATTGAAATGAATTGTATTTTTAATCAGGGATAAGGAGGTTGTATGTGAAGTTTGATGTAATAGGGATATGAAAGTAGTTTTCAAGATATCGTTTCAATTTTGTGAGTTCAGTAAGCGAAAGCAGTGACGTACAAAAGAAAAATTCAAATTATTTTCCCGAGGATTTAATATAAACTCTGTCCCAGCTAACTGTAGAGCAGGCAAATGAAATCAAGTCACTGCGCAAGCAATGAACACGTGAGAGGAACGGAATTACGTGGGGTGGGGAAATGCGACTGCCTTCCCAGCAGCGTGTACTCCTTCTCTCTGGCCAATAGATTTCCCTCGCTTCTCTGACTCTATTCGCTTCCTATCTCCACAGTTAGCTGCGACAGGGTATAGGATACCTGTGCTCTGTACTGAGAATTCAAAAATTTGAATTCCTGTCATTCAAGTAAATGTTAACTGTAAAGTCACTAACTAAACTAACTAACTCACTAACTCTCTAACCTTCTAAACACGAAGGTTTATGCCTTCCATGTGTTCCTATCCTGGGCAAGACCAGTCTAATATTTTTCCACCCTCACCGATTTCCTTTAGGTCCATCTCAAGGTTATCCCTCCATCTTCGTCTTGGCCTTCCTACAGGTCTCTTACCATCAGGTTTCCCAACAAGAATCTTGTAGACTCTTCTTTTCTCTCCCATTCGTGCCACATGGCCTGCCCACCTAAGTCTTCTTGATTTAATCATTCTAATAATATCTGGACATAATACAAATTATGAAGTTCTAAATTATGTAATCTTCTCCACTCACCTGTTTCCTCATTCCTATTTGGTCCAAATACTTTTCCAAGGATTCTACGTATTTTCAAATACTCTTAATTTATGTTCCTATTCTAATCTATTTACTTTCTCCAAGTTTCATATCCATATAATACTACAGGCTATAATACCATAATGCTGTACCGTTATTACTATTATGAACTGGTTATTAATTTAAATATGGCTGTATATTATGTCATGTACATTAGATAAAGCTTTGTAATTTGAAATACGATTCCCAAAGGCAAGTAAGTGGAAAAATGGGTCAAATTATGATTGTTGATTTCTACTTAATAATTCATGGTAGTGTCCTTATTTTGGAGAAAGTAAATAGATTCAATTAACGAAACAATAAACACTGTGAGTTGACGCAACTTACCAGAGAGCATCAAATTCCTCTCTCAGATTGGAAGTGCATGAAGAGTATCTTCCAGCAAGCGTTCCATTGCAGGCCATCTCAGTGCCACACAGGGGCGTAGAGAGAGACTCATGCGACCCCGGGGCAGGCTACTCAAGTAGGGCACCCCAATCACTGCTCTTATATTGGCTGGATCTACGAAATCAAAATTTGTAATTTTAGCATATGGGGTAGTAAACAAATATAATTCTCTTCATTATGATTAAAGATGTTTTTATTTGTTCTTGTCAAATGCTATACTAAATAAGAGTGTGCATGAAGTAATTAACAAAATTGATACCGTACAATACATTCCTTTCCCATTAAAAATTAAGATTATGATTATTTGATTCGACTTAAATGAATAAGACTTTCTTGACTTTTTGTCTGCACAAGAATCGATTACTGTCTTAAATATGATATTTTTAACTCTATAATTTTCAATTGAAAGTAAAGGTGACTACTAAAACGTTCCTAACTCTTAGTACTGCGTAAATGGCTCCTTTTAATTTTCAATTTAGAAAACGATATCTGCCTTTGCTACTGTGACAAGGACAGTAAGCGACACGAAATAAGCCGTGCACACATCAGGGTAACTGGAAGTGAATGAACTATGTTGGATCATGATGAGATCAGCAAGCTCCTTCCGGACTGATACTATTTGTGACTGAATAAGTTTTCGATTTTTTCAAGGTCGTTGCGAAGCTTTGTTTGCATAGAACTTAACAAAATAAAGGTTGTATCACTTTGTATGTGTCTGCCACTGCTTTCATGCATTTAGACGATTGTCCAGTTCTGAGAAATTGTGTCTATTATCGGGTAAAATATTGATACTTTGAACTAGCTCTCTGTTGGTAAGGCTTTGGTCCTGACAGAATTAGTAAAACGACTTTTTTATTGACTGTTTTGTGAGATAATTCACTTGAAATCCCCCATTAGGCACATATTTTCATCACTTCAATAAGCGATTCAAATGACCCTCGAAATTCAGTAATTTTTAAGAGAGCCGTTGCCTACGAGATCACATGCAGCCATAATATCAAGAGATTCTGCTTGTAATGACTTATAAGTGATATTTATCTGCTCCAAGACTTTACAGTAAACAGTCAGCAATAAGTTGAAACTGAAGGATTCAATTTTCACCTTAAAACCAATAGCCTCACATCTTTAATTTGGCATATTATATATACACTTCTCAAAACTTCTCTTGAAGAGTACACACAGCTTCTTATCTCCCTATTCATGGTATTGGATTAAGCGTTTAGAGAGTTGAGTTAATCACATTTCTTCTTGAAGATTTTAACCCTTGGCATTGAAGAATCCTCTTACCACACAAATGTACATATTCTGAACTGTTCCAATAAACGGGGCTATTTCGCAGTTACGGTTTACAGCATCTTTAAGAAAGGGGGGGAAGTGACGTGGCTACAGACTCTGGAAATTTTGAGAAAATCAAGAAAAGTGCTTGTTGCAGCTCCGGACTGTTGTGCATCCTTCACCGCTGAGATTATGAAAAAAACACTCGCGTACTGATTATACGTAGCTTCATTGTATATAAAGCATGAGCGAACTGTAAATATACATAAAAATACACGGCGTTGTGAACAGCAATCCTTTGGCGTGCAGGTATCTGTCTCTGCTGTACGCTCGACGTTGTTGTATTGTTTTTAGTAATACTCAACGCCAAGAGATGGAGCTGATTGGCATTTTACACACTGTTTTGCGACTGACGGAACAGTACTAAATGTTATTGTACACTCGGCCGCAAATGTAATGGTAGAAAAAAATTGCACAACCGAAAATAAGTTGACAATGCTGCGCACAACGAGACATTCGTGATAAGACGCTTGAGGAGCCTCAAGCAAAGTTTTCTCAACGCACAACTTCAGTATCGAAGATCATGCCACACATCGATTGGCAACTTTCGGGAGCATGTTGTCTGTCTACAAAGTTCTTCCCAAGCGCCTGTTTGAAAATGAACGTTTTCCCTCTCCAAGGTAGATCTGACATTGCAGTAATCTTACAATATTGTTTTGGTCTTATTTTGTTTTGCTTTTATCATTACACGTTTACAATTTATCGAAACTATGAGAATGGATGATAATTAGATGTAATATATAAAGAAACACTACAGAGATAGAACTCCATGCCGAGACCAGGACTCGAACTCGGAAGCAAGCAGTAGCGTACCCAGGATTTCATCAAGAGCGGTGTTATTTCTAAAGCTTTCTCCAAATTCACGTTGTTTTATTAAACTGTAATTAAATAATAATAATCATAATTAATTAATAATACTTATAATTAACTACTTAGTTGAATTACTACAAATAATACCAGTAATACCACTACTACTATTAAGTAGTAGAGATCTACATATATAGTATTTATGAAAGCAATAGAAAGAAATTACTTTCTAGTCATTCGATTTTTACAAATTCTAGGATCTCGTTTGTTTCTTTGATACAAAATAATTGTCTAGTCAACGAGGTGAGACATTTTAAGTATGAAGAAAATCCATAAAAACAACAAAATATATTAAAATAAATTGAAATAATCAAAGTATGGAACTCATCCAAGGAGATGCGATGGTCTGGTTGGCTGGGTGTCTGACAACCACGCGGGCGATCAGGGTTCGATTCCCGGAATTTGTTGGAATTTTTCAGCCCTTGTTCCCGCATAAATGTCCCCGATAATTCACATCTGGAATGTCTCGCTGTTCTTAACAACAAAACATTTTACAATAGTTAATGTTATTGTCGTTTGAAATCAGAAATTTAAACGTGCCAGTGTAAACAATGGGAAGGTGGACTGGTGGCTGTGTATTCTTGTCCGCCTAACTATACATTACCCACTTACAACGAACGAAGAACTTTACTTTGTTAATGCTCATTGTTCACACACACATACACATACACCCCCCCCCACACACACAAATACATGTGCATTGAACCTTTGTTGCAGTTGAAACACAAAACAACATTTTTTTCTCTTTTAAATGAAAGGTGCCCTCATATCTTATTATCAGGAATTCGTGTTTATTTAAAAGGCATTCACTCTGAATGACGTGACGCGTGTGTGTAGAATGCTGAGCTTTTCTCCATGCTGCATGGAAATAACAATTCAAATTATTATTTTTATTATTATTATTATTAATTGTAGCAATATTGTCGCAGATCTTTGACTATGATAAATTGGAAAACCTGCATGCTCCAAGGAACTTTGATAAGGCACCTGGATTGCCTCGAATTGAACCAGGAAATGGGCGATCTTTAATCCTCAAGTTCAATCTGCAATACGAATGCCATAAGAAGTTAGTGTGTGAATTTGGTAAGCATGAAATTGCTGGTTGATGATAAGTGAATGTTTTTTTTTTCGTTATCTTCCGTTGCTTTGCTACCTCTGGATGTTGAATGGCAAAAATATTAATTTTGTGAACTGACAAGCATGAAATGGCCAACTCCGTGGCTAATTGGTTAGCGCACGCGCTTCGAAGTCGGGAGGTAGAATCTGGACCAGAAAATATGGATGTGTCATTGTCTTCATTCCACTTCCATCTATCACATCTTTAATCTTTATCTTCACGATTAACCGAGAGTGGTAGAACAGTGACTTGAAATGACAGAAAAAGAAATTTCGGTGTCGGTTACCGAGTTTGAAGCATTGTTGTTTCTTCAGTCAATAGCGACAATAAATTGTGACAGGGATATGAAATGCTTCTTATTTTATAAGCAGTAGCAACACGAAAAGGCCGACAGATATTCCTCGTATTTCCGATTTTCCCTGAAACTAATTTCCCGTCTGTGGTGATAATTAATTCTATTTAGTGTGCGAAATATGTTTGATATCAATTTGTGGTAATGTATGCAGATGTAACTGAGTAAAGAGAGCTTCCACGATGGCGCAGTTAAAACGTCGCCTCATTGCAATTAACGAGTTCACGGTTCGATGCCCGGTGGAGGCACAAAATGGTTCGGATTCCACTTTAAACTGTAGTTCTCGTCCCGATTTGCCTATCTATGCACAAAGTGGACTTGAAATAATTACTTCTTCAAAATTTGTGGTAGTTAGTTACTGATCGCAAGTTGCATTGTTGCAGGATCTCTAGATAATAGACGTGTTGAAAAGAGCTTCTAATATTTAAATAGATTTTAATTTTTTGTATTTAGTGTTATTTTTAGCTTATTTACAGCTGCCGCTGGGTAGTGAATGAGTATTGTATGTATATTTTCGTTTTCTGTTGGGGTACAAATTCCATCACCCGGATTTAACATTTAAAAAATGTATATTCTGTTTAGTTTAATCATTATGAATTGGCGTAAATTAGGAAACATTTTGCGTTGTTTCGAGATTATCGATTAGGATACAATTTAGATATAATGAGAAATTGAAACTTGCATGTCACAATTGCCATATCCAACTGATCTCCGTACGTATAATAAAAATAGTGTTTTGCACGTCACACTTCAATTGTATGCTATGATTGTTTCTCTGTTATGAACGAGATGTGCCTCCCCCTAGCGCCCGTCAAACAGAAAGAAGATTGTCCCCGAATAACTAATACCACCCATAAATCAAGTGTCCAGAAACAGCTATTACGCATGAATATAAGATAAAATACTCCTTAGCAATTACATATAATTATAAGCTAACTCGTGTCCGAGAGTTAGAACAATGTGACTAAACTTCCCCCTCTTGCTTCCGAGTTCGAGTCCTGGTCTCGGAATGGAGTTTTATCTCTGTAGTGTTTCTTTATCAATTTAATCTAATTATCATCCATACTCATAGTTGCGATAAATTATAATCGTGTCATGGTAAAAGCAAAGCAAAATAAGAAAAAAATAATAGTAGTAGGGTTTGTGCTATTCCTGGGTCGATAAAGTATGAGCCCCCCTCAGGCAGATTTGGCTACACTTAAACCTAGCTCAAGATGTGCATATGAGCTTATTGCTCAAGTGTGGTACTCTGTCTAATCCAAGATTTTTGTAAAAATGCCCTCGGGAATTTCCCGTGAAAGTATGAGCCCCCTCAGATTGATTTGCCTACACTTACAAAAGGCACTTCTGTGAGATTGTTGTCCATAAGCTTGTTAAAAATATGTCCCTCTTGATATTTTTTTTTGGCTACACTTAAAACTAAGCCACCCTCACCCACACCCACCCATACACACACACACACACACACACACACACACACACACACACACACACACCCACACACACACACACACATATTTACTTCCGGTTTAAGTTTAATTACACACCAGGCTCAACTTGCATATCTAGTACTAAGACAATGTAATATGCAAAGATTTTTTAGAATTGCTCTGTGACTTTCTCATTTCTTACATCATAAACAAATGATTTTTCACCTATGAGAAAAACACTACATATGGTGTCATCAGGGAGTGTATCGTGGAATTCACAGATAATTTTAATGTTTGTCCTGTCATTAACCACAACTTGTTTCCTTTTTGAGGTGTTGATGACAAACATGGGTCTCTGTGCTTTGAATTCATCTGGTGTGTAATACATGTCGGTATTGCCAGTAGTGACCCTTTTGTATGCTGTAAATGCTTCATATAATTTGAGGAAATCATCCTTGGACATGTCTAAATTATAATTTTCTCTAGGAAATACCTCATTTCTGCCATTTTTAAGATATATGTTCTTGATGTTGCAGCTATCAAATTTACTTGAATTTTTTTCCTGATTGTTGTGTCTTCCAGTCTGAAACAGTACCACCACAAAATCTGGCATGTCATATTGTATACTGGAGAATGAATTTGTAGCATCAAACTCATAATAGGTACCAGTGGCGGGCTTCTGCACACATTGATATGTATAAAATTGTAAAGGAATCTGTGGATTTTTTATTATATCAGCTTTGTATTTAAGAGCATAACTGGCTTCATACTCAAAAACCGGGATTCTTAGCTCCATAGTCTGAATAATGCACTTGCCTTCATCAGCTAGGGTATTAGGCAGAGCTTCCCCTGTAGAGTTTAATGTACTGTACCTCATCAAAGCATTATTATCATTGGCAGCTCTTCTAAATGTGATTCTTAAACCACCCTTCCACATAATATCTTTGTAATCTGAGAAGAATCCTGGCAACAGGCGCATGGGAAACAGCACTGTGTGGCTCTTGGATAATATCTTATCACCAGACTCAAATCCACCTATTTTGTAGTAAGAAGCCTCGGTTTTGGATAATTTTAATGTGGCCAAAGCTGTGGAGGTAATGCCGGGATAATCTACTCTGTTTATAACAACACCATGTTTTCTGATCTCAATTTCAGAGAACAGATGCGGCACAAAATTGTCCACCAATCTTATATTTGAATTTGCCGGATAATCTGTACCATCGAGCTTTACAACATCAAATTTGATGTATATATCTGCTCTGTGGGGGTGTATAAAGCCATCCCCTACATCAAGATCAACCTCAATCTCTGTGTTGGGTTGATTTAAATTTGCAAATGTCCTCCTGTTTGGAGGGAATGATTGTAGCTCATAACTCTCAATATTTTCCATTTTTTTGTATGTATTTTTATTTAAATATTAATCTCTATGATTGCAGTTGTTGTGGCTCCAGCAAAATCAACTAATTCTTCTTTTTCATTAGTGACCATCAATTCAATGTTATCTATTCTATTATGGCACACAGGAAAATATAACGTTGGTGATGGAGTGTAGATGATGGGCTCCATAAATTCAGAATTAGGTTTGAATGTTGCAATGATGCCAGTTTGTTTGTGAGTGCCTATGCCATTTGATTTGGTGATCATACCCTCGGCCACATTACAGTGAATATTTAGAGTCTCTATGGCTAAGAATTTAGGTATATTAATAGCAGTGTGTTTGATGGCTGGTTCAAGTTTTGTGTTGTTCTCAAATCCTAACAGCTCTCCTATAGTACCCAGATCCACTGTTTCTGTAGCAGATACAATCTCTACTCTGTGAGTGACAGAATTTTGAGTTAATACTATACCTCTGGGTAATTGAGCATTTAGAGTAGATAGATTATATTGCCCTGGAGTGATGACAATTTTTTGATCACCAACTGCAATTGTGTTGTTGTGGTGTGTAATATTGGGGATCAAGTACATGCCATAAAATGCTCTGAGAGCTATTGTTTTGGGATATACTATGTCATCATGTAATTTGAGTTTCAATATTGAATTTTGGCTGGTGAGATGGAATACCCCCATGATGTTTCAAATACCACAAGGCTTTTTGACAATTTTCAATTCATGGTTTATTTATTTGAGACATATATCTAAGAACAAATAAACACAAATGTCCACAATTAACATCTTTGAAATTTTGAACACGGGCATTATTGTAATAAAGATTAGCTGATTTTAGATATTTTACTAAACTTTCAGGTGGAACACCTCCAAATGAATCAAACACAAATGCCTCATTTTTTAAATATTTAAGATAACAGATCCAGTGAGTGCCCTGATTTTTGTACTTATCCAAATTAACAATGCCACACTCTTTGTTGAGTAGTTGTTCTGGTAAAGAATCAGACATGTACACACCTCTAAAATGTTTGATGCCCAGTGGCTTGATTAAAGCTTCAATATCTTTGTTTGTAAGCGGCTCTTGTTTTTTTAAACTTATTCATGGCTCTCTTAACACCTTTGCCTTGTTTCTCTATGGCCAGGTTATGGCACTTCAATACATCTAATTCTGCCCTATTCTTCTTGGCATCTATTACTGTTTTTGCTATGGCAGCTGATCCCCCAGCCAAGCTCCCAACAGCCCCAAGTGCTGCTAAGATGGCCGGGATAGTAAATATGAAACCCCCTACATGTGATTTTTTTCTAGATTGTTGTAATTTTTTTAATTGGGGGGTGCTAAGCAACAATTTCATACCATGACCCTTTGCAAGACAAGAGCTTTTTTTCTTGCGCTGCTTTTTTGTTAAAAGACTATCAATAGTTTTAAGAGATTTAAGACCTGCATAAGGTATCTGATACATAACACCCTTGGCCTTCATTGTAGTTTTATTATATATACATATTCACAACCCCCACCCCAGTTTTTGTTTGGTGTTCATAGCTATGGTAGTTCCCAATGCTGCTATTCTTTCACTTAAAGAAGCATCTTTGCTTACAAATCTACCAAATGCAGCCTCTTCTAATTTTTTGTCTGCAACATGTCTCTTGTCAAGATCAGAATGTGTGTTGTATGCTATGTCATGGTCTCTACAAGCAGCATCTAGGGGATTAACACCAGGATCACCTCTGTTTAATCTATGGTCCAATTTTGTACCGGGACCATAATACTGATAACCTGGAATGGCAGCTTGTTTATAATGTCATTAACCAACCCCCGACCCTCAGAGATATTCCAAAATTTAGGCGGTAGAGTATTAATAATTTTTATAAGATATCCAATGCCCTTAGTGTCATTCACTATAAAATTAGACAATTTTGTGCTTATCATGTCCATAATTCCAACCTTTTCATTGTAAAAATTGTGGTTGCCAGCATTTTCCTCCCCAGCTATCACCAATAACCTATCTACAAGTTTCCTGACATCATCAACCCACACAAATTCTTTGGGCAGGGTGTTGTATTGTTTGATTCCACTGCCAGTCTTGATCTGTGACCATATGGGCTTGATTAAATTGTTGTATTTTGCTCCACTGCTCGACTTGACTCTTTTTTGTGTGGGATCATTGTTCTGGTATAGAGCATCTGATTTTATTAATATTTCTTTGTAATCCTCATAATCTTGATCTGTATAGCTGCCAGGTCTCTTCCTAGTCATCAGTTCCCACAATCCATGTGTTCCAGGATATTTAACAAAACCACCTTTTTCTCCAAGATGAGATTCTGAATATACAATGAGATCATCTCCCATAAATGTTACTCTGAAATTGCCAATTCTATGTATGATGCTACCATCACGCTCTGTGTCAGCATATAAGCCAAAAACCTCATCTTTGTTGTCTTTAGGTGTGCTTAAATATTTTTGAGCAAGAAGACCCAATTCAATAGGATCCTGAGTAGCTTCAATTCTTCGAGGAGCAACAGGACTAGGTGTATGAATACTAGAAAGTGGGGTGATTGGATAATCTAATATGTTCCTAGCAGCTACAGGTACAAGCTCTGTGATCAAATTTTGATTTTGCTCTGTAACAGTTTTGATATTTTTACCTAATTCACTAATAGCATCAATAATAGGCTGTTCTGTTTGCTTGTGTTTTTCATAAATTCCTCGGTTCTCTGATTTCCATCTCTTAAATCTTTTTACAAGATAATCTCTTAATTTAAGATCATCAATGATTGGCCTTTTCATGTTTATTTATATATGTTTCAATGTCTAGAAAATTGTTGATTTTATTTCTGTATTTGCCACTATTGGGTTTTCTTGTCATATCAATTGTGACAAACCCATAATTGTCCTGGTTCCATCATCCACTGCAAAACTTGGAAAAATCATTGTAGCTCAGGTCCCCACCCACATATTCATCATGTATGTGTTTGAGGTTGGTATGATCTTGATGAAACACACATATAAAATTGCTGTTGTCTCGGATCAGCTGCTTCGGTATTTTTGAAAAAGTCTGTGCCAGGTTGAAGCAATCAATGTTTTTGTGTCGGGCCTGTGTAAAAAAATTTCTAACCTTGTTTTGATTATCCAGTATAATGTCATCAAACACAACAACAGAATTATCGAGACATTCATGGAGTGGCTTAACATCTGATTCAAAAGTGGCAATATCCAGTCCATCATATAGCTTCATCAGCTGCTGATATTTTAATTGTTCCAAGCTCTTAGAGAAGACATACAAGTGTCTGTTTTTCCAGTCTAACCAGTTGGGTGCCAATAAAAAATTATCAATCATTAGTGTAGTTTTACCACAAGTCGATGGCCCAACAATAAGACACCTAATATTATCAGGCAGCAACATGCCATTTCTCTTATTCTGCTGTTCAGGTTCTGGCAGCCTCTTTATAACATCCCAGGTGCTCATATTATCACCTTGTTTGCATCGATCCAGCTGTGTTCTGGGAGTCCTAGCCATTTGACAAGTAACTTGTTGCCTTTTCTGCGGATGATTTTTTCTATGAGATATGTGTCAGGCTGTTTAGTTTTGGTGAGTTCTTCTACATAGAACCTGCCTTTGAGAATTTCTCCTCGGTGGTCTTTTATTATATATGTGTTAAGGGTCCCAGGTTTAACTTGAACCACTGTAAATAATTCAGTGCTCCAGTTTCTTGTAAAGCCTCTTTTGAATAAGTGCTTATATTTGCTGATTCTTACTTGATCACCAATTTTGTATTTGGCTTTTCTTGTTGTTGGCTGGTATCTAGGATAATAAATAGTCCTGATCAATTTTTGCTCATCAGATGAAGTTACTTCAGAGGGTTTCATGTTGATTGTGGAATGGACAGAGTTGTTATATTTATGTAGAAGTTCTGGAAGAATATTAAGCCATTTATAATTACCTTGAAGTGTAAATTGTTTATACATATGATTTTTTAGGGTTCTGTTGAATCTCTCTACAATTGAGGTCTTGAGATCACTGTAACTCGAGTAATGTTGTATTGCCTGGCTTTTAATGAATTGTTGGAACACAGAATTATAAAATTCTTTGCTATTATCTGTTTGCAAATAGCGCGGTGATCTTCCACTCTGATTGATGATTGTCCTGAAGGCTTCTGTAACACATTTTCCAGTCTTGGATTTGAGTGGCACAGCCCAGGCAAATTTTGAAAATGTGTCTATGACAGTGAGTAGATACTTGTAGCCCTTGTTGATTTTGTCTAAGTTTTTCAGCTGTCCACTTACCATCTCAATCAAGTCGCTCTGCCATAAATCATCTATGCCTTTTGTGACTACTGGCAGTCTCTTAAAATTATGTCTGGCTTGTCTGTGTAATTCATCAACAATAATTTGTCTAGACATAATATGTAAAGAAGAATATTGCAACTATGGGGTGTTTAGCAGCTGATACTACAGGATTTTCTAAATACAGTTTGTCTCCTATTTGTATATTAAATTCCAGAGAGCCATCATCTTCAGCATAAGATGTTTCTAATGTATTGGGATCTGTAAAATCCTCTAACTCTACACTGGTGATTTTTGGTTTGTTGTCAGCATTTGTTATTGATAAGGTAGGGTAGTGGTGTGCCTGTGGTTGTAGCCAATATTTGATCTTGATTGGTCTCAGTGTGCCCCCAACAAAAAACTGGTAATAAAATTGTGCAGGGGACAGCATATATATTTTGCCACCTGGTGTAAATGGTGAATCATATTCTTTGTTGGGGATGCTGTACAATTCAAGAATTACTGTATGTTTAGGATTCTCGATGATGCCTGTTATTTCCTTTTCTGCTGTAAACTATCTACTTGTTACAGATTCAAGATGCTCATTGATAGTCCTAACAACATCATCATGGCCTGGCTTGATCTTTATGTCCACAACAAGTTTCTTGTATTGTTGCACAATCTCTTGAAGCTGGGTGGCAAAAACAGACAAAGCATTTGCTTGATTGGATTCCATGGTCCCTAGCTGTTGCTTGATATTAGCTACAATTTGATGTAAATTTTCAACAACTGCCAATTTTGAATTTTGAGCAGTAAGATCATGGACCTGTCTTCTGATATCCTCAAACAGGGCATGCAGTTCATTAATATGTTGATTGGTTGGTAGAGTGGCCACTGTCTGAGTAAGTTGTTTGATCTCTGTCTGGATATTTCTGATATCTTCTGATTTCAATATGCGATTCACTGCCCTTTTTATATTTTTAAGTTCCTGTGATGTAGGCAGATTTGATACAGTATTCTGCAAAGATTCAAGTGCCAATTTCACATCATTTAATTCAGAAGCATCAACCACACCACGCATAGCATCTTGGAGCAGGGCTATATCTGCCTGAGTGGGTGTTGATTGTTGTAAAATTTCAAGCTTTGTTTGGATATCATCGATCAAGTGATGAAAATGAGATAGCTCAGATTCAGTGTTGAGGTTTTCAAGCTTTGTGATCTGTTGCTGGACACTGACAAGGGTGTCTACAATACCAGGCAAGCGGGATTCTAGAGTTTCTTGTACATTTGTCAAATCACTTTGCACTGCTGCTATTGTACCCTCAAGATGGGTTATGGTACTTTGAATTTTTCCCAAATCTTCATATGTTTCAAGTTGCAGCTTGATGTTGGCAACACTACGAGTTATTGCACTCAAAGCATCAGAAGATGGCAAGTTGTTCATAAAATTTTCAAGTGTCTCAATTTTTTCTTTAACCTCGGCTATGGCATTGTTTAGAGGGCCCAGATTAGGTATCTCCAGTGATTGAATCTGTTCTTTTAGAGTGGAAATCACTAGATCAAAATCTTCTTGTGATTTTATGCTTTTGACAATTGTTTGGAGCTGTGTCTGGACATTATTTATCTGTTCTTCCAATTGTTGTTTCAATTGCTCAGAGTTGTTAGCCTGGGTCTTAAATTTGGCTTGAAGAGCTGCTACAGCTTCTTCTAAACTTTGAAAATTATCCAATGTGGCCAAATCAGTATATTTCTGAAGCAGCAATTTGAGTTCTGAGTCAATTTTAAGAAGAGGGTTCATGCATTGTGATTGTAAATTTGTAATTTCTAGTTGAAGACTGGCATTGAGTGTGGTTTGTAAAGCTTGTAAATCACTTCTTAATTTCTTGACTCTGACATCAAGCATCAGAATCTCATCACTGTGATCTTCATGTCTTGTATTGCCAAAAATATCATTAGGCATTTTGTTTTAGTGGTTATTTATTATTGAATATCTAATTCTTAATTCTATAAAAAAGGTATAAGCTTGTCATAGGATCCTGGGACCTCAATATATAAGCAGTCACCAGCAGAAACAGTATATACAGTGCCAGAAATCATATTTGTGTGCTTACTTCTGTAAATATTTCTCCCTACTGAAATTTTAACATCACCCTCAGGGGTTGTAATAAATTGTAATTGACCACCTACAGGTAATTGGTAATAATTTAAATTATTGTTAAATATGTACAATGTTTTACCTGTTTTATCATCAACATCTGTAAGTATGCTGTTCAGATGAATAATTAACAAAGCACTTAGTTTAGATATTATATCAGAAGAGGGTTGTGGTGTTGGCAGGTCCATAATAGCCTGTTTTTTGAACCCAAATAAGTTCATAGGCATGTTTATTTATTTCAAATCATGCTCTGTAATTGGGCGTTGATTGCCATTTTTCAAATCACAATGACCCCATGGTAGAGTATGTATGCCACATGACAAAATGCATCTCTTATCATCATGTGGGTCCAGAGCCACTTTTCTTACAATATTTGTAGTCACTAAGTGATCCACACTCTGAATTCTATTTTCTGTTGTTCTGATTGTGCTACATGATTTGAGGCAATTTTTGTAATCTTCAAATTCAAGCTCTTTGTCTACAGTCACTCTGCCAATGCCCTTGACCTTTTTGGCAACAGCACCACTACATGTTTCAAAGCTGTACATCTTGGCTCTTAACCCAGCAAATGCCACAATAACATCACCATGTGTCTCATCTTTTAACTTGCCAGGCACCTTTTTGTTGTGGGGTTGAATCTTTGTATGTTCACTAGTATCAAAATATTCAAGCAATGCAGGCTGTGACATATCTTGATAAACATCTTCTGTCTGAATATCAAGAATAAAACTATCTGTGTCCATGTACATCAGTTTTACACGATCAGCATAAATAGGCTTCAACACATCATAATACAATTTTAACATGTGTAATTTGGCCAATTCCAATATCACAGCCCCTACATAAATAGGCTTATCAAACTTAATCTTTGTTTTTTCATGTTGAAAAGTGCCATATTCTCATCATAAATTCTTCTGTAATTGAAGTTGGGCTCTGCTATCAATTTTTTGCTCTGGCTGGGGTCAGTAATTAATTTAACATCAGTATATTTTCTGACATTTTCTATTGTTTTGCCATACACAGAATTGACCATCAATTTAAACAAGGTCTTATCAAATTGGCTCATTGCAGATGTTCGAAGCTCTGTGTTTGTATCAATATATGGTTTCAACCATCTTGAGTGCCTTAACCTCAAAACTTTTCCAACTTTGGTCACTTGAATACCATGATGCATCAGGAAATGGAGGTTTTTGTAATATATGACATAATCCTGTTTCGGCTCTAGAGTCATCATCAATTTCTTCTGTTTAGAGCCAGGTAAGCACTCAACCTCAGGAATTGGGGGCAGATCAGAAAATGTCTTGTGTAAATCATCTGGAATTGTCAGATCAACCTCTAAGAACAGGCCATAGTTACTGTCATCAAAATCCTGAAGATCTTCAATATTGAAATCTTCAACCCACTCAAGCCCTGCATATGGCAATTTATCCATCATGGCATAACCATACAGGCTGTTTGCATCTACATACAGTATATAATTTGATGGCAGTGCTGGATCATAATCAGGAATATATTTGTTATTTGCTCTGGCATATCTCTGAGAACATTGCACCATGCCCCCTCTTATACATTGCTCTATAAACAAGTACATATCTTGATCTTGGATCAGATCCAACTGCATTTTAGTGTTTAAAAACATTGCAGACCATGCTAGGCCTGGTGCACTGTAAAAATACATTGGATCCAGCTTATAATTTTCCATGGAAGATTTTCTGAATGCCTGAAGTATATCAGCTAAGAGAGTGACATCAAGTTTTAAATATGCCTTGTGATAATCACCAAATGTCTGGCATTTTAAATTGTTCCACATCAACTGGGCATGGTGATAATCATCATCAGTGATTCCAGATCCTCTGAGTTTGCTGTAGAACTGTTGTTGTGGTGGCAGAGAACACTTATCAAATTTAGAAAAATCTGTAATATCGTCATATGGATATACACCCTTCCGCCTAATTAATTTCAGGTCCTGATTTGGAAACAAAGCACATGTGATTTTGAATTGATCATCAGATAATTGACTGGCCAGTGTGGCAAGGCTAGCAGACAGAATTCTGTAGGAATCAAGAAATCTTAAGTGAATGGGAACACCATTAACTTTAATTATCTTGCTAATAGCAATATATTTCTCATCATTTTCTGCTAAAATATTTAAATTCTGCTTGTCAAACCCCTCGTACCTGATCAGATGATGGAAATCATAATTGGATGCACCATGGCAAAATATAGGGACAAATTTTGGTCTCTGGATCTTAATATTACAGCTATTACACCATGCCATTAAGAATTTACCATCTGTATGAGAATGGTGTTTCACCTTGATATTTGTATCTGAAAATTCACAATCACATACCGGGCATTTTTCTGCATTGTTGAAATCTTCAATCTGATCCTCTGTTAAAGGCAACATAGGTTTTGATTTTAATAAGATATTAGATGCTATGCAACGGCACTCATTTTCTATTCTATGTGCAAATTCTTTGATGGCATCTGGTCTCATGTATAAGTGTGGTTCACTAGCTACACCATCCCGTATAATTATATAACAAAAGCTAGAAGGTTCATGTAACTGGTATGGTGTAATTGAAGATTCATCAGGATCTGGATTGCAGAATGCAAGGGGTTTGAGGTTTGATTCAAAATCACAGACTATATATGCTGGGTGTTCCAACAAGGCTTCAAATTTTTTGAATTTGGCATTTTCACTTGGATTAGGCATAAGCATATGAACAGGTTTATGATTCCCACAATACTTTAAATGTTCAATTAACTTGTTTTTAGCAATTTCTGCATTCACTTCACAAACACCATTCACCATTTTCCTACCATCAAATACAGTCAAACATCTTCTGCACAACTTGAATATTATATTGGATTTGCCTTGTTGTTTTCTGACTAAAGCTTCAAGACTGTGTATCAAAGTATAATGAGTTGTGCCATCCCCTTCAATTAAGAGCAGATCAATCGGAACAGCAGAATCATCATCAAGTGTACTGATTCTGAGAGGTGCTATCAAGTATTTGCCATGGCCAGTGGAACAAATATATGCATTAATAGATAATTGTTTACCATTAATATCCCTGGCCTTTTTTTCAAATTTATCAATATTCTGAACAGACATTGGATATTTTAAACCCTCCATTGCTTCATCAAAATCATTTTCATGCTGTTTATAATAACTTTTTCTCTTTGGATTATCTAAAACTGGATACAAAGCAGCGAAAATACACCACAGAAAGCATTTCTGATCATTATTTTCTATGTTAAGCACAGCTTTTTTGTTTTTGATATTGTCAGGTAAAGACACATATGTAGAACCTTGTAATGGGCTGAATTCAGAAATATTAACATAGAGCTTGTGTGGAGTTCCGCATAGGCTCCATCCTGATTCTTTTGCAGCAAATTCAGAATGTTTAATATTCAATTGATCTATCAAACTGCTTATTATTTTGTCTGAATTTGTATTTGAGTATACAGGTACAGTTTCTGTTATGTGGGGCTGTGTAAATTTTGTGCCATTTGATTTCTTATATTGTGTAAACAATTTGAGGGACAGCTTATAAGAGCCATTTTGTGCATTTAGAATTGCCTGCACATCAGGATTTATACTGTTCAAAAAATTCTTAATGTCACATCTTGGCTCTGATACAAACCGGTAATCCCTAAGTTGGCCAGCAAAACTGCTATGGATGGGTTCATAGCGTGGCTGCTTTGCCGGTCTAGCATTAACAGGTGTTTCAAGCTTCCTTTTCAGACCAGATGAAGATGGTTGTGGGGGCAATATTGATGATTGTGTAGAACAAGTATCTTTATGTTTATATGTGAAGTATTCCATGCTATATTTTCTATGGCATTTAGGGCATATTTTTGTGGGTGTTCTGCATTTGTCTGGATTATAATTATTTTGATGCTTAGCCCAATTGGGGCTGGATATATTCTTATTGCATTGATTACAATATTTTTGATTTGGCATTTTTGTTATTGGTTTATTATATAAAATTTCTTGGGGTTCAAATCAAAATTCTATGCTTAAAAAAAATATCAGTTGGGTTCAGCAGTGTGTTTTGTATACCTAGTGTGTGTGTGTGTGTGTATGTGTGTGTGTGTAAATATGTTTGGCTTTGGCATTTTTGTTATTGGTTTATTATATAAAATTTCTTGGGGTTCAAATCAAAATTCTATGCTTAATAAAAAATGTCAGTTGGGTTCAGCAGTGTATGTGTGTGTGTGTGTGTGTATGTGTGTGTATATGTGTGTGTGTAAATATGTTTGGCTTTGGCATTTTTGTTATTGGTTTATTATATAAAATTTCTTGGGGTTCAAATCAAAACTCTATACTTAATAAAAAATATCAGTTGGGTTCAGCAGTGTGCTTTGTGTATGTGTGTGTGTGTGTGTGTGTGTGTGTGTGTGTGTGTGTGAGTACGCAGATATATTCTTGTGGGAACCAGCGTATGTTTAAACACCTTTCTTAATGGGACCAAAAAAATTGTTGGGACTTTTTGCCGGTCCCAATAAAGAAAAGACCATTGCGAGACTCCTGAGACCCCTTTCGACATGTACGCGAGGTATTTCGAAGGTACCAAAAACTCGCTATTTGTTCGATTTGTGTGTTAACGTGTGTGTTAAACTCTGCCAGCTCTGGAAGCTTCACGTCTGTGTAAAAGTGTGGCGTTTAATCGCATCTCTTGGGACCAGGAAGTGTGGGTGTGTAAAATCTTGGATCTATTTCGCATGTATTTGTACCGAACATCCCAGGGGGTTGAGAGGTGAGGAAAGGTACGTGCAAATGCCGACGGGGTTCCCCTCTCGCCTGGCCGTCTTGTTGCTTCCGAGCTGTCAATGTTGCCAACTTAAAACTTTGGAACCAGATCTGTTTTTCTATTATCTTCTAACCCTCCAAGTGTAATTGTAATTGATTTGTTTTGTTTTACTTCGCTTTTTGTACCACTGTTGGCTAATTTGCCAAGATGGGGATGAGTGATGATATCATGAAATTGATGAGTCGACTCCCACAACATCCATGCCCAGACCGGGATTCGAACTCGGGAACCCTGGTGTCGTAGCGCGATGTGTTAACCACTCCACCACGGGGGTCGGCTTTAATCCTGCAATCAAACAAAATGCTACAATAGAATTTATTCCTCCAAATGTGACCCTTCTATATGTGCCTATAACAAATTATTAGTTGGGTTTTACTATAATACTGGTAAACAGAAATCCATTTGTAAAGCTCATTTTCTTCCATTACCAGGAATCAAAGAGTAGAGTTATCAGATGTTATCAGTAGAAACTCGTTACTTGTCTCCTTTCGGACATGATGAGGATAAGAATGGAGATTTCTGACCAAGGCGACAAGCGATCCGGCAAAAGGGAAGGGGTGTTCATATCGAAGTGACAAGTGACACGATACCTCTGTCTACAAGCAAGCGTTTTTCTCAAATGCTCTAACAGACCAAGGCGACACGCTGCATGACATCCATGACTTTCAGAAGCGGAAGACGAGAAGCGACACGTTTCGAAACGAAGAAGCAAGTCTCGCCTGTTACTTCCGTTCGTCAATATCCTGAATTGGGTCGCGTAGGTCTGCTGTTCGGGCTTTAACAGTGAATGCTTACTTGAAGACTGAAGTGGCTTGTCTTTCTTTTCGCTTGTCACTTCGGTATGAACTTCAGTGTCATTTGCAGCAGTCGTTTGCTACTTGTTGCCTGTCGTTTCGGTTTAAAATTTCTCTGAAAGAAAGCATTCAATGCGTAGGCATGACCACCAGACCGAAGCAACACGATAACGTCCCCAGTGCGTGAAACATGCAAGTGGCACGTGTAGTTTGTCATATCACATTTGTTACAAAGTTTTATTTATTTAAGAATTTTTGTTTCCAAAGCCATTTATCGCTTCGGTACAAAAGTTCCATTGGGACGAAGCGACGAGCAACGAGCAACGAGGGGTTTCTCACTGAAGTAACACTACCCGTGCAGCATAGCATATATTATTGAGTGTTTGTTTCCAAGTGTCACGTGTCGCTTCTCGCTTCGGTCTGGAAGCATCCCAAGACTCGTACGGTATTCGAACATAGGATCCCTTATTCGTAGAACATGAAGACAAACGTTTATACTTCTCAAAGTTAACGGCTTGATTGCAATCTTTAACTACATTTAATTTCAATGCAGTTCTTTTTTTAACAGTCGTGTTTGGCAACACTGATAAGTGAAGCGAAGTTTTCACTCTCGCCTCTGCAGCCGCGCCGAAACCGTGGACAGAGAGCTGTGGATGTCTTTTTGCGACGTTGCATGCTACACGTATTTGACGTCTTCTGCACTCGCTCGCTCTGTTTAACGTGCGACTAGACGAGAGGGAAAAGTCTTCACCCGACAACGTCGCAGGGGCAAAACAATTGCTTCCCTGCTTGTAGTAAGTTCACTGCGCATTTTCCCCCTGTGTCTGTTGTCACGGTATCTTACGCTTGATCTCTCCATTGCGTTATTTTCACAAAGTAGGAACTGTGTCCTGCTCGTCACTTCGGTTTGCGTGTGTTTCTTCGTAGTTCAAATGTAAAAAGATAACATACAAATGCTTACGCAGAGATATTCGCATTATTATATGCGTATAACGCATTTGCTTATACATAATTGATTGATTGATTTGGTGTTTTAAGTCCACTTTATGCACAATAAGGCTAATCGGGACTGGACCTACAGTTTAAAGTGGGATCCGAACCACTATGAGCTTCCACCGGTTATCGAACCCGGGATCCCTTGATTACAAGGCAACGACGCTACCACTGCGCCATCTTATGCATAAAACATCCGAGAGAACAATGACATGTACATTTGATAATGTTCCCCACCAGAAAACTTTAAGGGAAAAAGCTCGAGTTGAAGACATCGATTCAATTTTTTATATAATGCCTGGAAACAACATATTTGCCTTCTATGACCTTAACGAAAATATTAAATCCACTGTAGTAAACATTACTTTCTAGATGGCAAAATAAAATGTTAACGACATAAATACTCTTCCCGTTTCTAAACCTGATAATTTATAGCCGTGTATTTGATTGCATTTTATAATTAATAATGCAATGAAGTAAATGGTCACACAGAATTCAGGTTTAGTGAAATATAGCGTATTCCTTCCCTCAGTGTGGTCTTTATATAACAATATTTACAAAGTTACAGAAACAAATGTACTTCAACGGACAGCGAAGATTTTATGCCATCAAAATATATGTGGCGACTGCTACAAAAGGTAAAGTTCTCCCCTGTGTATGGCAGTCTGCCGTGACACCATTCGAGCAAATGATATGGCTCCACACATTCTCGATCTCTGCCGTAGTGAAGGATACATGAATGATACATACCACGCTCTGATGTATCTAGGGGTCGCGGGTTCGATACGCGGTGGAGGAACATGGCATGGTGCCCGGGAAAACAAATGCTACCACTACCTAGATAGAGGTGACAAAATCTCCCTCGGACAAGCGAAATAGCGTTACGGTCCAGGTTAAGTTCGTGTGTAGGAACCGGTGACCAACAGTGCATAGTAATATGCCATATCGAATAAAAGCAAAAACATGTGTACTTCCAAATTACCACCTCTTTACCTGTAGCCGGGAAGCGGCTAGCTGCATACCTGAAAATCACGGGTAGCGACATGCATACGAAAATGATATAGCCCAAAATTAACATGAAAATAAAAAGTATATTCTATTCATAACCAACAAAAATGGAATTATTACAGGTCCCCACACTTGCACTCTCACATTCTCTCTCAGATTCAATCCTCATGGGGTCATCGACACAAGAAATTATACATGGCATGTACAGGTTTTATGACGACAAGCCCTAATTATTGCATTCTCAATTAATTTTATCTTACTTTTTGTCTAATCAGGTCATTTGTGATTTTGCTCCAGTGCTACTTAAATCCTAGCCAGCCCTTACTTAAGTTCACCTTTTGTTTTTTAAAAAGAAACTAGTCGGCGCGGTGACAATACATTACTTGACCAGTATAAACAAAGGCGTCTCAACGGCAATTACATTCACGTGGGCGGACGTTTTCCTTTTACAAGACCTCACGTGGTTCCAAACATAACAAATAACCTCCGTTGAGTGACGCAAACATATACTCTCTAGCAGGCGGAACTTAAATACTTCGCCGCGACGAGCAATTCACATTACCAGGCAAATACTTTAACAAATAATCACATATGCGACCGGACATAGCTAGCAGCGACACAGCGCTGACACATAAAAATGAACAAACCTCAAGTAGATTATGCAATTAAGCGGGCGGCGCTTTACTCTAATAGTACGCACTTTAAACAAATACAAAGGAGCACAAACAACAATGAATTTAAGATCATAAAAAAAATATCACAAGGAATAAGAAAAAATGACCTGAGACGAATAGATTACAAATGACAAGCGCGACGGGAGTTTGATATAAAATTTCGAGTTGAGTGGGCGTTTTCAAAATGTCGACGAATTTCAAGGGCGTTCTCTAAATCAATCGGGCCGTCACGTGTTAAGGTTCACACAGATGAATACTTTACCATCTCTCAGCTCCCGGGGTGCATCCTGGCGTCTTTATGGGCGATTGAAAACACATAGTATCCACGCGAAAGGTTTCCTTGGTCGTGACGATGAAGATGCAAAAAGGGTTCAAACACCTAGTTCCCCGGCTCCTCTTCCTCTCGGGATCGGTGGATCTCCGTGGTATGGCGCGGTTCGGACGTCGCATCTGAGCGGTCGTTGTAGGCGTCGTCGGCGTCGTCGGGGCGTCAACATCTCTCTCTACATCTTTCTGTCGCGGCTGGTAGGCGTCGTCGGCGTCGTCGGGGCGTCAACATCTCTCTCTACGTCTCTCTGTCGCGGCTGGTAGGCGTCGTCGGCGTCGTCGGGGCGTCAACGTGGCGGATGGTAGGCGTCGTCGGCGTATCAATAGGGCGGCGTTCGACGTTCTCTCTCTCTCCATGGCGGCGGATAGGCATCATCGGCGTAGTTTCTTCTGACATCGGGCGAATCGACGTAACGCCCTCATCTCTCTCCTTCCTCTAGCCCGCCATAGTTTCCGGTGTTCCTCGTTTCTCAAAAATTATAAATTTCGTAAGGTAATCACGGAAACACGGTTTCGCTTCAACTTCCCCCAGCGGTTGAGGTAGGCGCACTCGTGTAGACTTACTGCCTATCACACACACTGGTGTTCGCACAACACAACAAAGTCCACTGTACACGAAAGGTAGCACGAAGGTGCTCTCGTTCCAAGAATCGCGGCAAGACTGTATATGGAGCGGTAGCACGGAGCTGTTCTCGCTACAAGGATCGCGGTAAGACTGTGTATCGAAAAACCATGTCCTTCGTTTTATTTGGATTTTGAAAAAGGACGCTAGGCGCACGTTGGAGTGACGCTTCGGAGAGGTTATTCCACCACGCTCTATTGTCTCCAAACTAGGACGGACCGTGTCCGAAGTTTACTTGTGCGGATTAAGCTTCCGCCTGGCTGTCGCCCATAGCTCAATTGCAATCGCTGTCCACAAACTGGTCAATTAGAACCGATTTGATCTGGCGTCCGTAATTGTCCCTTGATCGTGACGAAACTTCACACATCCGTCCTTGCACACATGCCGCTGCGCTGGTGTAAGTTTCACATGAATCTGACCGTTGGAAACCGAGATATTTAAATTTTTGTCATTACGGTCGAATTTCCTAAGCTTTAGACGCATAGCGTGACCCTTCAGGTGCTCACCCTTAACACACGCGAAAGTCTCGTTCCTCCCGTCGGCTTGGCAAAAAATCAAATATGTAATCTTACAAATTAAAACACTCAACACTTTGAATCAACACGTCTTTTTACCGCTACCTACATGAATAATAATGATAATAATAATAATGAAGGTAAATCTGACTGTCACAACCTCGCCCCTCTCCTTCTTCCAAGGATTTCGTAAGCGTGAAAAATTCGCTCTACACAGGGACAGAAATTTTTTTGGTTACAAATCCTTGAACACTCTGTATATAATATTGACCAACAATACATGAACACCCTGTATAAAAATTGACAAGCAAATACATGAACACCCTGTATATAAATTGACAAACAAATACATTAACACCCTGTATATAAAAATTGACAAGCAAATACATGAACACCCTGTATATAGAAATTGACACGCAAATACATGAACACCCTGTATATAAAAATTTACTCTCTGAACGGCACGGACACTGTGACCTTCCAGATACATAACATATATAATAACACCCTGAATATAAACATAACACGAAGAGTATGTACACAAAACAAGAACAAGAAGTGAGCATTTACGTGTCAGCTTGCCTTCTTACATCGCTCTCTCTTTCGTACCTGGGCGAACCGTGTCTTGAATTTGGCCTGTTCGTGTCTCTCGCTGGTATCCATGGCATTCTCGTTCCACGGCGTCCTGCATCTCCTCGATCTGACTCCGGGCTGACCGATCTGCTATGTGCGTTGCGCTGATAAAAGCCATCCTGGACTCGGCCGTTCTGAAAAAAGCCGTCATTTCTCCTTGGCGACGCACGAGTCGGACCTCCACGCCGTCTCCTGCCTCTGAACGGGCGTCTTCGTCGCGGTGAAGGTGGATCTTGCAGCTGGCGGTTCCTTTCAGCCCCTGGAGCGTGGTGCTGTCCTCTCCATCCCTGCTGGACTAGATGAACGCGCGGGTGTTTATTCCGGTGCGACGAATCATCTTCCGGTCGGCGCCGCTTGCTAAACTTCTCACCCCTGGTTTTCTGCCTCTCCTCCTCGCACTGAAACAGGTTTTCCAGTGTGAGGGACATCGCGTCGGCGTCAAACACGCATGCTCCATTGAGGTGACGACGAATTTCGTGTGGAAAATGGTACACCAGAGCGGCTATTATCTCCGCCGTGGTCATTTGGGGTTGCAGAGACTTGAACTCATTGTAACGTTTCCAAAAGTATTGGGCATACGTGAGTCCTCCGCCCCTGTCGTATCGTTCGTTTCGCACCTGCATCAGCATCCTCTCGACCTGCAGGGGACGTTGAAAATAAGTGAGAAACGCTTCCTTGAACTCCTCATATGAATTGAAGTTCCCCTCGTTCCTGTCCATCCAGTTCTTGGCCCGGTCCTGCATTAAACCTTTCAGAATCAGAAGCCTATCCTCGTCTGTCAGACCTAACTCACGGGCGGTAGAGTTAAATTCCTCGAGGTACGTGGAAGGAAGAATTCTGTCAGCACCCGAAAATTTTTTGAAGTGCTTCCGGTATTCGGGCGGAAACAGAGCTCTCCTGGCGGACGGTTGGCCTAACTGTAAATCCTCGTCCCTTTGCTCGCGGCGCGGACTCACCCGTGGTGACGCAGTGTTTTCTCTTCGAAGGGGGCGGGGCGTTCCTGGAGCTCGCTGGTCGCTTTCCCCGTTCGAACAAGTGGCGACGTCGGCTGCCAGTGGTGACGTCAATCTGGGCTCCCGCGACGATTGTGAAGTGCCGCTGCTAGTCACGCTCAGTTGACGCACTTTCATCTCAAGGTCCTCAATCCGTTCGGAATTTCCTTCAGCTCGACCTGAAATTTCTCTCACTTGTCGCCCCAGGGTGTCTATGCCACGGTCACATGTCGCTTCCAGCTGCACGCATTGTCGGGCCATCTGCTGCATACCTTCCTCTTGGTCGCGCATGCTCTGAGACAGTGTTGCCATCTGGTTTTCTTGCCGCTCGATCCGCACGTTGGTGTCGGCGATTTTGGCTTCGACACGGGATTCGCATTCCTGTACCCGAGTGACGAGTTCTTGCGTTATCACCTCACCGGAAGTACGGATGGTCTCCTGGAGGCGGTCTTCCGTCACTTGCATCTGGGTGCTGATGGCCTCTATCTTTCTTTGGGTGGCTTCCATCCCGCTTCGCGTGGCTTCCATCTTAGCTTCGATTCCGCTCCGGTTGGCCTCCATCTTAGCTTCGATTCCGCTTCGCGTGGCCTCCATCTTGGCTTCCATCCGTAGTAGCATCTCGATGATCTGTTGGGAGCTGGTACCACTGAGGCTAGCTGCTTCGCCGACCCGTTCTGTTTCTCTCAGGGACACCTGTTGCGCGCTGGTCTCATTGGCTTGCCCCCCGCTGTTCGGTAGACTGGTTTCTTCACGTGGACTTAACGGGAGATCGCAAAGGGAACAATCCTGACTAGCTGTGCCGACGTTTTCACTTTCTGGGAACTCCTCGCTGCAGACATCGCAAATCACCCTTACGTCACTCATGTTTAAGTTCTCGATGCGGCGGTTGCGCAATTTCATGAAATCAAATATTCAACCCTCGGTCGATTCTCAATGCTCGCTGACAAGCGTAAACGTGAGCGCTCACAATATATACCAATATATGTATTTAAACAATTCACAAACGAAAAAAGATAAGGGCGGTCGATTCCCCTTTTGCCAGAACTCAACTTAACGCCTAATGCCATATGCCAAACCAAAATTTTAAAATGCCTAACGCCTTAAGTAGCTGCCCTACTACCTTGACAAAAATAAACGCCTAATGTCTCAATTACCACCTCACGTCAAAAATAAAACAATAAAATCTCACAATGAAACACAGTTACATGACACCAAAATACGCCTGACGTAGCCCTTACAAAAACGACATATGCACCTGCACTGAGGGTGCTTTCGATTTAAAATATACCGGTCCCTGTGTTCGAGGCGCCAAAAATGTATGCTCACCTGCACTGATGATGCTTTCGATTTTTAAAAAAAACCGGTCCCCTGTTCGCGGCGCCAAAAATGTATGTTACGCCCTCCCTTGCCCGGGAAAACAAATGCTACCACTACCTAGATAGAGGTGACAAAATCTCCCTCGGACAAGCGAAATAGCGTTACGGTCCAGGTTAAGTTCGTGTGTAGGAACCGGTGACCAACAGTGCATAGTAATATGCCATATCGAATAAAAGCAAAAACATGTGTACTTTCAAATTACCACCTCTTTACCTGTAGCCGGGAAGCGGCTAGCTGCATACCTGAAAATCACGGGTAGCGACGTGCATACGAAAATGATATAGCCCAAAATTAACATGAAAATAAAAAGTATATTCTATTCATAACCAACAAAAATGGAATTATTACAGGTCCCCACACTTGCACTCTCACATTCTCTCTCAGATTCAATCCTCATGGGGTCATCGACACAAGAAATTATACATGGCATGTACAGGTTTTATGACGACAAGCCCTAATTATTGCATTCTCAATTAATTTTATCTCACTTTTTGTCTAATCAGGTCATTTGTGATTTTGCTCCAGTGCTACTTAAATCCTAGCCAGCCCTTACTTAAGTTCACCTTTTGTTTTTTAAAAAGAAACTAGTCGGCGCGGTGACAATACATTACTTGACCAGTATAAACAAAGGCGTCTCAACGGCAATTACATTCACGTGGGCGGACGTTTTCCTTTTACAAGACCTCACGTGGTTCCAAACATAACAAATAACCTCCGTTGAGTGACGCAAACATATACTCTCTAGCAGGCGGAACTTAAATACTTCGCCGCGACGAGCAATTCACATTACCAGGCAAATACTTTAACAAATAATCACATATGCGACCGGACATAGCTAGCAGCGACACAGCGCTGACACATAAAAATGAACAAACCTCAAGTAGATTATGCAATTAAGCGGGCGGCGCTTTACTCTAATAGTACGCACTTTAAACAAATACAAAGGAGCACAAACAACAATGAATTTAAGATCATAAAAAAAATATCACAAGGAATAAGAAAAATTGACCTGAGACGAATAGATTACAAATGACAAGCGCGACGGGAGTTTGATATAAAATTTCGAGTTGAGTGGGCGTTTTCAAAATGTCGACGAATTTCAAGGGCGTTCTCTAAATCAATCGGGCCGTCACGTGTTAAGGTTCACACAGATGAATACTTTACCATCTCTCAGCTCCCGGGGTGCATCCTGGCGTCTTTATGGGCGATTGAAAACACATAGTATCCACGCGAAAGGTTTCCTTGGTCGTGACGATGAAGATGCAAAAAGGGTTCAAACACCTAGTTCCCCGGCTCCTCTTCCTCTCGGGATCGGTGGATCTCCGTGGTATGGCGCGGTTCGGACGTCGCATCTGAGCGGTCGTTGTAGGCGTCGTCGGCGTCGTCGGGGCGTCAACATCTCTCTCTACATCTTTCTGTCGCGGCTGGTAGGCGTCGTCGGCGTCGTCGGGGCGTCAACATCTCTCTCTACGTCTCTCTGTCGCGGCTGGTAGGCGTCGTCGGCGTCGTCGGGGCGTCAACGTGGCGGATGGTAGGCGTCGTCGGCGTATCAATAGGGCGGCGTTCGACGTTCTCTCTCTCTCCATGGCGGCGGATAGGCATCATCGGCGTAGTTTCTTCTGACATCGGGCGAATCGAAGTAAAGCCCTCATCTCCCTCCTTCCTCTAGCCCGCCATAGTTTCCGGTGTTCCTCGTTTCTCAAAAAATATAAATGGCGTAAGGTAATCACGGAAACACGGTTTCGCTTCAACTTCCCCCAGCGGTTGAGGTAGGCGCACTCGTGTAGACTTACTGCCTATCACACACACTGGTGTTCGCACAACACAACAAAGTCCACTGTACACGAAAGGTAGCACGAAGGTGCTCTCGTTCCAAGAATCGCGGCAAGACTGTATATGGAGAGGTAGCACGGAGCTGTTCTCGCTACAAGGATCGCGGTAAGACTGTGTATCGAAAAACCATGTCCTTCGTTTTATTTGGATTTTGAAAAAGGACGCTAGGCGCACGTTGGAGTGACGCTTCGGAGAGGTTATTCCACCACGCTCTATTGTCTCCAAACTAGGACGGACCGTGTCCGAAGTTTACTTGTGCGGATTAAGCTTCCGCCTGGCTGTCGCCCATAGCTCAATTGCAATCGCTGTCCACAAACTGGTCAATTAGAACCGATTTGATCTGGCGTCCGTAATTGTCCCTTGATCGTGACGAAACTTCACACATCCGTCCTTGCACACATGCCGCTGCGCTGGTATAAGTTTCACATGAATCTGACCGTTGGAAACCGAGATATTTAAATGTTTGTCATTACGGTCGAATTTCCTAAGCTTTAGACGCATAGCGTGACCCTTCAGGTGCTCACCCTTAACACACGCGAAAGTCTCGTTCCTCCCGTCGGCTTGGCAAAAAATCAAATATGTAATCTTACAAATTAAAACACTCAACACTTTGAATCAACACGTCTTTTTACCGCTACCTACATGAATAATAATGATAATAATAATAATGAAGGTAAATCTGACTGTCACAATGGTCTTCCCTTGACGGTGCCCTTAATCAATTTTATCATATTATTACTCATACTCGTCGTTTGGATTAGCCAAAAATGGAAAAAGCGACGCTAAAAATCATCTAATCAAATGTATTGATTACTTACCTTCCAGCCTCCATGAAGAAGTGGCTACGAAGCCAGAAGCTCTACTTTTGAATCCTGGGTGAGGAATGAATATATCATCGTCTTCATTCGGATTCCACCATTAATGCTCATTAACGATTAACCTACGACGTAGAAAAACGCTAAAAATTAACGTAAATATACGTCGCATTCTTCAGTCGCTTCATTAATGTGGATCATTTCACTATCCTAGGGGGGAAACGTTGGTTTAGCAACGTAAAGAATATTCACTTTCGAGGCAATCCAAAGCATTGAGAAGCAGGGGTGTAGCAAGGGGTGGAAGAAGTGCGCGACCGCACGGGACTTCGCGCTTAAAGGAGCTTGATACGAAAAATGTTATAAATAGAAGTGGGAGGGGACATGGAAAATGCTATTTTTTTGTGGGCAGTAATATTAAAACATTCTGTATTTATCTGGTTTTAAATTCTAGTTAAACGTTATAATTTGAATGAATACGTCCAATCAGAGGCATAACATACAGGCAGGCAGGTCTTAAGTCTAAGGGGCACAAAAGAAGTAAAAAAGGATCGTCGTATTTCTCATGTGAAACAGTTAGGAAAAATTTACGATAACTTGCTTAGACATTTTTACACATTTATTCTTTCATTGAATAGAACGTCCTTTGTCTTGTATTCTCTTCATTCTCTTGACCTTGTACTCCCGATTTTAATAAGTTAACAACAAATACCTCCAACTGGCACGAAGCAAGCGCGAGACATTTAAACGCTTGCGTTGTTTTATTCCTTCCTAGAACAGGCCCGTACCCAGAATTTGTTTGAGGAGGTTGGAGACAGATCCGAAAATGTGGAACAAAAGAGAACATCCGATTGGATTTGTTGAGTTAGGTTATTTTTCGTCGATTTTCTGACACTTTTGGCTGATCGCGATGATGAGGATGAATGATGATAAGATGAAAATTGATCAAGGAACACTCACAAGGAACGTCCATGCCCAATCCTGGATTCGAACCCGGAAACCACAGCATCGGAGCGCGTTGTGCTAACCACAGGTGGTCGACCCTGGTCGGCGAAATGCTGTTGGGAGTACTGGATGTGACCACCAATGTTTCGGTAGTATTATTGTGCGAGCTAGTGCTAGCTCGTAGATATAGTGCTAAGTGTACACCCAACGGTAAAAGCAATATGTCCATCTCCACCGTATTTTCATTCAGTCTGTTTTCCACAGTGTCATGATAAAGGGTTGAAATAGAAACGCAGTCAACATAAGCTTCGCATCAAAAGAATCAATGACCCCTTAGAAGAATACAGGATGTAGAGTAATGAGAGAATTAAAAGGGTGGTGAACAATTTGCCTACTATTATCTTTCCTAATTGTAGAATTGTAGAGTTGCAATGTTAAGGTCCAAAGTATCAAGAAGAAATCATTATTAATTATTAATTAATTATTATTAATTTAGCAATCATTATTAAAATGAAGAACATGTCTAAATGGGGGTTAACGTCCTCCAAAATAAAACCTCGACACATTTAGTCAAATTACGACTTGAGTTTGAAAGAAATTGGGACAGGAATTTGAAAGAATAGACTGTCCCGACTGAATTGGAATTTCTTGTAAACACGCATCAATGATTATAAAACAATAATTACAAGGACAGTTTACTTTCCCTTGGCAGATAAGGTTTAGCACAGTTCTGGCACAAAAGTGAAAAAAAAGGGGAGCGACTGCTCACCCCCACTTCCCTTTAATTTACGCCATTGGATGGGGGCCTCGCATTCTAATCTCATCCAGGGCTTCGCTATATGTTGCTACGCCACTGTTGAGAGAGGATTACTAAATTCAAAAATCCATCTTTCGAAGCGTCATGTATGTTTTGTGCAATTGTTTTATACTTATTGTTAGTTTATTTAGTTTATTTGACATCGCATTTCTATCACTTCTGGCTAATTGCGAGGATGCAAATGAATGTCAGAAATGAATGAAGGGTCTTAGCAATAGCAACCAATTTTCGCGACGTGTACCTTCTCCCCTCTCTGTTGCCACTTATGTGTGCCGTGTTCTTTGACATTCTGACATTGTCCTCGGTTTTCTTATAGCTTTTCTTTCAATCAAAATATGTGCACAATGACAACGTGACTACTGCTGCATTTGCAAACTGGAAGTAACAAAATGCAAGTCAATGTATACTGCTATAATCTAATTTTGTATTGGTATAATTGTTATTTTCGCTTGTCGATCGCTACTCCTCGCGGACTCCTGCCCAGATTTCGAGTCGCTATGCAATGGAAACAGCCCGCGGCGTTTTTCCCAGGCTTGTTTTTCAATGAAGTTCAAATGCTGTGGAAGAATAAAGCTTTGAATTCAAAGCGTTTTGAAGGAAAACTAAAGTAAATTTTGCATTTAATTCTAACGATTTTAATACAAAAGAATACCGTAAACTATGTAAACATGTGTAGAATTAGCAAATTAGAATTCAGATCGACAAGTTACTGTTCCTGGATATTAAGGTAAAGAGATAATGGGTTGTTGCAAGTCTGATTTGTGAACAGATAGACTAATCGGGACTGAATGGGATCCGAACCAATATGTGTGTCTACTAGACATCGAATCCGGGACCCCTTGATTACAAAGCTTGATTGGAAATTGAGGCGTTCTTAGTCCAGCATTAATATATGTATAGAAAAATTTCAACACTCGGAAATATACAATATTGCAGGATTTAAAAAAAGAAGTATAAAATCACTGTAAAATTTAAGAGCGAAAAGGAGTTACGAATAATATATATCCTATATTTTGTTAATGTTTTGGGCCTAAAAGCTTAGAAGAATCAGTTAAATTGATTTGAGGTTTTATTATAAATCCACTTTATGTACAAATAGGTTAGTCATGGTGGACCTAGAGTTTAATGTTGAATTATAACACTACGTGCCTCCATCGAACACAGGACCCCTTGCTTACAAGGCACCGAGATTGCCACCATCAGGGTGGCCCTACAGACATACTGTCTGGCTACCTTAGCTGAGACCATGGACGAAAGTGCGCATACGTCAACTGGAAGTGTTCATTGGCAAAATAGGGGCACTTTGTTCATGAAGCGGGTTTCGTGAAAATCGTCAGCTGTTGAAAAAACAACGAAGTTTCAAACGTAGTAACATCGCCGCCAAAATACGTATAGATGTTTACGAATTATGTAAGGGTACAGAATGAAAAAAAATAACCATCCATATACTATATAAGCAAACGGAACATATCAGGAAAGTATTCATTACGTCACATTAGTAGATAAACTTGTTTGAGCCCGACCCTGTGGCCGAGTGGTTAGCATATCGCGCTGCAACGCCAAGGGTCCCGGGTTCGAATCCCTGTCGGGCATGGTTGTTTGTGAATGTCCATTCGTGAATTTCATCATTTCATCACTCATCCCCATCTTCGCAAATTAGCCAAGAGGCACAAAACGCGAAGTAAAATAAACTAAATCAAATCAAACTTGTTTGTAAACATGGAACTTTATTTTCGGTCATTCAATTGAATTGATATACGTATTAAATCGTATAATTAGCACAAATGTACACAGCAGTAATCAGAATAGTATTCAACAGTATTATTATGCAAACTATTATAAATACAGTTAAGAAAATGTAGTAACTGAATGGTTTGTGGTTTGTATTATATCAAGGCTGTTTTGTAGAGTGTGCAACAGGGACCAATAAGTAGTGGGAAAGTATATAGGATAAACTCAACTTATAAGTGTAGAAAGGAAGAGGCTATTTGATTGAACAATCCGATTTGCTTACACTTGAAACAATGCCAAGAGAGGCCTATACCCCAATTTTTCAGGTGTGATATGCTCTGATTTTTAAGAAATTCTGAATTTCTAGTGTAGAAAAGACGAGGTCTCAACAGATAGATTTGCCCATACTTAAGATAATGGCAAGAGGGGCCTATACCCCAATTTTTCAGGTGTGGAGGTTCGGGTTTAAGTCCTCATAAAATGTGAAGCCTCCCCTGATGGCAAAATGATAATATTGTTGTCTTGTAAACAAGGGGCTCTGGGTTCGAGTCCTGATAAAATATTTAAGATTGAAATATATGTGGCAAAATAATATCTCTACAAGTGAGATTTTGAGAATAATTACTGCTAGTTGATAGCCCCCAGATCTGAAAACCTCCTCCCTCCTCTGCTCAGACAGATTCGGCCATGTGTGTAAAAGCTATATCTGTGTGATTGTTGTTTATAAACTTGCCAAAAATATGGCTTTTTTTGTATGAAAACATGCAATCCTGAATACAATTCTGGTTTTGTCTTGTTCTGTTAATATAAACACAAGTGAGACTTACAGAATATTTATTGCACAGTTCAAAATCCAATTTTGAATTGTATTTAGTTGATATAGAGATGAGGTTTTAAACCTGGTGAAGTGTGTTGTACATCAGCATAATAGAGCAAAACTATCACCAAAACCTAGTTACTGCTGTTGTTTGGGTATAAAAGCACCAGCTCAGCCACTAACTGCTGAACCCAACTGATATTTTGTACAGAATTTTGATTTGAACCCCAGGAAATTTTATATAATAAACAACAACAAAAATGCCAAATCAAAAATATTGCAATCAATGCAAAAAAAAATATATCTAGTTCTAATTGGGCTAGGCATTGCCGTATTTGCGACCGTAAGAAATGCAGAAAAACTACAAAAATGTGTCCAAGATGCCATAAAATATTAAGCAAGGCATATTACAAATGGCATAAGTGTAATTCTTATGCACAGTCATCAATATTGCCCTCACAACCATCCAAATCTGGTCTGAAAAGAAAGCATGAAGCACCTCTTAATGCTGGACCGGCAAAACAGCCACGCTATGAACCCATCCATAGCAGTTTTAATGGCCAATTAAGGGATTATCGGTTTGTATCAGAGCAAAAATGTGGTATTAAGAATTTTTTGAACAGTATAAATCCTGATGTGCAGGCAATTCTAAATGCACAAAATGGCTCTTATAAGCTCTCCCTCAAATTGTTTACACAATATAAGAAACCAAATGGCACAAAATTTACACAGCCCCACATAACAGAAACTGTACCTGTATATTCAAATACAAATTCAGACAGAATAATAAGCAGTTTGATGGATCAATTGAATATTAAACACTCTGAATTTGCAGCAAAAGAGTCTGGATGGAGCCTATGCGGCTCTCCACACAAGTTATATGTTAATATTTCTGAATTCAGCCCATTGCAAGGATCTACATATCTGCCATTACCTGATAATATTAAAAACAGAAGAGCCGTGGTTAATATAGAAAATACCGACCAGAAATGCTTTTTGTGGTGTATATTAGCTGTTTTGTATCCAGTTTCAAGGAATTCTCAGAGAATAACTTATTACAAACAACATGAACATCTTTTTGACGATGCAATGGAGGGTTTAGAATATCCAATGTCTGTACAGAATATTGATAAATTTGAAAAAAGGCCAGGCATATCAATGGCAAACAATTATCTATTAATTTTTTTATTTGTTCCACTGGCCGTGGCAATTGCTTGATAGAACCTCTCAGAATCAGTACAATTGATGATGATTCTGCTATTCCGATTGATCTGCTCTTAATTGAAGGGGATGGCACATATCATTACACTCTGATACATAATCTTGAAGCTTTAGTGAGAACACAACTAGACAAATCCAATACAATATTCAAGTTGTGCAGAAGATGTTTAAGTGTATTTGATGGTAAAAAAATAATAAAAGGGGTTTGTAAAGTGAATGCAGAAATTGCTAAAAACAAGTTAATTGAGCATCTGAAATATTGTGGCAACCATAAACCTGTTCATATGGTGCTGCCTAATCCAAGTGAAAATTGCAAATTCAAAAAGTTTGAAGCCTTGTTGGAACACCCAGCATATATTGTCTGTGATTTTGAATCAAACCTCAAATCTCTTGCATTCTGCAATCCAGATCCTGAAGAATCTTCAATTACACCATACCAGCTACATGAACCTTCCAGCTTTTATTATGTGGTTGTACAGGATGGTGTTGTTACTAAAAAAGATTCATACATGGGACCAGATGCCATCAAAATATTTGCACATAGAATAGAAAATGAGTGCCATGACATAGCATCTAACATCTTATTAAAATCAAAACCCATGTTGCCTTTAACAGAGAAACAGATTGAAGATTTCAACAATGCATAAAAATGCCCGGTATGTGATTCTGAATTTTCAGATACAAATATCAAGGTGAAACACCATTCTCATACAGATGGTCGATATAAACAGGCCCTGTGTAATAGCTGTAATATTAAGATCAAGAGACCAAAATTTGTCCCCATATTTTGCCATGGAGCATCCAATTATGATTTTCATCATTTGATCAGGTACGAGGGGTTTGACAAGCAGAATTTAAATATTTTAGCAGAAAATGATGAAAAATATATTTCTATTAGCAAAATAATTAAAGTTAATGGTGTTCCTATTCACATAAGATTTCTTGATTCCTACAGAATTGTATCTGCTAGCCTGGCTACACTGGCCACTCAATTATCTGATGATCAATTCAAAATCACACGTGCCTTGTTTCCAAATCAGGATCTGAAATTAATTAGGCGGAAGGGTGTATATCCATATGATTATGTTACAGATTTTTCTAAATTTGATGAGTGCTCCCTGCCTCCACAAGAAGAGTTTTACAGCAAAATCAGAGGATCTGGAATCACTGATGATGATTATCACCATGCCCAATTGATGTGGAACAATTTAAAATGCAAGACATTTGGTGATTATCACATGGCATATTTAAAACTTTTTGTGACCCTCTTAGCTGATATATTGCAGGCATTCAGAAAATCTTCTATGCAAAATTATAAACTGGACCCAGTGTATTTTTACAGTGCCCCGGGCCTAGCATGGGCTGCAATGTTTTTAAACACCAAAAAGCCATTGGATCTGATCCAAGATCAAGATATGTACTTGTTTATGGAGCAAGGTATAAGAGGAGGGATGGTGCAATGTTCTCAGAGATATGCCAGAGCAAATAATATATATATGCGTGATGATTATGATCCAGCACGGCCATCAAATTATATAGTGTATGTAGATGCCAACAGCCTCTATGGTCACGCTATGATGGATAAATTGCCATATGCAGGGCTTGAATGGGTTGAAGATTTCAATATTGAAGATTTTCAGAACTATGATGACCGTGAACATGGCCTCTTCTTAGACGTTGATCTGATATTTCCTCATCATTTACATAACAAATTTTCTGAGCTGCCCCCAATTCCTGAGGTTCAGTGCTCACCTGGCTCTAAACAAAAGAAGCTCATGATGACACTAGAGTCAAAACAGGGCTATGTCATATATTACAAAAACCTCCAGTTCCTGATGAAACATGGTGTTCAAGTGACCAAAGTTGGAAAAGTTTTGAGGTTCAGGCACTCAGAATGGTTGAAACCATACATTGATACAAATACAGAGCTTCGAACATCTGCAAAGAGCCAATTTGATAAGGGCTTGTTTAAATTGATGGTAAATTCTGTATATGGCAAAACAATTGAAAATGTCAGAAAACATACCGATGTTAAAATAATTACTGACCCCAGCCTGAGCAAAAAATTGGTTGCAAAGCCTAATTTCAATTACAGAAGAATTTATGATGAAAATATGGCACTTTTCAACATGAAAAAAACAAAGATTAAGTTTGATAAACCTATTTATGTAGGGGCTGCAATATTGGAATTGTCCAAATTACATATGTTAATATTGTATTATGATGTGTTGAAACCTTTTTATGGTGATAATGTAAAATTGATGTACATGGACACGGATAGTTTTATTCTTGATATTAAAACAGAAGATGTTTATAAAGATATGACCCAGCCTGAATTGTTTAAATACTTTGATACCAGTGAATTGCCAGGCCATTTGAATATTCAACCCCACAACAAAAAGGTGCCTGGCAAGTTAAAAGATGAGACACTTGGTGATGTTATTGTGGAATTTGCTGGGTTAAGTGCCAAGATGTACAGTTTTAAAACATGTAGTGGTGTTGCTGCTAAAAAGGCCAAGGGTATTGGCAAAGTAGCTGTGGAAAAAGAGCTTGAATTTGAAGATTATAAAAATTGCCTCAAATCCCAGAGCTTAATCAGAACATCAGAATCCAGAATTCAGAGTGTGGATCACTTATTGACTAGCAATATTGTAAGAAAAGTGGCTCTGGACCCACATGATGATAAGAGATGCATTTTATCATGTGGCATACATACTTTACCATGGGGTCATTGTGATTTGAAAAATGGCAATCAATGCCCAAACACAGAGCATGATTTGAAATAAATAAACATGCCTATGAACTTATTTGGGTTCAAAAAACAAGATATTATGGACCTGCCAACCCCACAACCCTCTCCTGATATGGTGTCTAAACTGAGTGGCTTGTTAATTATTCATCTGAACAGCATACTTACAGATGTTGATGATGAAACAGGCAAAACATTGTACATATTTAACAATAATTTAAATCATTACCAATTACCTGTAGGTGGGCAATTACAATTTATTACAACCCCTGAGGGTGATATCAAAATTTCAGTAGGGAGAAATATTTATAGAATTAAGCACTCAAACATGGTTTCTGGCACTGTTTATACTGTTTCTGCTGGTGACTGCTTATATATTGAGGTCCCTGGATCCTATGATAAGCTTATACCCTTTTTTATAGAATTAAGAATCAGATACTCTATAATAAATAACTACTAAACAAAATGCCTAATGATATTTTTGGCCATACAAGACATGAAGATCACAGTGATGAGATTTTGATGCTTGATGTCAGAGTCAAGAAATTAAGAAGTGATTTACAAGCTTTACAAACCACACTCAATGCCAGTCTTCAATTAGAAATTACAAATTTGCAATCACAATGCATGGACCCTCTTCTTAAAATTGATTCTGAACTCAAATTGCTGCTTCAGAAATATACTGACCTGGCGACATTGGATAATTTTCAAAGTTTAGAAGAAGCTGTTGCAGCTCTTCAAGCCAAATTTAAGACCCAGGCTAACAATTCTGAGCAATTGAAACAGCAATTAGAAGAGCAGATAAATAATGTCCAGACACAGCTCCAAACAATTGTCAAAAGCATAAAATCACAAGAAGATTTTGATCTCGTGATTTCCACTCTAAAGGAACATATTCAGTCACTCCAAATACCTAATCTGGACCCTCTGAACAATGCCATAGCCGAGGTTAAAGAAAAAATTGAGACACTTGAAAATTTTATGAACAATTTGCCATCTTCTGATGCTTTGAATGCAATAACTCGGAGTGTAGCAAATATTAAGCTGCAACTTGAAACATATGAAGATTTGGGAAAAATTCAAAGTTCCATAACCCATCTTGAAGGTACAATAGCAGCAGTGCAAAGTGATTTGGCAAATGTACTAGAATCCCGCCTGCCTGGGATTGTAGATACCCTTGTCAGTGTCCAGCAACAAATCACAAAGCTTGAAAACCTCAACACTGAATCTGAACTGTCTCATTTTCATCACTTGATTGATGATATCCAAACAAAACTTGAAATTTTACAACAATCCACACCCTCTCAGGCAGATATAGCCCTGCTCCAAAATGCTATGCAAAATGTGGCTGATGCTTCTGAATTACACAATGTAAAATTGGCACTTGAATTTTTGCAAAATACAGTATCAAATCTGCCCACATCACAGGAACTTAAAAATATAAAGAGGGCAGTGAATAGGATATTGAAATCAGAAGATATCAAGAATATCCAAGCAGAGATCAAACATCTCACTCAGACAGTGGCCACTCTTCCAACCAATCAACATATTAATGAACTGCATGCCCTGTTTGAGGATATCAGAAGACAGGTCCATGATCTTACAGCTCAAAATTCAAAATTGGCAGTTGTTGAAAATTTGCAACAAATTGTAGCTAATATCAAGCAACAGCTAGGAACCATGGAATCCAATCAAGCAAATGCTCTGTCTGTTTTTGCCACCCAGCTACAAGAAATTGTGCAGCAATACAAAAAACTTGTTGTGGACATAAAAATAAAGCCGGGCCATGATGATGTTGTTAGAACCATCAATGAGCACCTTGAATCTGTAACAAGCAGATTGCTTACAGCAGAAAAAGAAATAACAGGCATAATTGAAAATCCTAAACATACAGTAATTCTTGAATTGTACAGCATCCCCAACAAAGAATATGATTCTCCATTTACACCAGGTGGCAAAATATATATGCTGTCCCCTGCACAATTTTATTACCAATTTTTTGTTGGGGGCACATTGAGACCAATCAAGATCAAATATTGGCTACAGCCACAGGCACACCACTTCCCCACCTTATCAATAACAAATGCTGATAACAAAGTAAAAATCACCAGTGTAGAGTTAGAGGATTTTACAGACCCCAATACATTAGAAACAGTCTATGCTGAAGATGATGGCTCTTTGGAATTTAAAATACAAATAGGGGACAAATTATATTTAGAAAATCCTGCAGTCTCAGCTGCTGAACACCCCATAGTTGCAATATTCTTGTTTACATATTATGTCTAGACAAATTATTGTTGATGAATTACACAGACAGGCCAGACATAATTTTAAGAGACTCCCAGTAGTCACAAAAAGCATAGATGATTTATGGCAGAGCGATTTGATTGAAATGGCAAGTGGGCAGTTGAAAAACTTAGACAAAATCAACAAGGGCTACAAGTATCTTCTCACTATCATAGACACATTTTCAAAATTTGCCTGGGCTGTGCCACTCAAATTCAAGACTGGGGCATGTGTTACAGAAGCTTTTAGAACAATCATCAATCAGAGTGGAAGATCCCCGCGCTATTTGCAAACAGATAATGGCAAAGAATTTTATAATTCAGTGTTTCAACAATTTATTAAAAGCCAGGCAATAAAACATTATTCGAGTTACAGTGATCTCAAGGCCTCAATTGTAGAGAGATTCAACAGAACCTTAAAAAATCTTATGTATAAACAATTTACACTTCAAGGTAATTATAAATGGATTAATATTCTTCCAGAACTTCTACATAAATATAACAATTCTGTCCATTCCACAATCAACATGAAACCCTCTGAAGTAACTTCATCTGATGAGCAAAAATTGATCAGCACTGTTTATTATCCTAAATATCAGCCAACAACAAGAAAGGCCAAATACAAGATTGGTGATCAAGTAAGAATCAGCAAATATAAGCACTTATTCAAGAGAGGCTTTACAAGAAACTGGAGCACTGAATTATTTACAGTGGTTCAAGTTAAACCCGGGACCCTTAACACATATATAATAAAAGATCACCGAGGAGAAATTCTCAAAGGCAGGTTCTATGAACAAGAGCTCAGCAAAACTAAACAGCCTGACACATATCTCATAGAAAAAATCATCCGCAGAAAAGGCAACAAGTTATTTGTCAAATGGCTAGGACTCCCAGAACACAGCTGGATCGATGCAAACAAAATAATAATATGAGCACCTGGGATGTTATAAAAAGGCTGCCAGAACCTGAATAACAGAATAAGAGAAATGGCAAGTTGCTACCTGATAATATTAGGTGTCTTATTGTTGGGCCATCTGCTTGTGGTAAAACTACACTAATAGTTGATAATTTTTTATTGGCACCCAACTGGTTAGACTGGAAAAACAGGCACTTGTATATTTTTTCTAAGAGCTTGGAACAATTAAAATATCAGCAGCTGATGAAGCTATATGATGGATTGGATATAGCCACTTTTGAACCAGATGTTAAGCCACTTCATGACTGTCTCGATAATTCTGTTGTTGTGTTTGATGATATTATATTGGATAATCAAAACAAGGTTAGAAATTTCTTTACACAGGGCCCGCACAAAAACATTGATTGCTTCTACCTGGCACAGACTTTTTCAAAAATACCGAAGCAACTGATCCGGGACAACAGCAATTTTATATGTGTATTTCATCAAGACCATACCAACCTCAAACACATACATGATGAATATGTAGGTGGGGACCTGAGCTACAATGATTTTTCCAAGTTTTGCAGTGAGTGCTGGAACCAGGACAGTTATGGGTTTGTCACAATTGATATGACAAGAACACCCAATAGTGGCAAATATAGAAATAAAATTAACAATTTTCTAGACATTGAAACATATATAAATAAACATGAAAAGGCCAATCATTGATGATCTTAAATTAAGAAATTATCTTGTAAAAAGATTTAAGGGATGGAAATCAGAGAACCGGGGAATTTATGAAAAACACAAACAAACAGAACAGCCCGTAATTGATGCTATTAATAATTTAGGTAAGAATATCAAAACTGTTACAGAGCAAAATCAAAACTTGATCACAGAGCTTGTACCTGTAGCTGCAAGGAACATATTAGATTATCCATTCACCCCACTTTCAAGTATTCATACACCTAGTCCTATTGCTCCTAGAAGAATTGAAGCTACTCAGGATCCTATTGAATTGGGTCTTCTTGCTCAAAAATATTTAACCACACCTAAAGACAATAAAGATGAGGTCTTTGGCTTATATGCTGACACAGAGCTTGATGGTAGCATCATACATAGAATTGGCAATTTCAGAGTAACATTTATGGGAGATGATATAATTGTATATTCAGAATCTCGACTTGGAGAAAAAGGTGCTTTTGTTAAGTACTCCGGAACACCTGGATTGTGGGAACTGATGACTAGGAAAAGGCCTGGCAGCTATACAGATCAGGATTATGAGGATTACAAAGAAATATTAATAAAATCAGATGCTCTATACCAGAACAATGATCCCACACAAAAAAGAGTCAAGTCGAGCAGTGGGGCAAAATACAACAATTTAATCAAGCCCATATGGTCACAAATCAAGACTGGCAGTGGAATCAAACAATACAACACCCTGCCGAAAGAATTTGTCTGGGTTGATGATGTCAGGAAACTTGTAGATAGGTTATTGGTGATAGCTGGGGAGGAAAATGCTGGGAACCACAATTTTTACAATGAAAAGTTTGGAATTATGGACATGATAAGCACCAAATTGTCTAATTTTATAGTGAATGACACTAAGGGGATAGGATATCTCATAAAAATTATTAATACTCTACCCCCCAAATTTTGGAATATTTCTGAGGGTCGGGGCCTTGTTAATGACATTATAAACAAGCTGCCATTTGAACTACATATTCCAGGCTATCAGTATTGTGGTCCAGGCACAAAATTGGATCATAGATTAAACAGAGGGGACCCTGGTGTTAATCCCCTAGATGCTGCTTGTAGAGACCATGATATTGCATACAACACACATTCTGATCTTGACAAGAGACATGTTGCAGATAAGAAATTAGAAGAGGCTGCATTTGGCAGATTTGTAAGCAAAGATGCATCTTTGAGTGAAAAAATAGCCGCATTGGGAACCACCATAGCTATGAGCACCAAACAAAAATTGGGGTGGGGGTTGTGAATATGTATATAATAAACCTACAATGAAGGCCAAGGGTGTTATGTATCAAATACCTTATGCAGGTCTCAAATCTCTTAAAACTATTGACAGTCTCTTAACCAAAAAGCAGCGCAAGAAAAAAAATTCTTGTATTGCAAAGGGACATGGTATGAAATTATTGCTTAGTACCCCCCAATTAAAAAAATTACAGCAATCAAGAAAAAAATCACATGTGGGGGGATTCATATTTACCATCCCTGCCATCTTAGCTGCTCTCGGGGCTGTGGGGAGCTTGGCGGGGGGATCAGCTGCCAAAGCAAAAACAGTAATAGATGCCAAGAAAAATAAGGCAGAATTAGATGAGCAGAAGCGCCATAACCTGGCCATGGAGAAACAAGGCAAAGGTGTTAAGAGAGCCATGAATAAGTTTAAAAAAAACAAGAGCCGCTTACAAACCAAGATATTGAAGCTTTAATCAAGCCACTGGGCATCAAACATTTTAGAGGTGTGTACATGTCTGATTCTTTACCAGAACAACCACTCAACAAAGAGTGTGGCATTGTTAATTTGGATAAGTACAAAAATCAGGGCACTCACTGGATCTGCTATCTTAAATATTTAAAAGAAGAGGCATTTGTGTTTGATTCATTTGGAGGTGTTCCACCTGAAAATTTAATAAAATATTTAAATTCAGCTAATCTTTATTACAATAATGCCCGTGTTCAAAATTTCAAAGATGTTAATTGCGGACATTTGTGTTTATCTGTTCTTGGATATATGTCTCAAATAAATAAACCATCAATTGAAGATTTTCAAAAAGCCTTGTGGTATTTAAAACATCATGGGGGTATTCCATCTCACCAGCCAAAATTCAATATTGAAACTCAAATTGCATGATGACATTGTATATCCCAAAACAATAGCTCTCAGGGCATTTTATGGCATGTACCTCATCCCCAATATTACACACCACAACAACAAAATTGCAGTTGGGGATGAAAAAATTGTCATCACTCCAGGGCAGTATAATCTGTCCACACTAAATGCACAATTACCCAGAGGTATTGTATTAAGTCAAAATTCTGTCACTCACAGAGTAGAAATTGTATCTGCCACAGAAACAGTGGATCTGGGTACTACAGGAGAGCTGTTGGGCTTTGAGAACAGCACAAAACTTGAACCAGGCATCAAACACACTGCTATGAATATACCTAAATTCTTAGCCATAGAGACTCTGAATATTCACTGTAATGTAGCTGAGGGTATGATCACCAAATCAAATGGTATAGGCTCTCACAAACAAACAGGCATCATTGCAACATTTAAACCTAATTCTGAATTTATGGAGCCCATTATCTACAATCCATCCCCAACATTATATTTTCCTGTGTGTCATAATAGAATAGATTATATTGAATTGATGGTCACTAATGAAAAAGAAGAATTAGTTGATTTTGCTGGAGCCACAACAACTGCAATCATAGAAATTAATATTTAAATAAAAATACCTACAAGAAGAAAATGGAAAATATTGAGAGTTATGAGCTACAATCATTCCCCCCAAACAGGAGGACATTTGCAAATTTAAATCAACCCAACACACAGATTGAGGTTGATCTTGATGTAGGGGATGGATTTATACACCCCCACAGAGCAGATCTATACATCAAATTTGATGTTGTAAAGCTCGATGGAACAGATTATCCGGCAAATTCAAATATAAGACTTGTAGATAATTTTGTGCCACATCTATTCTCTGAAATTGAGGTCAGAAAGCATGGCGTTGTTATAAACAGAGTGGATTATCCCGGCATTACCTCCACAGCTTTGGCCACATTAAAATTATCCAAAACCGAGGCTTCATACTACAAAATCGGTGGATTTGAGGCTGGTGAAAAGATATTATCCAAGAGCCACACAGTGCTGTTCCCCATGCGCCTATTGCCAGGATTCTTCTCAGATTACAAAGATATTATGTGGAAGGGTGGTTTAAGAATCACATTTAGAAGAGCTGCAAATGATAATAATGCCTTGATGAGGTACAGTGCAATAAACCCTACAGGAGAAGCTCTGCCTAATACCCTACCTGATGAGGGCAAATGCATTATTCAGACTATGGAGTTAAGAATCCCTGTTGTTGAATATGCGGCCAGTTATGGTCTTAAATACAAAGCAGATATAATAAAAAATCCACAGATTCCTCTGCAATTTTATACATATCAATGTGTACAGAAGCCCGCAACTGGTACATATTATGAGTTTGATGCCACAAATTCATTCTCCAGTATTCAATTTGACATGCCTGATTTTGTGGTGGTACTGTTTCAAACTGGAAGACACAATAATCAGGAAAAAAATTCAAGTAAATTTGATAACTGCAACATCAAGAACATATATCTTAAAAATGGCAGAAATGAGGTATTTCCTAGAGAAAATTACAATTTAGACATGTCCAAGGATGATTTCCTCAAATTATATGAAGCTTTTACGGCTTTCAAGAGGGTCACTACAGGCAATATTGAAATGTATTACACACCAGATGAATTCAAAACACAGAGACCCATGTTTGTAATCAACACTTCAAAAAGGAAACAGGTTGTGGTGAATGATAGGACAAATATTAAAATTATCTGTGAATTTCATGAGGCATGACCTGATGACACCATATGTAGTGTTATTCTCATAGGTGAAAAATCATATGTTTATGATGTAAGAAATGAGAGGGTCACAGAGCAATTCTAGAAGATATTTGTTCTATTATCCTGTTGTACAACACACAAACCTCAACTGTTTATCAGCTAGCAGTTAATATCTTATGTGTGGGCAGTTGTATATATTTCAATCTTATACAGAACTCAAACCCAAAGCCCCTGATTACAATGCCACAATATTAACACGTCTCCAAATAGAATATGCCCACATTTTACTGGGTTCTGAAGACCTTGATACAGACAAAATTGGATTTTGTTTCTGTCATAATATTTTCCAAGTCTTTGCCTAGGCTTATATTATCAGAATAAAATTGCTTTCAGCATGAAGAGGGGCAGTTCATTGCCACTGTGTGAAAATATGTATTTTTTATCTCAATAATCTTTGTTACACTTTTACATGTTGCAGACATGTTACACTTTTTCCCTATCGCACAGAAAGATTAATGGCCCCTTCAGTGAATCGCATAGAAAAATCATTAATGTTCCCTTCTAGCGTGTAGATTTTATCTCTTGCGTGCCGGCAAGGCATGGAGGCAATTAATTATGCCTACCCGCTCTTCTTCTATTGTATTAAGCGAGTGGTTATAAAACATGAGAAAATAAGAAAATTGAGAAATTCAGTTTTTGTACAATATATTGTTGTAAAACATTTTTTACCAGGTTTTCAGATCTGGGGGCTATCAACTAGCAGTAATTATTCTCAAAATCTCACTTGTAGAGATATTATTTTGCCACATATATTTCAATCTTAAATATTTTATCAGGACTCGAACCCAGAGCCCCTTGTTTACAAGACAACAATATTATCATTTTGCCATCAGGGGAGGCTTCACATTTTATGAGGACTTAAACCCGAACCTCCACACCTGAAAAATTGGGGTATAGGCCCCTCTTGCCATTATCTTAAGTATGGGCAAATCTATCTGTTGAGCCCTCGTCTTTTCTACACTAGAAATTCAGAATTTCTTAAAAATCAGAGCATATCACACCTGAAAAATTGGGGTATAGGCCTCTCTTGGCATTGTTTCAAGTGTAAGCAAATCGGATTGTTCAATCAAATAGCCTCTTCCTTTCTACACTTATAAGTTGAGTTTATCCTATATACTTTCCCACTACTCCAATGTTTTCTTTGTTCCACTTCGAAACGGTTTGTTACGAATTGTAAGAGACATCACAAACACAACACAGAAAGCAGTAATAAACACAGCAAGGGAACCCTACAGAGCGACCACAAGGAAAAAAACCTTGGACGAAAAGTCCCAGCGTAGCTTTCCCTTCTTCCGTTCAGCTCGTGCCATAAGGAAGCCTGGTCCACTCTCCCCCTCCCCTCCTCGCAGGAGTACGGTGCACAGGCTTTGCGGGTCTGCGCAGGTTTTTTTGCTTGTGCTTTACTATAGCAGGCAAGAGCCATAGGGTGGTGTTCTACCTGCTTCCCCTCTCGCGTTTGGAATCGTACTTTCCAGCTAGTTTCGTTTCCCTTGGCCGGACTGTACCAGTCAAATTATAATGTAGAAGTCCAAGTTACTTGGTGACAAAAAAAAAACTACACTAACCCCCACAAAAAATACCTTACTTCACAGAATATAATACTTTAACACGGAATTATCATTACCTGCAAACTATATGAGTGTTTCCAAAGATCTGCTGCATATACCCTTTCCCTCATAACAAAGATCAACTAAAAATTAAAAAAAAAAAAACGAGAGTTTCTCTATTTGCAGTCCGTCTTTGTTTACGTGTAGCGCGAAAGGTTAAAGTTTTAGTGTTTTAAACCCAGAAAAGCATGTTTTTGCACTTGTCCTTTCTTGCATCATGATAAGATGTACAAATGCCTCAGCTCGATATAATTCAACTTCAGAGCTCTTCTGCTGCTTGCAGGAGTGGATGTTATCTGCTTCAGTAATCTACACTCCCTTGTTCCACCTGCCAGGCTGCGAGAGTAGTAGTGCTTTCAATTATTTTGACTGGTATGTAATTTTCGCTGCTGGCTGCAAGCAATGTGTAACAAAATTATACCTCATGTGTTATAACATGGCGATTATTATTATTATTATTATTATTATTAAAGATTAATTAGTGAAATAGTTTTCTCTTTCGCTAAAATTAACATAAAGAAGATAGCAAAGAATGAACTATGAATCAACAAAATTAATAACAGCGTTTGCTTTTCTTTGACGATTTAGTTAGGAAACAGACCTGTGATCCAATATTTCGTTATTATATATTATATTCTTCTTCTTTAAATCTTGCATCTACAAGGAAAATCAAACAAAGAAACATAAGGACGTCTTATTTGAAATTCTTAACCCCGTAGCGTGAAACGAAAGGTGGGAGGGACTTCGAAATGCAACAGTTAACTTTAGTACTTGGTTCTTGGAGAGAACGTGCGTAATATTAAGTTAACGAATGGTTTGTCCAATGAATGATTAATAATTGCGACAGACAGGCGGAGCAAGGGGCGAAAATCCCGTGGATAGAACGAAATTACTATTTACATTGGGAAGCATCAATCGTGATTTAGTTACCTAACAAGCACTGCATACACAACCCAAATCTCGACAAATTAAAAGTAAAAGCGAGCAAATGTAGAAATATTATGCAACAGATATTGGTCCATCATTCCCAGCTGAATTGTATCCTTAAACATCTCTCACAAGTGACTTATCGAAAGTTTCATCTGCACATGATTTTGCCAAACACTACCTCTCCAATTGATTGATTGATTGATTTAGTTTATTTTACTTCGCGTTTTGTGCCTCTTGGCTAATTTGCGAAGATGGGGATGAGTGATGAAATGATGAAATTGATGAATGGACATTCACAAACAACCAAGCCCGACCGGGATTCGAACCCGGGACCCTTGGCGTCGCAGCGCGATGTGCTAACCACTCGGCCACAGGGTCGGGCACCTCTCCAATTCTACCTCCCTCTACAGAGGTATACCATGTTAGATAACCGGTGGAGGCACATAGTGGTTCGGATGTCATTTTAAAACTATAGGTCCTGTCCCATTTAACCGATCTGTGCAAAAGAGTGATCTTAAAACTATACATTAAAAAACTCCAGAGATATTCCGATCTCCGCACGGACTGCTTAGCACAGAGTTTACGAAGCCAATGGTTACGGTTCGCATCTCCCCTTGGACGTGGGTGTGTTTTGTAAGTGTTTCTGCATCAATTTCCTAATTTCATCCTATCATCACTCATCCTCATCGTCGCGATTAGCCAAAGTGGTATAAAAGCGATGCTAAATAACAAAATCAAATCTTTGCAGACACACGCAAACAACATACATAAATAGAAGAAACTGAACAGGAGGAAATGTTTTGTCATTTCTTTTCACAAGTGTGTTCGTTTTACATTCAAGGGAACTTAAATAATGCTTTGCGATGGGCCAAAAATATGTAGATTCGTCACTGACAGTCATTTGTTTTCTCCTCTCCACATCGCTTTTAGCCGAGTACCGCCTTGTTGCCAGTTTCCTTCAGCGCTTCGTTGTCAAAAGCTTCAAAAACGATAAATATTACATCTCTACTTTCGATGTTTGAGTTACATGATAATACAAATGCTTAGCACTGAATAAAGGCGACGACCATCTGTTCAAGAATGCTGAACATTTTGACGACGCAGGGGCAGGATTACATTGTAAAGAGCTGCTTGCGTCACCCACGCTCCGACCGCTCCCGTACTGTTGGACTTATGCACGTTGTGGTTCGGATACCACTTCTAATTATAGGTCAGCACCGATTAACCCATCTTTGCATAAAGTAGACTTAGAACTCAAGTTAGCGTGATCACAGGTTCCATTACCGTACATTTCGGTTTCTTGAAGGCAAATGGGGAGCTACGCGAAATAGAGGATAAAGATAACAGCGGTAAAGGGATTCGATGTGCTGACCACGTGCCAACTTATAAGGAAGCCAATTAACAGGCCTTTGTTATTCAAGGCCGTTTCGCCACGGAGTTTTTTCATCGTAACTGTTATGGAGATGATTAATTTTATATAAGATTGGCGAGAAAATATTAACAAAACATGCTATTATTGTGTTTCACGTGAATTCTGTTACTGGGTGATAGATGGGTGTTATGATATGTCAGCTGTAAAGTTAAGAACAGTGACGTATTTAGAAGGAGTTTTAGAGCTAGGTAGTCTTATTTTTGCTCAACTTTCCTTAAAATAAAATAAAAATCAAATTTAGGAAAATATGGCATGATCTAGGAGTGGTAAGAAATATCTGATAACCCCCTTATGATTTGATTTGATTTTATTTGTTGTTTGAAGTCCACTTTATGCACAGTAAGGCTAATCGGGACTGGACCTACAGTTTAAAGTGGAATCCGAACCACTTGTGCTTCCACCGGGATTCGAACCCGGGACTCCTTTATAACCCACTTATGTTCACATCCCTTTACTGCATTTGTGAGTACGGCACTGAAAGCGTGGGGAATACTGCCCGCAAATAAAATGGAGAGGGTTCCTTAAATAACGATAACAGAAGCGGGGTGTAATGCATGGCTTTCCTGCAAGAGCCTAAGTGTCAACCTCTCTTCCACGTCCTGGACTCAGGGAGGAAGGGGGGTTGCCATTAGGCTATCCTAGGCTATAACCAAGGGCCAGACAAAAATGAGATGCTGAAGGGGCAGAAGTGAAAACCATGGCAAATTGAAACATGCCAAATCCTTTTACTTGCTTATTTCGTTAACGAAGGACTATCTAGCAATTAAATAAGTTCTTTCACCATGGCCTATTTTCAAACGTCACCTAGATCATACAAACAGTATGTACAACTCTATTGTTCGAATATAAGTAATTGTTCCTCGAAAAAAACAAATGTAAACATTTTGAATGCCAACAAATAAAGTAAATTTGCGACCAAAATCAACATCATTGTTTACCGGTTTACCGGTTCGCGTGCAGTGTGGCTACCATAATGTAGTGTTGATTCGTTTTCCTTTAGTGCGTGTGCGGTATTTGTGTTGTCTGGCGAAACATATATTGAAAGTGGCTGTTTCAAAGGAAAACGAAATTTAATGAGTAATTTTTAATCAGATGTATCAATGTTTTGAACTTTACAAGTGTTATTAGTACAGAGCACGATGCAGTTAGCGAAAATGAGGTACCATGAGAACAAATTATTAATAAAAATGTCTACAGTGCCCAAAATAGAGGATAGTCCAAATTCTATATATCCCGCTCTGGATGGGCTACATTTTGCAGACAATCGGTGCTTTCGCGTCTAGACTCAGATTCACTCTGTTTGTTGCGTACTGCCCATACATTCTTGTTATTGCCCTCACATCAATTCCATCCTAATCTTAGCGATTGACCAAAAGAGACAAAAGCGAGAAGTAATATTAGTCGAATTAATCTCTATATAACAGCAGCAAATGGCTGTGTCTTCCTCAAATTGAGGATTCCTCTCGCAGATATCCCATATAACATGAAGGTTAGGATGACTGATGAAACAGATTGTTGGAACAAAAAGAATTTCATGTACAGGTTTTCCAGGGTGCGAACCTAGGACACCGAGTTTTGTTGCACGCTACGCTAACCATTCAGCCACAGAGCCGAACTGAAATACTTTGTGCTTGCGGGAGTAATTCTCGAGACGCACACGATATAAGTGGCAAGATGAATAAGACTTGCATTGGTGCCTTCAGGTCTGCGCCGAGCATTCAACCATATCGGTATCAATACCTCAACTTGATGTGGTTTCAAGGTGAATAGTATGTATGCCCCCTATACTTTCGGTTGTTGTATTTCTGCCACCCAACTTACAGATATGTATGTGTAACACAGTGTTAATGACCAGGGACATATGAAAAATGGGATAACCGTTAAAATAAAATAAATTATAATTGCATGATTGTGGATTAAAGGTGTTGCTTTGTTAACTGACTTACGCAGTTATAACTATCGAAAATTAAATATTTGTGGTTAAACTCGCCTAAAATCAATTGGTAAATTGTTTTACATTTTCACACAAATGTCAAGTTAAATGTACTTGAAGCTAATATATATTTTAAGTTTGAGACATCACAGAGGGCGATGGGGTGGTTGTTGAAAGACTGCTGAATTCGCCGCATTGTTGCTTCAAGGGAAGGGGGAAACTCGTTCAAAACGTAAATACTCTCATCTAAAACTAGAAATGCTAGTGGCAACAAAGAAAGAGAGGAGAATTGTTTTCAGCACTCTGTCCTCAATATTTCGCATGCATGTACTATATGAGAAGCAGAAACTTGGAACTTTCCTAAAGGATAAATGAAAAATCTGTTGCTACCAGGGGATCTACTTTCTACACTAACTCCGTGCTATTAATTCGAGGAGACGGTTGTTTTCACATATTGACTCACATGCTAGTCATTTATGAAATTCCGCGCTTTTGGTAGATCATTCCCAATCAGTGACATGAATAGATATTGATACTTTTTAACATTAAAATTCAAGAAGCAATTTTTTAATGAATAATTTCCTCTTTTGTTGCAAATAATTGCAAAATTATCATCATAATAAATAGGGAACGAATTATTTCACGAGTGTTACACACGTCATATATTATCATTCTCTAAACCTCAAGATAATATGTCAATATTGAATCTATGCTTTTTCTTGTTCACATCAAATCACCTCCAAATTAGCCGCGATTGAAGCGTGTGTGAGGCCCTACACATCGTTTTATCTAGTCTAATAGATAGTCTTGTCATTGTTAAAAGACTAAACAAAATGCAGGACTACATTTAGAATATAATCGTTATATTTGCACCTTCAATCACTGCCACAATCACTGAAGGTGCAATGTCTATAAAGTGTTTGCAACACGCTCCGAAACGTTTGCCGTAATCATTGCAATGGGTGTGATTTCGCGCAAACAATTTTCGGGGAAGTTGTTGGCTGAATATCATCCAATAGAAACAGCCGCTTAGGTTCTAGTGGTGATCAAACGCCGAACCGCACCATTAAATGTGATACCGTTACCACTACGCCATTGGGGACAATTGCGATAGCAGAAAACATTCACACTTTTTCGCCATCTTTATTTGCAGTTGAAGTTAATAATACAGCGAACTTGAATCATATTGGGACTACTGTATTCCCAACTAATTGCCCCCATGCACACGCCACTGTTGCTTATGTATATAAGTGTTCACTCACTTACAAGCGAAACCGAAACTCGAGCTCTCAGCGAGACAACTCCAGGCGCCGTGAAACAGATAACGGTTGAGCCACTGACTTTCGTTGGAACATGCATTTCTACTGTCCTGACCTTTGAGCCACTGCTTTGGTTGCGATGAAGTATTTTGGCAGGTGTCCTATTTCGCTGCAGGATACATGCAAGGGTTAACAGAATAATGTTAATGATATGCATATGATATAAAATGGTGACTATTATTCGGAAATTAACACATGATTTCTCTTCTGTAGAATGTAAGAATTTTTTCTTCCGATAAAATTATCAACAATGAAATAGTAAAAAAAATATTTAACCAGAAATCAACAAAGTGAATAACAACGTTTGCTTTGCTTTTGATATATTACCAAAGCAATTACCGACCTTTTTTTAATACTGCCGATTCTGTGCGTAAATTCAGTCAGTACCCCTTCCCCTAAAATGATATGTTTACTGTATCTTTATATATCTCTGGCTCTAATTGATTATTTATTTACCACGTAAGACAGATGAAACTGACGTAGGAATTCGAACCCAGAATTTATTGTGCTAAGATAATGAGTCAACCGACATTTAACAATCGTTACTTCCTTTATCTTTTCCAGGCAGTCATAGCCGAGATATATAAAACAACGTTTCGATTATAATTTTGTTGGTTAAAGTTCGATAATTTTTCTTAAGTAACGAAAACTCTTTGCTCATTTCCGAATAGCACCTTTCAGTAAACAAATTGATAGATTGATCGAGTTCGTGTTTTAAGTCCACTATACATACAGTATGGTTAATCGGGACTAGACGTACAGTTTAAACTGGGATCCGAACCATTTTAAGTCTCAAATGGTTATCGAACACGGGACTCCTTGATTACAAGGCGACGACGTTTACTACTACGCCAACAGGGAGTCCCAGTAACCAATATATATATATATATATATATATACTTTTTTTGTCTATAACACATTTCAAACAACATCTTGTACATATGAAGCAAATTAAAATTGATATGTGAGGGCATAGGAGTGCGCACGGTGGTTGCCAGTGGTGCATGAACACCTCAAAATGCGTCCTCAAAAAATTAAGAATGTAGAAAGAACCATTATAATAATGAAAATAATGTCTCCCCTACTGTCTCGAGATTTGAATTTTAATGGTCGGATCTTTCTAAAGTTAAAGCCAGAAGAGTGAAACGACTTGCTGCCAAAGCTGGAATCCGCCTAGAAAGATGACCCTTCGTTCGGGATTCACCAGTGATATGAGGAAATCCTTGATTGCTTAACGAGTGTCAAGCAAACTATTTTGACAAAACAATAATAATACAATGCCAACAATACCCACAATAATTTGCAAAATGATCTACGTAATCAGTGCGATGTGTGTAGTGGTGCAACAGTCTACGTTAGAGAAAACAGGGTTTGAAGTAGAGTCCGATTGATTTGATTTTTTTAACGTCGCATTTCTTCTACTTTTGGCTAATCACGAAGATGAAGGTGAATGATAATAGGTTCGGATGGATGAAGCAGTATCCGAATGAAGGGGTGAACCGGGGAATTCCCCCCCTCTATTTTCCCCATGCCCTGCTCTACATTTACATTTTCATTCCCAACCATGGGAAGAAAATTTCCTTCTCTGAACGTGTATTTTGAATGACATGACAGTCATTCACTGTTTGAGTCATAATTTCGAGCTTGCTCTTCAAGATGTTAAGAAAGATAGCCATTGCACCCTAAATATTTTATGGATGCACTTTATTTTATGTTCAGTCAAAACAGAAAAAATAAAAGGATCTGTTCTAGAGTGGTCAAGCAGTAGAAACAACAATGATGGAAATTAACGAAATGTTTGACATTTCTTGGGTGCCATCAAATCAATCAGTGTGGGTAATAATAAATACTTATCTGGTTCTTGTACATTTCTCTTCGAATCGTGAACTCAGTGCAGCTATCAGTTGAAAAGAAATAGAAAGTGCCAAGGAATGCTGAAGAAAGTACCAACTTAGTTATTTGTAGTACAATTTTGACTTTCCTCTGTTTTATTAGATTTCCTCAAACAGTTTCCATTGCCTCTTCAGAGAAGAAGTGCACGTCAGGAACTGGCTGTGGCAATAACTTACTTTAGCGAAGTACAAACTTTTCAACCTCACAACATTTATAGTACTACAAGCAGTGGCGTGCCCAGGAGTTTACAAAAGGAGGGGTTACGTATACTTTGTCTTGGCAGTCTGCCCTCATTTTGTCATATTTTCCTACCTTTGACATTTTTCTTTTAGGAATGCTGGGCCAAACGGGGGGTTATAACCGCCACTAACACCCCCTTGGGCACGCCACTGACTGCAAGTTTAATTTGTGGAAGCAAACGTTATCTTTCTCCTTCCTTGATTCCTACTCTTCGCCGACCCTTCTCCAGACTTCCAGGAGCCATGCACTGACACAGCTTTCAGAAGCATTCTTCCCAAACTTGTTTCTGTCCGACTCAAATGCTAAGGGGAATAAGGCATTGGATCGCATCGTTTCTCAACCTATGGGGCCCGACTCACAGCTGGGATCCGAGGGGGTGTTTGGTGGGTGGCGAAGTCGGACTTGAGAATTTATTTACTGTCTTACAAAACTATTACGTTTAAAATACTAATATATATTATTTCAATACTTTAACCCGTGTTGTACGTAGTGTAAGCTACGCATCGTAACCTAACCTCTGGAATTCAAGGCGCCTTGCTGTTGGACGCGCTCTTCTTTTCTCAGTTTATTGTTTCCTGCCCTTGCGCACAGTTTGATGATGGAAATGGACAATTCCGTCTTTCATACAATACTGGTAAAATACCTTTAACCCAAATAACGTAGTTCAGGACACCACATTATTTGTTTATTTACCTAGTACCTACAGTACTGTGCGCCCATTTTACACCGATTACAAAAACGAAAACAAAGGAAGTTTGGCACAAAATATTTACACGTACATTGTTATTTTACAAACACAGACGAAGCATAAGGTCTGGTCAGGGCTCGAAATGGACCGTAGCCGACCGGAACGGTTTCCGGTTCGTGATTATCTGGAACCGTTCAGTTCCGTCTCGTCAGTTCAGTTTCTTAGATATTTAGACATGGCTACTCTTTAAGCATTGAAAGCAAGTGATTCACCTTGAAGGACGATAGTTTCGGAGTTAAGGATAACCATGTTCCAAAGCATTTTCTTCTTTGGTGAATATTATGAATAGCCGGTTTGAAGACTCAGGTATATTTTCGCATACAGTCCCATAAAACGCAAATACATGGTATTTAGATAATTGTGAAGGTGTGTGAGATGTCAGGCAAACTTTGTAAGCGAAAGGATGTGTGCGTCAGTAGTTAAAAATCTTCGCACCTACAAAGAAACTCCACAACACATTGCCACGTCACTCAAAGTTTATGTGAATTATATCAAAATTGTTCCAATATCTACAGCTGAATGTGAACGCTGGTTCAGAGATGATATATTTTCTTGGATCATAGAATAAGCTACATCGCTGTAAGTCAATTTCGATAATGTCCCCTTTTTTATCAGATATGAGCTCCAAATACGATTTTAAACCTTCGTTTTAAAAGTTATTCAAAGACAACAATGGTTATCGGGGATTATTTTAATGGAGGGTTTCCCGACTTTTCTGTTTTCATTTGTTTATTTTATAAAAATATCGGGGCTGAAGCCCATTTAGCCCTCCTCCTTGTGCGTACGCCAGTGGTCTGAAGTGACTACACCAAACAACGGAAAAGCTTAGTCAGGCTGCAGCAGATGGGACCTTATCAAACTATCTCTCAAACACGAACTCTTTAAGCCTCTTGCAACGGTTATTCGATTCGGACAAGACGGCGCCACGGAATCACGATGCGTAGCTTATGTTCTCTGTTCCACCCTTCTTTCTCCCTCTTCTATCTGTCCTTATATTTTTTCCCCATGTGTTATATTATAGAATTAATAAATAGATGTGTAATTCCCATACATTTACAGCGTAATTGTCCTTACAATTTTGAGAAATCTTTACGTGATTCTGGGATTAGTCTTTCTGATTAGCCAAATTGGTTTAAATTCACTTTATTTTCAAATGTCGGATTCAAATCACGGTTCAATGTGTCTCGCCAGGAATCGTACCTGGTACTCATTTTTTACAAGGCGTCGCGTCCTTCCCGACTGGAATTAAGTTATACTGTAATAATACATAACAACCTTTTTAACAGACCCTCTATTCGTATCTCTGTCTAGTTGAAAGGATTTTGTAACGTAAAGGTAACTTCCCCGTGCATACTGCACCGTGCCACATTCAGGGGAACTGGGTTAGGGTTCCACACATTCTCGATCTCGGCCATTTTGGAGGTGGTGTGATCAGCACCAGCGCCTCCTTTAACCTGTAGGTTTGCCTCCAGGTACACACTGATTTGAAGCTGGATAGCCCCCAGAGCCGCTTAATTTGGTGACGAGGCCGGAAAATAATCCTACTTTAGATCCCCCACACCGGGAATAAAACTCTTGTATCCCGTGTGGCAGTCAGACGCCAAACCGATTAGAGCCACTAATCGGGGTTAATTGGGACTTGATATAGAGTTGAAAATGGGTCCGAATCACTGTACCATAGACATTCAGGGCTCAGCATAATGGATACGATTTCAGATATCATGGACGGAATCATTAGTTACTGGGATGGATGTCACTTCAGTTTACCTTTCTACGTATTTCTTTAGGCCATGTTTGAGGCAACAGCCAACTGGTTCCATCAGCACTATGAGGTAGAGGTAAGGGACTCGAAAAAGCCTCTGACCAGTGGCGTCGATTAGGGGTGTAGTTGCCCCCACCCACTTTTTCCAACTTTTGTCCCCGCACTATGCTAAATCTTATGTACCAAGGGAAAGTAAATTGTCCTTGCCCCCACCCCCACTTTTTACACCTTGTCCCCTAATTTTGGAACCCAATCGCCGCCACTGCCTCTGGCAGTCGCTTCGGTTGGTTGAGTGGTCGACTCGCGATTTCGAAATTGTAATTTAAATTGATTGATTGATTGATTGATTTAGTTTATTTTACTTCGCGTTTTGTGCCTCTTAGCTAATTTGCGAAGATGGGGATGAGTGATGAAATGATGAAATTGATGAATGGACATTCACAAACAACCAAGCCCGAATGGGATTCGAACCCGGGACCCTTGGCGTCGCAGCGCGATGTGCTAACCACTCGGCCACAGGGTCGGGCGAAATTGTAGTTTAAAGGTTCGAGTCTTGATCAGGACATGTTGGTTCATTTGTGAGTGAACTTCATATAAAAATCATGCATCATTATCGATACAATTTCTTTTTAATAGGTAGAAAATAAAAATAAAAAAAATTAGAAAATAATATTAAATATATAACACAACATTAATAGGGTGAAACCGTTAATTGAATTTGATATTCAAAAGTACGTAATAACCTACTCCTGCTGACGTCACACTTCAAATCGCCGAAACAAGTATAATGGACCCACCTGTATATTACTACCTAACGACGCGCTGGATTGAAAACAAAAGAACAGCGAGGGATCCACAACAACACGGCAACCGAAAAGGGAGTCCAAGTATAGATTGTATTTGCGTTTTTCTATTTTGGCGACACGTGAAAGTACGGAGGATTGAACGGACATTCACAAATATCCATACCCAGGCCGGGATTCAAGCCCGGGTCCCCTGCCGTCGTAGCGCGATGTTCTAACCACTCCGCCACGGGGGAGGTGGGCTGCAACAAAATGAATATTACACGAAAGAAGTTTCAAATGTAAGTTGCAACAGCATATTAAATAGGAAATATTTTGTAAAGTTTGAAAAATGTACAAAGTATGTTTCTAGTAAGCTAGGAAGAATAAAGGAATATGTGATATATTTTATTGTACACGAGTTACAACTGTCTGTCAGAACAAATACACTCGTATTTTACAATGACATGCTGACGGGAAGAGATTCCAAAGAAAAATGTCACTGAATCAACACAGAGACGCAGAGGACACATTGCTGCAATGTTACTACCTCATAACGTCACTCGAAGTTTCATAATCTTGTATATGAAAGGCTGAGAAGAGGTTGGTCTCAACCTTGCCTGCGCCGGCCCCGTGGCGGAGTGGTTAGCACATCGCGCTACAACGCCAGGGTTCCCGGGTTCGAATCCTGGCCTGGGCATAGATATTTGTGAGTGTCCATTCATCAATTTCATCATATCATCACTCATCCCCATCTTTGCAAATTAGTCATAAGTGGCACAAGAAGCGAAGTAAAATAAATCAAATCATTCATTCATTCAACCTTGCCTGCTCCCTGCGGTTGCCTATCGCAAGGATGAAGTGTTTCGAGGCAACAAGGTGGTAAAAAGGGTTCTTTATTGTATCCCGCGTTTGAGACAGGGTATCGACATCCACAGCCACACCCGATATTTAAACGTGACTGTATGCTTGCTTTTGGCGCAGGTGGAACTCGCATTTCTCGTGCTTCACTGCATGGAGAAATCCCGAAATAAGAAAGGAGCGGAGTCCGGTAAAAAAAAAAAAAAATCGCAAAAACGAAAGGCTAATTGTCTATGAACTTGGACGCAAAGAAGCACCAGCAGATTTCTTGGATGACGTGGAAGTAGAGGTCAGGTGACCAACAGTTATCGTGATTGGGTGGTTACAAAGGATGAGATTTAGAAAACGTTTTCTTCTTCGCTCCACTCGCGAAACAAACATTTCTGTAAACTTCACATCAAGTTTATACTCTCTACTTTCAATTAAATATTTATTCAATTATGCACTATTCAATTAATATTGAATTTGTTTGAGATGAAAGATTCTATTGAAATTTCCATTAAGAGACACGATTTTATTCTTGTAAATTTACTGTACTGGATCTCTGAGAAATTAACACTATCAAAAGGTAAAGTGCTCCCCTGTGCTTAGCACCACGCCATGAAGGCGTATAGGGGGTGTGGGGGTAACGCCCCACACTTTCTTGATCCGGTCGTGAGTGGGGGTGATGTGATCAGCATCATGCCCCTGTCCCCTGTCATTCGACGCTGGGTGGGCGCCGGGGCCGCTTCCAACGTTAGAAAAGTTCCCGGATTTGAACCGGCCGGGGATCGAACCCGCGACCTTGAGCATGGTAGTCAGACGCGTTACCGACTGAGCCACCGCGGCCTTCTAAAATTAACACTATCGTCATTTTAAAAAGGAATGAAATAAGTGACTTTTTCCTTCGCTCTCTTTGTTGAAATATAGTATATTCGCAAAAGCCACGTGATGTGACCTCCTCCTCCCCCAAGCAAATAATTCCAACAGAGGTAAAATTTTAGTTAAATGGGGAAGTGGTTATCACATTGCGCTGCGATGCCAAGGGTCGAGGGTTGGAATCCCACTCGGGCTTGGTTGTTTGTGAATGTCCATTCATCAATTTCATCATACCGTCACTCATCTCCATCTTCGCAAATTATCCAAGAGGCACAAAACGCGCAGTAAAATAAACTAAATCATTCAATCAATCAATCACATCGCGCTACGACGCCGGGGGTCCCGGGTTCTAATCCCGGCCTGGGCATGATGTTTGTGAATGTCCATTCATTAATTTCATCATGTCATCACTCATCTCCATCTTCGCAAAGTAGCCAAAAGTGGTACAAAAAGCGAAGTAAAATAAAGCAAATCAATCAATCTATTGTAGTTGACTGAAGGGTATCCTAAATCTGATCACGCCCAGGGCGCAAGGATCTTAACAGCTGTATTGTGACTTACATTTCAGAACGTTGAAAAAGGTGAAAACTTAGTTTCAGCAATATTTTTTTAGGGTCGCTTCAGTAGATTATAGTGCACACTGAGAGAGTGTGCATGTATGTAGTGAGTGGCTTTGCAAAAGTTCTGCGGATACTGCCTTTGCGTAAGCATTTTCTTCCTTTCCTTAGGTGAAGACAATACAATAATAGCTTAATGTAGCTTCGAGAGGAAAGAAACACGCGATAAGAGAAGCTGCCTGTGTCGCGTGTCGTTCGCGTATTGCTCGAATTGGGCTTTTATAATCCTGTTGTCTCAGTCCGTTGTTCGCAGTGAATGTTTAGCTTTAGAGAGATTTCACACCTTGTGACAAACGACAGACGACAAGCGACACGAGTCGCTTGGAAACGAACCCCCAGTAATCAAGTGAACTTTTCCAACAGAAGCGACAGAACAAACCGCACGTGCCGCTTGAAGCTTGTGTGTCGCTCAAACTGGCCCGTTTTCTCAATACCGTCCATAGTGTCGCTTGTCGCTTACAGCTTCTGTGTGAATTCTCCGTATCGCTTGTCGCCTGTCGCTTCCAGCTTCTCGCTTTGTAAGGGAAATTTCACACTGAAGCGACAAACGACACGTAACAGGCGACAAGCGATTAACCACTTTTGGTTAATCGCGGCGATGAGTGATGATCACATGAAATTGATGAAAGGGCAGTCACAAAGAATATCCATGCCCACGAGTGACTCGAACTCGGGAACTTTAATGACGGGATCCAAAATCAAACAAACACTTAACGCACTTGACCACATTGGCCATCGAGCTGGCACGAGTTTCTTTGTAATTCATCCACAAAGGGAGGAGGAAGTTAATCTTTTATTGAGGGATTACGTTTTCCCACGACATTAGATTCTATCCTTTTACAATGTCTAGAAGACATATTTCATTTTTTCAAAAATAAAATATATCTGAGTTACGGTTTTCTAAACACAAATCGCTTCAGGTAGAATATTTCTGCAGTTTTCCCAGAGTTTGTGGACAGTGAATTACGTGGGAAATGTTGATTTGAACAGAGTGTCCACACTCATCTTGCCTACGGTCCCATCAAATTTATCATTTCATCATTCATTTTTAATGTTGCGGTTACCATAAAGACGTAGAAAGCGACGTCAAATATCAACATCTGCATCCTACATATACTACACATATATAAATTATTATGAACACGCCATTATAAATAACAAACATCTGTGGAAATTTGAAGGTATGAAGGATAATGAGTGTTGGTGGCGTAGCGAAATATTTCATACGTAAAATTGCATTTATTTTTCCACAAGCAACTTTAGATTTCAATGTAGCGTGATTACTTTTTGATATTTGATACTTGATGATAGTCATGATTATTTTTTCCTTGATTTGTATAACGCAATTTATTGTTATTACGTGCTGTAAACTTCTTCATATTATTGCCTAGGTCTTATTCCTTGCTTTTTGCCTAATACCCTACTGTAAATGGTTGATAGAACCAAGATATGTACGATTAAAACTTAATACATTTCCCGTAAGTTTGCCTTGCTACGCGAGACTCGCACGCTTGACATACCTCTTGGTCACGTCAGAGCTTGTAGCGGCTCCTGGCCAATGGGAGACCGCTGTGTATCGGAATGCTCTTTCTATAATACTCTATAATCCTTGGTCACAGTATTCCAGCTCCATCTGGCAAGGCCGCGCCCAAAACTCGTTGACTTTTGCCGAACTTTCTGTTTAAATGTGTGCATTCAAAGTAAAAATATAAAGAAACCTCATGCAAATACTTACGCAGGGATATTAGCATTGATACTCGTATATGCGTATAATACATTTTCCTATATACAAGACAACAGAGAGAACAATGAATGTACCTTTGGTAATGGTCCCCACCAGGAAACTTTGGGGAAGGAAAAAACCTTGAGTTGAAGATAGCGATTTCTTTCCTTTATGACAGTGGCATAGGAGCCGCCCCCGCAATGGTGGTCTCTAAGCTCCTGAGATTTTATACAGTGTCGGTTGTTGTTTTTTTTTTAAAAAAACAACAATAGACAAAATGCACGTCAACAATGACAAAATTTGAACTCGAAATTCACTGATGTGGGCGCTAAATAGACCCGGTCTATGTTTTTCTTGTCGGTGAACGCCGCTCGGGATCAAGTGATGATAAAATTTGCTGACTCCACCAAACTTAACACTCCTAAATAACTAGCAGGTATATATTTTTTACAATTATAATTCTAATACTGCCTACGTTGTTAGGTTAGGAGGGCAGGTTTAAGGCTCTTAGGCCTTAGCAGCCAATTTTCGCGACGTGTGCACGTTGCGTTACATTATCTTCTCCCATCTCTCTTATCACTACTGTGTGCCTGTTATTTGACATTCTGATATTGTGTTCGGTTTTCTTAGAGCTTTTCTTTCAATCCTCGTTTTTTGTTGCATACAACAATGTGTATAATATTCACAATGATGGACAACTTGCCTACTGCTGCATTTGGAAACTGGAAGTAACAAAATTAAAGTAATTGAATAAATCTAATTTTGTGTTGGTATAATTGTTAGTTATTTTCGCTTGTTCGTCCCTAATCTTCGCGGAGTCTTGTCCAGACTTCGAAGTGCCAAGCGTTCTTCTCATGCCTGCTTCCCTCTGAAGCTCAAATGCTATGGAAGAATAAAGCTTTGAATTCAAAGCATTTAGAAGGAAAACTTTTAATGTTAATTTTGCATTTAATTCTAATGATGTTAATACAAATAAATAAACTACATAAACATGTGTAGAATTATTACAGATCAATAACTTACTGCTCAGGTAAAGAGCTAAAGATTTGTTGCAAGTCCGCTTTTTAAACAGATAAACTAATCGGGACTGGATGGGATCCGGACTATGTGCCTCCACCTGACATCCAATTAGGGACCACTTGCTTACAAAGCTTGATTATAAAGTGACAGCGTTCTTTGTCCACTATTAATATATGTACAGAAAAATGTCAGCACTGGGAAAAATACTATATTACTGGATTGTAAGAAGAAGTGTAAAATAATTGTAAAATTTAAGAGAAAAAGAAGTTACGAGGATTTACGAATAATACAGCTGTCCTAAATGTTGTTAATGTTTTGTGCTTAATAGGTTAGATGAATCAGGTGAGTTAAATTGATTTGAGCTTTATTTCAAACCCACTTTTATACAGGGTGTTGCAAAATACCTGTTACAACGCTTGGGAGGTGATTCGACAAGTAAAAACAAGGAAAAAATGTCATGTGAAAAAATTTCGAAATTGGCACCGTTTGCGAGTGACAGGCGTGCGAAAATCGCCTCACGCCATCTTTAAAGCACAATAACTCAAGAAGGAAGAAAGATATCAACGTCGGATTAAAATAATACAAAGAAAGTCGTACATGACGAATACAATGGTGCAGCAATTGAGGCCCAGTGTAAATTGCGCAAGGGGACTCTCAAAGAAAGTGGGGAATCCCCTGATGGAAAATATAGGAAATTTACTACTATTTTGTATATAATGTTGAGATCGGAATGTAGGCAGTAAAAAATGACGACGTATGTCCACACGTCCCACTACTGCTGGGACACCTTCCCACACCCGGGAAATAGGAAAATTAATGCAAATCTCCTGTTGTACACGGTTCACATTGCGGTACGAAGAAGAAAAGGAACCAATTTGTCGCATGTCCCACTACTGCTGGGATACCATCCCAAATGAAAAAAATATGGGAAACCCATAAAAAAATGTTTTCAATCCCTTAATGTTGACACACTACTTTGCAGTACGAAAAACAAAAGTTAAACAATGGGCACATGTCGTCAGTCTGTACATACTACAAGAGAGCTCCCCAAAGAAAGTGGGTAATCCTCGAAGGAATGAAGACGGAGAATGGCGAGAAAACGCACACAATGGCATGTAACATTTCCAGGCACAGCACATCTTGAAGGGATTCCACTGAGATGCGCACAACCTCCGCACATGCAGATCAATGGTATGAAGTACAGCGATCTTCAGCATCTTCACTTGCACCTTTCACTAAAGGACACTATGATGTGCTGATAGGGACTCACAAACACCGGTATACTCAGAGAGGTTGTTGAAAATGTCCACCATTGACTTCAACACAAAGATGGCATCGGCGAAGCACTGATTGTCTGGTACGCGCAAATACCTCTGGCATGTCACCAATTGTCCCAGCAGCGGCATTAATACGAGCAACCAGGTCCTCAGCACTTTCCACAGGGGTTTCATACACGAGCCTTTTCATTTCTCCCCGCACAAGGAAATCCAGTGGTGTGAAGCCGGAGGAACGTGGTGGCCACGGTAAAGTTCCACCCCTTCCAATCTAACGATCGCCAAAAATATCGTTGAGCAAGACCCTGGCTGCCCGGTCGAAGTGCGCGGGAGCGCCGTCGTATTGAAACCAGATACGTTGTCTACCTGACAGTGGCACGTTTTCCAAAAGTTCGTACGTCATGTAGAAACACCCGATAATTCCCACCACACAAAATAGAGGGCAAAATGTACGGGCCAATCAAGTGGTCACCTACTATGCCACACCACACATTTACTGCGAACCTATGTTGATGATGGCGCACAATGATTACATATGGATTCTCCATATCCCAGACGTGGCTGTTGTGGCCATTGAACATGGCGTCCCTGGTGAACATTGCCTCATCGGTACACAAAACTATTGTTGGCAATTTGGAATGGCAAGAGTTCGTTGCACGTAATATTGGTAGAAATCCATGAGTAGGGGAAAGTCCGTGGGCAGTATGTAGTGCACCTTATGAACTTTGTATGGGGGCAATCCCTCCTCCTGAAGAACGCGGAACACATTGCTATGGTGAGTTTGTCGCGTACGAGCAATGACACGTGTTCTGGTGCCAGGGCGGTCTCGTATCGCGTCCAACACGTCCTCTTCCAATTGCACAGTGCGGGGTCTTCCACAATCCCAACTACGGGGTAGTAGAGATCCAGTTTCACGCAGTCGAGCATCAAGTCTTTGAAAGAGTGCATGTGCTGTTAACCGCCTATTGAGAAAACGTTAGTGATACGAACGCCAGACTAAACTCCACGCTGCGACACGCAGAACAGACAGGAAGAACAACGGTCGACTACACTCTCTACGTAGTATCCACCAACGCTAATACGTAACAGGTGACCTACACTCCCAGCGCCTCTAGTGGGGCTTTCTGTATCAATTAGCTGAAATCAATCTCAGCGTAATCTGACGGCATAGCGTCATTTTCGGGTGAATTTCCTATTTCCCGAGTGTGGGACGGTGTCCCAGCAGTCGTGGGATATGTGGACATACGTCGTCATTTTTTACTGCCTACATTCCGATCTCAATATTATGTACAAAATAGTAGTAAATTTCCTATATTTTCCATCAGGGGATTCCCCACTTTCTTTGAGAGTCCCCTTGCGAAATTTACACTGGGCCTCAATTGCTGGCCCATTGTATTCGTCATGTATGACCTTCTTTGTATTATTTTAGTCCGACATTGATATCTTTCTTCCTTCTTGAGTTATTGTGCTTTAAAGATGGTGTGAGGCGATTTTCGCACGCTTGTTACTCGCAAACGGTGCCAATTTCGAATTTTTTTCACATGACATTTTTTCCTTGTTTTTACTTGTCGAATCACCTCCCAAGCGTTGTAACAGGTATTTTGCAACACCCTGTATAAATAGGCTAGTCATTGTGGACCTACAATTTAAAGTTAAATCATAACACTATGTGTCTCCATCGAACACAGGACCCTTGATTACAAGGCAAGGACGTTCCTCCTACACCATCGGGGAGGCCCTACAGATATAACAGCCAAATTATAATTCATAACTCCAAGTTACTTAGGGACAAAAAAAATACTACACTAACACGAAAAAATACCTTACTTCACAGAATTTAATACTAGCATGTTCCTTTCTTTAACACGGAATTAGCATTAGTCGCAGCCAAAGATCTGCTGCTTATACGCTCTGATACTGGACAGTCTGGAAAACAAAAATGCTAGATCTAGATTTTACTTCTAGTCCGTCTTTGTTTACGTGTAGAACGCAAGGGTAACGTTTCAGGGTTCGAATCCTAGAAAAGCATGCCTTTGTACTTGTCTTTTGTTGCATCATGACAAGTCACTAACAGTTCTGGGTTGTAACGATTTCATTGACTTTCAGTTGGATAATTACAACCCAGAAGTGCCAGTGACTGTACAAATGGCCCAGTTCGATATTTCAATGGCAGAGTTCTTCTACTGCTTGCACAAGTGAGTGTTATCTGCTGCAGTAATCGTCAAGTCGTTCCCCTTCTTCCACTCATCCGTCTGCCAGAGTAGTCCGTAAGAATTATTTTGACCGGTATCTAATTTTCGCTCCAGGCTACAAGCAAAGGTCTAACAAAATAATTAGTCATGCGATATAACATGACGATTATTATTAGAGATTATTTATGGATTGCTCTTTTGCAAAGTGAAATAGTTTTCCCTTTCGCTAAAGTTAACAACAATGAGATAGCAAAGTAAAGAACTATGAATCAAAACAAAGACAATAGCTAACAGACAGCGTTTGCCTTTCTTTGACGCTTTACTTATGAAACTGGCCTGTGATCGAACATTTCGTTCCAAGTTTTTTTTTTTAAATTTATTATTATTTTACAAATACTTTTTTAAATCTTGTATTTACAAGGACAAGCAAACAAACAAAAGTAAGAATGTCTTATTTGAAATTGTTAACCGCCCTGAGCCAAAGGTTGAGGGAGTTTGAAATGCAAAAGTTAACTTTCGTACTTGGTTATTGGAGAGAACGTGCATAGTATTAATATAACGAATGGTTTGTCCAATGAATGTATAATACTTGTAATTGTGACAGACAGGCGGAGCAAAGGACGAAAATCCCGTGGATACAACAAAACCAGAACTGCATACCCAGCCCAAAACTTGATAAATTGAAATTAAAAGTGCGCAAATGTAGAAATATTATGAACCAGTTATTGGTCCACCATTTCCAGCTGAATTGTATATTTAAACATCTGTCGTAAGTGACTTATGGAAAGTTTCATCTGCACATTATTTTGCAAAACTCTACCTTTACAATTCTACTTTCCTCTCTATAGGTATATACCATGTTCGATATCCGGTAAAGGGACATAGTGGTTCGGATTTTATTTTAAAACTGTAGGTCCAGTCCCATTTAACCTATCTGTGCATAAAAGTGGACTTAAAAACTATACGTAAAAAAGATCCACAGATATGCCGACCTCCGTACGGAGTGGTTAGGAGAGTTTACGACGCCAATGGTAACGACATCTGTTTTCTTTGTGAGTGTTCCTGCATCAATTTCGTAATTTCATCCTATCATCACTCATCTTCATCGTTGCGATTAGCCAAAAGTGATAGCAAAGCGATGCAAAATAACAAAATCAAATCACACACAAACATCATACATACACTGAAGAAACTTAGTAGCAGTAAAAGTTTTGCATTTCAGTTCACAATTACGTGTGTTTTACATTGAAGGCACATTGAGTAATGTTTTGCGATGGATCCAAAATATGTCTGTTACTGACAGTCAATTGTTTTTTTCCTCCCTTCCGTATAGTCTTCACCCGAGTATCGAGACGTCGCCAGTTTCCATCAATGTTTCGTCGACAAAGGCTTCAGCAACGATAAATATCACATCTCTACTTTCGATGCGTAAGCTTCATGATTATACTGTTTAGTACTGAATAAAGGTGACTACCATCTGTTGAAAAATGTTGAAAAATGTTGAACATTTTGGCAACGCAGAGGCAGGATTACATGGTAAAGAGCTCATTGCGTCAAGTAGGCTCTGGCAACTCCCTTACAGTTGACAATTTTGCAACAGCGCCAGTGAATTTCTCATCTTGCTCAAGCTCTAACATCAAAATCATTATATCTACTTCTTTTAGGTGGAGTTCGACCTCTAATCATACATCGGATAATTCACTTCCTTTGCTGCTGATACGTTTTTGCCTTTCAAGTAAATGCAGGATTGATTGATTTGGTGTTTTAAGTCCACTTTATGCACAGTAAGGCAAATCGGGACTGGACCTAAAGTTTAAACCCGAAATACTGTGTGTCTCCATCCGGTATCGAACTCGGGGCCCCTTGATTACAAGACGACCACTCTACCACCGCGCCATCGGAGAGGCCCAAGTAAATGCAGGAAAATCAGACCTTCTGTAAGAAGCTAAGAGGATTAAAAACGTTTCTGTCCCTCGCCCTCCTGCAAGATAGCGATAAGAAGTGCTTGCTTCTTTTTTCTTTTCGCCGAACTACATTGAGTTAAACATGTCAAATGCAGTACAAGAAGACCTGTGACCGGTGGTTGACTGCGGACGGAGTAGATAGTCAAAATGTTACAAATGGACATTGGACCTATCTTTCTACATTAAACTACATTACTCTTTCAATAAATATACTTTAATTTCTAACTTATCCCATTTATCTTCCAGCCGGACGCTCATTTCTTTCATGGTTCGTTTACTTTCCTCCACATTATGATACAACATGTCAAATTTTTTATTCTACTCTTGCCTATTCTCTTCTCTAAATTTAAGTTGATCTTGCATATCCTCTTTTCTACTCTGCTTCATAAATAACAAAAGTGTCGTGACGCTAACGCTCCCTTTATTTTCGTCAGTTAATTTTTGAACACCCTGACATTTTCCTTTTCTGACAGTGCGCAGCATATTTTGCAAGAAAACATTTCTTCTATATCCAACTCAAATTTCGTAAATTCTTCTTCGCTCATTCCCGCGCAAGATTTATGGTACCACATAAAAAAAACAAAAAAAAAAACTACATTCTATTGCTCCCTCATAAGATAGTCCATTGCCACAGCACTCAAGTATTTTATTCCAGCCTATTTCGGCTGCTTCGTACTGAGAAGGAGAGATCGACGTTCGAACCATGTTTGTACCACTGACCTACTTATCGCTAGCTCGCTAATCCCTTAATCCCGTACAGCTGCAACGAAAGAGCCTGCTCACCCGATCAAACTGTACAGCTTTTTCTCTTCACTTTCTTACGTCAACACAAATATTTTACACACAAATAATCCTATCTCAACTTATTATTAACATATATTCATATTTTCAGTCACTGATTGACGCATAGTCGTAACGTACTTTCCTGAGAAATATGGTGCGAAAAGATGAATTCCCCCATTTATAAAAATTCGACTCTGTTGTTGAGTGCGTTGGGTGATCGTACACTCCGGGTTCGAGTCCCGTCAGCCTGGACGAAGCTGTTTTGCGAGTGTCTCTTCATCCATTTAACATAATCAAGATTCATCGTCGTGAATTGCCAAAAATGGAAGAAAAGCGACGTAAAATAAATAATAAATATCAAATACAAATGACTTCTAAAAAACAGTGGCCTGGCCAACGACAAAGCTTCGTACTGTCCATAACTGCACAAATTAACCTAACAGTCCATAACCTCCCCCCCCCCGTCCCTTTTGAACAGGGAATCATTTCGTGGGCTTTCAACTGAACAAAATATAAGACATAAAAAAGAACAAAGTAGGTTTCAGGGATGACCAGTGGCTTAGCAGCAGCTCCCTCAATGCAGGGAAGGGGGAAGCTAGGGACCTGTCTATGCAGTAAAGTACAGCTGTTCCCTGTGCATTGCGCCATGACTGAATATCACGGGAGTGTGGACTGTGGAGTTATAGGGCATAATATGATAAGATGACCTGATTACTGCAACAATTCTATGCTGTCTCTCTTCGCCCGAAAAATATGCGCAGTGTTAGTGGTATACGTGACTTCGCACACACCGCACTGCGGGAGAAGGGGGCCCAAGCCTCAAGACTACATTCAGAGATCGGAAAGTGAAAGAAAGAAAATAATTATGATGATAAATTGAATTCAAGTTTTGAAACAATTTATTAAATAGTTTTTAATTTTGCGTACGTGTTATGTGCCCATATTTCTATTATTCATTTAAATTATTAAACTAATTAATATGTTAATATCTGCTATTTATATATCAAGTTAAAACATCATGACACTTTTCTGAATGAGTTGAAAGGCGCTAAGACTAATAAGAACTAATAGCCTGGAAGTAAAATTGAAAGTTTAATTCAAATATAAACGAAAGAAGGCAAGGAGAGGAGATTTAATAAAGGATTCAAAGGTTCGTAGGTAAGCGAAGATATGTGGCCCCCGAGAAAAGTGAGTTTACACTGGATATAAAGCAAAGCAAACAGCCCGACTATTTATTAAAGTTCTTGAAAGTAGTGTAAGTTGGTTGTTTCAAAATAGTACTTAGTAGGTATCCTCTTTTTTATCAATGAAATATCACTTTTTGACATATTTTGACAATTTTTTGTCGACCTTTTAGCGTTTAGCAATGTTTTTAGTACAATTTTCAATGCATTATTTTTTTCCCACCTCGTACTTGGTAGGTATGCATTTGTAGCCTTTTTTTTATCAATTGAATATCAGTTTTTGACATATTTTGACAATTTTTTGTCGATGTTTTAGCGTTTAGCGATGTTTCAGTAAAATTTCCCTTTTTTCCCACTCGTACTTGGTACGAATGCCACGATCTTACGTGATATATCTTAACCTATTCATTTTTTTTTGTGCTAAACTACACGAGAGCCTCTACGTGCTTTGACCTATTTTAGAGTAGGACCATAAAGCCAGTTCTGCAACCGAAAGTGAGGCTCGAAGTGAGGCTTGGTGAGGCTCGACTTAATGGTTTGCTCTTGTAAGGCATAAGCCTCATTTTCTCGCAGTGTTGCCAACACCTTACTCGAAATAAAATCACCAAGGTTTTTTTTTCTTTGGTCTAACCTATGTTATTGAACTGCATCGTCACGTCCAAACCCGCATGACTTCCGGACACTAGTGGTTCTTTTCATACTTTTTCTCACGTATAGGTGTACATGATGAATCTGCAAACAGATTTTTCCTAAGTCTCACCGTTTCCAAGATAACCTCACTTCCGGTCGCCATTTTGGATTTCCGAACATAGGTTCTATTCATACTTTACTCACATATAGGCGTACATGATGAATCCTCAAACAGATTTTTCCTAAGTCTCACCGTTTCCAAGATAATCTCACTTCCGGTCGCCATTTTGGATTTCCGAACATAGGTTCTATTCATACTTTACTCACATATAGGCGTACGTGATGAATCCGCAAACAAATTTTTCCCAGGTCTTACCGTTTCCAAGATAACCCCACTTCCGGTCGCCATTTTGGATTTCCGAACATAGGTTCTATTCATACTTTTTCTCACATATAGGCGTACGTGATGAATCCGCAAACAGATTACTCCTACGTCTTACCGTTTCCAAGATAATCCCACTTCCGGTCGCCATTTTGGATTTCCGAGCATAGGTTCTATTCATACTTTTTCTCACATATAGGTGTACATGATGAATCACCAAACAGATTTTTCCTAATTTTTACTGTTTCCAAGATAATCCCACTTCCGGTCGCCATTTTGGATTTCCGAACATAGGTTCTATTCACATTTTACTCACATATAGGCGTACATGATGAATCACCAAACAGATTTTACCTAAGTCTTACCGTTTCCAAGATAACCCCACTTCCGGTCGCCATTTTGGATTTCCGAACATAGGTTCTATTCACATTTTATTCACATATAGGCGTACGTGTTGAATCCGCAAACAGATTACTTCTAAGTCTTACCGTTTCCAAGATAACCCCACTTCCGGTCGCCATTTTGGATTTCCGAGCATAGGTTCTATTCATACTTTTTCTCACATATAGGTGTACATGATGAATCACCAAACAGATTTTTCCTAAGTCATGAATTGGAGGGTCTATGAAAACCTATATTAATTCTCGTAAGAGAACAGAAAACACACACACAAAAAAAAAAAACAATACTGTGGTCATTACAACAAATAGTCTTCTTCAACCCCAATCCAACAACCCAAAAAATCATCATCCTAACTAGAACCATGTAACTATCTGCCATCTGTTAGAGGTTTTGTGAACTAAGTGGTGCTTTGTTTGTGTGTAACAAAAATACAATGCTTTTTGCACTTGGTCATCATCACCTAACATGTTATTAATTGTTTTTTAAAATTAATTACAACTGAAAACTAATAATTAATATTATCTAAAGTTACTAATTAATAGTATACAAGTAATTGATATAATTTTTTTGTTCTTGTTGCTAGTGTTGGGTAATTATAGTTGTTGCAAAATATTAGCTCTCGCGTATGACAGTTTCTGAGTTTTGTTGGGTATATATAGACGAATCGAAATTTTACTTGTTATGTTAAATTGTATGTTAGGGTACATGGTAGGAGAAATCATTGTATATTAGAGCGCTCTTTTAATGATTTGCCTATAACTGCATACAGGCAGCCGTAAATTTAGCATAAAATATCCTGATCCTGTTTCTTCTAGCATGTGCGACGTTTGTTGTGGTGGGATCATTGGGGGAAATGTGATTCTCCCAGTATGTCATCTGACTTACTAGCATATGCGATACGAAGAACAGGTGTGTATGTGGCTTACTAGGATTAGGCTCATGGTAATGAGGTCCTAGTAGCTGAAACGTTGTCGGGGTATTTTGCAAAAAATTTCCTTAAACAGTTAACAAATATAATATATATTTTTTTAAATTCAGACATTAGATGGATTTTACAAATATATTTTTAAAAAAAATAGGTTAGGTAATTGTGGCTTCTACAGCTCGCCAAGCAGGGTGCTCTTGCATAAGCTCTTATCAGTCTGTAAGTCAGCAACAAGCAACCTGCGCTAGAGGTAGATGCTTTTGACATTATGAAAAATAAAAGCTTGAGTAACATTTTTTTTGTGTTTTTTGATTAGTTAAAAAAATACGTAATGTGATGACTCATATCTTCTGATTGCGCGACAAGTTATTACGTAACATTGTGATGACTCATATCTAATGCCCTTCGTTGTATTAACTATAAGGGAGTAAACTATTACACAACATATTGCAACAAGTTATGACGTAATGTGATGAGTCATATCTAACGTGGCGTCTTCTGATTGGTTAATTATTACAGGTGTTTTCAATACGGTCCGCGCTTTTATTATAAAAGACGGCATACACGGCAGACCAGTCAGTCTCGTGAGAGCAGCCGAAGAGTACGGACGTCCTGTCGCAGCGCTCCTCGTTTTTTTGTAAAAAAATAAGTATTTAACTTTCTTTGCAGCTACATACCATCTATTATTTCAAGTTCAAAGGTGTTTCACGTGGTTTTTCATAGTAATTTCGACCAGATTGAATTTTGACGTGATCGTGCGTTTTCTATTTCACCTCAAGAAATTCTATATAAATAACATACCTGAAAATTGTATCGCTATATACTAGATTTTTTGATTTCTGTGATTTTCGAAAAAGCAATGGCATCCACCACCAGTTTTAATCGTAAAAATGATAAAACTGAATGTGTTACTTGTGGGAAGCTAATCTCAAGGAACAATTTATCGGTACACAGGGCAAGATGTAGCGAAACAGCTTCGAGTTTAAATCGTTCGTCACCTTCTAAGTCTTGTGCTCGATGCGGAAAGATGATCAGCATTACAAATTTAAGTAAACACCTGAAAATTTGCAAACCATCGACCGGACAAGCATCGAAAAGGAAAATCGATAATGCAGAAACGGAAGCTTCCACTTCCAAGCAAATTAAATTATCTAATGAACGCAAACCAATTAGATCTGCGTTCAACGACCAACTCCAGGATTTTTCAATTAAGTCAGAACCAGGTCGTGACATTCTAAGTTTCTTGGACGAAACGAAAACATCTGTACTAAATATTTTGAAAGATAAACTTGAAAACAACTCTATAAAAATATACGTTGTTCTGTTTTCCGAATACGAGAAAGTCGATGGCACAACGAGTATTTTTTATCATCGTACAAAAAACCAGACTCTTTATTTGGCGGACGTCGAAAATTTAGACAACTTCTATTATAAAGTTACCAACGAGCTGGTTAAGAAACACGACGGTTTCGAGGCTAAAGGGTCGGGATGGTCTCTGTGTGGAAGTCCTCACACGTTAACTGTTTACGTAAACCGATTCTCGCCTCTTCGTGCATCCAGCTACGTTCCTCTTCCACCGAACATTCAACACAAGAGGGCTGTGTTGAATATACAGAACAGCGATGACAAGTGTTTCCTTTGGTGTATATTGGCTGCACTGCATCCTGTTAATTGCAAAAATAATCCACAGTGGGTTGGACATTACAAACAATACGAGTCCGAGTTTGAAAGTGTAATGTCTGGCATCGAATACCCGGTGACATTGTCGGATATAACAAAGTTCGAAAATCGTGCAGGAAAACGCATCGCTATTAATGTATATTCCTACACGTCAGATAAATATCTCGTGCATCCCGTCAGGATAAGCGATGTCGACGATGACGATGCTCGTGTGATTAATCTCCTTCTCATTTCCAACGAGGATGTTCATCACTACACGCTAATTCGTTCTCTATCACGTTTGGTCAGAAGTCAAACTACCAAGCATGCAAACAACATCGAAGTTTGCCCGAGATGCCTAACCACGTTCGACGATCGAAAACAACTCGATTATCAAAATTACACCGGACTTCAAATTGCTATCGAGAAACTTGCCGAACATAAAATTTATTGCGGTGACAACAGACCGGCTAGAATGTTGATGCCCGAAACGAACGAAGTCGAAGAATTCAAAATGCACAAGGCATTGTTGGAACATCCGGCCATCATCGTTGCTGATTTCGAGGCGTTCCTGAAACCACTCTCCTACTGCGAACCAGACCCCGAACTTTCTTCCACAACGCCGTACCAGCTTCATCAACCTAATAGTTTCGGCTATGTTGTTGTGCGACGTGATAAAATAAATGAAGCATATATATACCGCGGGCCAAATGTAATCAAACACTTCCTGGAAAAAATGGTGGAGGAGGTTGAGGTAATTGGTAGCGTACTGCTTACATCAAAACCGATGGCACCTTTAACTGAAAATGAACTTCAAAATTACATTTCCACTGAGGTGTGTCCGGTATGTGATCAAAGTTTCACTGATGAGAACAAAAAAATATTCCACCACGATCATTTCAGCGGAAACTACATAGGTGGAATTTGCAATACGTGCAATTTTAAAATCCAGAAACCTAAATTCATCCCCATATTTTTTCACAACGGAAGCGGATATGATTTTCACCACCTGGTGAGACATCTTGGCTACGATCCGAAACGTATAGGTGTCTTGGCCGAGAATGAAGAACGCTACATTAGTCTCAGCAAGCAAGTGTCGATTCCGGGAACGAAAAATACAATCGAGATGCGCTTCCTGGATTCGTATAGATTTCTCTCTGCAAGTCTGGATGCTTTAGCGAACAAACTCACCGACGATCAATTTAAAATAACTAGAGCTAGTTTTCCCAACGTAGACATAGAACTCGTTAGACGTAAAGGGGTTTATCCTTACGAATACGTTAGTGATGGTTCTAAATTTAACGACGACGCTCTTCCACTTCCAAGAGAATTTTACAGCAGACTCAGAGAGAAAGGAATCACGGACGAAGAATACCAACACGCGCAACTCATGTGGGAGAAATTAGAATGTAGGACACTCGGAGACTACCACGACGCATACTTAAAATTAGACGTGACGATACTCGCGGATGTTTTTCAAGCGTTCAGGAAAACGGCAACGAATATTTATAAATTAGATCCAGCGTATTTCTACAGTCTACCGGGATTAGCGTGGTCGGCAATGTTATTCCAGACAAAGGTCAAGCTGGAACTGATATCGGACGTTGACATGTTGCTATTCATCGAAAGAGGGATACGAGGTGGAATGGTGCAATGCGTACAGAGACATGCAAAAGCTAATAACGTACACATGAAAGAAGATTACGATTCATATCGAGCATCGAATTACATCTTCTACGCCGACGTTAATAATCTCTACGGACATGCCATGGTTCAGAAACTTCCTTACGGGGGATTCGAATGGTTAGATCCCACCACGATAGACATTATTCATTTCGACGATAGCGAGTGTGGTTTCTTCGCAGAGGTAGATCTCCAATTCTCCGACCACCTGCACAACACGTTTTCGGATTTGCCTCCGACTCCCGAAATCAAATGTCCACCCGACTCGGTTCAAGACAAGCTTTTGTTAACATTGGACCCTAAACAGAGATACGTCGTCCACTACAAGAATCTTCGGTTTTTGATTGGAAAGGGTGTTCAGATAGTAAATGTTAGAAGAATACTAAAGTTTAAACATTCCACGTGGTTAAGACCTTACATAGAAACTAACACACAACATAGAACAGCTGCCACTTCCGATTTAGACAAGGACTTCTTTAAATTAATGAACAATGCGGTGTACGGAAAGACCATGGAGAATGTTAGGAAGCACGTAGACGTGAAATTAATTTCCGATAAGAATAAATGTCGGAAGTGGATAGCCGATCCTAGATTCAAGTCGAGAAAAATTTACAACGAGAATTTGGCACTTTTCAATCTAGATATAAAATTGATGAAATTTAGAAAACCAATTTACGTTGGTGCAACGGTTCTCGACTTGTCGAAACTTTACATGTTCGAATTTCATTATGACGTGATGAAACCCTTCTACAATGATAAAATATCACTTTTGTACACGGACACCGACAGCTTTATTTACAGCATACAAACACCTAACCTCTATGAAGACATAAAAAATCCTTCCATGCTTGAGTATTTCGATACTTCTGCGTATCCTCAACCCAACAGATTTGGAATTCCATCTCGTAACAAAAAAGTCCTAGGTAAACTGAAAGATGAATGTAACGGTGATATTATTGTCGAGTTCGCGGGTTTGCGTTCGAAGATGTATGCCATGAGAACAGAGAGTAGCGTCACGAAGAAAGCAAAAGGTGTGGGCAAGAATACGGTGGAGAACAAACTCACCTTCCACGATTACATCGATTGCCTTTACTCACAATCGACGATACTAAGTATAGAACAAAGAATCCAAAGTGTAGACCATGTGATTACAACAAACGAAGTTAGGAAAGTAGCATTAGATCCGCATGACGATAAAAGATGTATTTTGTCTTGTGGAATCCACACGTTGCCTTGGGGACACTATCGTTTGGAAATTAGTAAAAATTGTAGGCAATGCAAATGAAAAAAAAACAACTTAAATAACTATAACTAAAATAAAAAAAACTTTAACTGTCTCAAATTATCACATACACAATAAATAACTAGCAAGGACAATGAATCTCTTTGGTTTCCGAAAGCAAACAATGGAGACTGTACACCGCACGGCAGATCTTGAATTTCTACCTTCCATGTTATCTAAACTCAACGGCCTGTTGATCAATCAATTTTCGGAACGCTGCTCTTCTTGCTGGAACAGTGACGATTTCGGATTCGCGACGATCGACATGACGAGGAAACCCAACGACGGAAAATACAGAAACAAAATCAACGACTTTCTAAACGTTGCAACGTTTCTCACAACGTTGCAACGTTTAGAAAGTCGTTGATTTTGTTTCTGTATTTTCCGTCGTTGGGTTTCCTCGTCATGTCGATCGTCGCGAATCCGAAATCGTCACTGTTCCAGCAAGAAGAGCAGCGTTCCGAAAATTGATTGATCAACAGGCCGTTGAGTTTAGATAACATGGAAGGTAGAAATTCAAGATCTGCCGTGCGGTGTACAGTCTCCATTGTTTGCTTTCGGAAACCAAAGAGATTCATTGTCCTTGCTAGTTATTTATTGTGTATGTGATAATTTGAGACAGTTAAAGTTTTTTTTATTTTAGTTATAGTTATTTAAGTTGTTTTTTTTTCATTTGCATTGCCTACAATTTTTACTAATTTCCAAACGATAGTGTCCCCAAGGCAACGTGTGGATTCCACAAGACAAAATACATCTTTTATCGTCATGCGGATCTAATGCTACTTTCCTAACTTCGTTTGTTGTAATCACATGGTCTACACTTTGGATTCTTTGTTCTATACTTAGTATCGTCGATTGTGAGTAAAGGCAATCGATGTAATCGTGGAAGGTGAGTTTGTTCTCCACCGTATTCTTGCCCACACCTTTTGCTTTCTTCGTGACGCTACTCTCTGTTCTCATGGCATACATCTTCGAACGCAAACCCGCGAACTCGACAATAATATCACCGTTACATTCATCTTTCAGTTTACCTAGGACTTTTTTGTTACGAGATGGAATTCCAAATCTGTTGGGTTGAGGATACGCAGAAGTATCGAAATACTCAAGCATGGAAGGATTTTTTATGTCTTCATAGAGGTTAGGTGTTTGTATGCTGTAAATAAAGCTGTCGGTGTCCGTGTACAAAAGTGATATTTTATCATTGTAGAAGGGTTTCATCACGTCATAATGAAATTCGAACATGTAAAGTTTCGACAAGTCGAGAACCGTTGCACCAACGTAAATTGGTTTTCTAAATTTCATCAATTTTATATCTAGATTGAAAAGTGCCAAATTCTCGTTGTAAATTTTTCTCGACTTGAATCTAGGATCGGCTATCCACTTCCGACATTTATTCTTATCGGAAATTAATTTCACGTCTACGTGCTTCCTAACATTCTCCATGGTCTTTCCGTACACCGCATTGTTCATTAATTTAAAGAAGTCCTTGTCTAAATCGGAAGTGGCAGCTGTTCTATGTTGTGTGTTAGTTTCTATGTAAGGTCTTAACCACGTGGAATGTTTAAACTTTAGTATTCTTCTAACATTTACTATCTGAACACCCTTTCCAATCAAAAACCGAAGATTCTTGTAGTGGACGACGTATCTCTGTTTAGGGTCCAATGTTAACAAAAGCTTGTCTTGAACCGAGTCGGGTGGACATTTGATTTCGGGAGTCGGAGGCAAATCCGAAAACGTGTTGTGCAGGTGGTCGGAGAATTGGAGATCTACCTCTGCGAAGAAACCACACTCGCTATCGTCGAAATGAATAATGTCTATCGTGGTGGGATCTAACCATTCGAATCCCCCGTAAGGAAGTTTCTGAACCATGGCATGTCCGTAGAGATTATTAACGTCGGCGTAGAAGATGTAATTCGATGCTCGATATGAATCGTAATCTTCTTTCATGTGTACGTTATTAGCTTTTGCATGTCTCTGTACGCATTGCACCATTCCACCTCGTATCCCTCTTTCGATGAATAGCAACATGTCAACGTCCGATATCAGTTCCAGCTTGACCTTTGTCTGGAATAACATTGCCGACCACGCTAATCCCGGTAGACTGTAGAAATACGCTGGATCTAATTTATAAATATTCGTTGCCGTTTTCCTGAACGCTTGAAAAACATCCGCGAGTATCGTCACGTCTAATTTTAAGTATGCGTCGTGGTAGTCTCCGAGTGTCCTACATTCTAATTTCTCCCACATGAGTTGCGCGTGTTGGTATTCTTCGTCCGTGATTCCTTTCTCTCTGAGTCTGCTGTAAAATTCTCTTGGAAGTGGAAGAGCGTCGTCGTTAAATTTAGAACCATCACTAACATATTCGTAAGGATAAACCCCTTTACGTCTAACGAGTTCTATGTCTACGTTGGGAAAACTAGCTCTAGTTATTTTAAATTGATCGTCGGTGAGTTTGTTCGCTAAAGCATCCAGACTTGCAGAGAGAAATCTATACGAATCCAGGAAGCGCATCTCGATTGTATTTTTCGTTCCCGGAATCGACACTTGCTTGCTGAGACTAATGTAGCGTTCTTCATTCTCGGCCAAGACACCTATACGTTTCGGATCGTAGCCAAGATGTCTCACCAGGTGGTGAAAATCATATCCGCTTCCGTTGTGAAAAAATATGGGGATGAATTTAGGTTTCTGGATTTTAAAATTGCACGTATTGCAAATTCCACCTATGTAGTTTCCGCTGAAATGATCGTGGTGGAATATTTTTTTGTTCTCATCAGTGAAACTTTGATCACATACCGGACACACCTCAGTGGAAATGTAATTTTGAAGTTCATTTTCAGTTAAAGGTGCCATCGGTTTTGATGTAAGCAGTACGCTACCAATTACCTCAACCTCCTCCACCATTTTTTCCAGGAAGTGTTTGATTACATTTGGCCCGCGGTATATATATGCTTCATTTATTTTATCACGTCGCACAACAACATAGCCGAAACTATTAGGTTGATGAAGCTGGTACGGCGTTGTGGAAGAAAGTTCGGGGTCTGGTTCGCAGTAGGAGAGTGGTTTCAGGAACGCCTCGAAATCAGCAACGATGATGGCCGGATGTTCCAACAATGCCTTGTGCATTTTGAATTCTTCGACTTCGTTCGTTTCGGGCATCAACATTCTAGCCGGTCTGTTGTCACCGCAATAAATTTTATGTTCGGCAAGTTTCTCGATAGCAATTTGAAGTCCGGTGTAATTTTGATAATCGAGTTGTTTTCGATCGTCGAACGTGGTTAGGCATCTCGGGCAAACTTCGATGTTGTTTGCATGCTTGGTAGTTTGACTTCTGACCAAACGTGATAGAGAACGAATTAGCGTGTAGTGATGAACATCCTCGTTGGAAATGAGAAGGAGATTAATCACACGAGCATCGTCATCGTCGACATCGCTTATCCTGACGGGATGCACGAGATATTTATCTGACGTGTAGGAATATACATTAATAGCGATGCGTTTTCCTGCACGGTTTTCGAACTTTGTTATATCCGACAATGTCACCGGGTATTCGATGCCAGACATTACACTTTCAAACTCGGACTCGTATTGTTTGTAATGTCCAACCCACTGTGGATTATTTTTGCAATTAACAGGATGCAGTGCAGCCAATATACACCAAAGGAAACACTTGTCATCGCTGTTCTGTATATTCAACACAGCCCTCTTGTGTTGAATGTTCGGTGGAAGAGGAACGTAGCTGGATGCACGAAGAGGCGAGAATCGGTTTACGTAAACAGTTAACGTGTGAGGACTTCCACACAGAGACCATCCCGACCCTTTAGCCTCGAAACCGTCGTGTTTCTTAACCAGCTCGTTGGTAACTTTATAATAGAAGTTGTCTAAATTTTCGACGTCCGCCAAATAAAGAGTCTGGTTTTTTGTACGATGATAAAAAATACTCGTTGTGCCATCGACTTTCTCGTATTCGGAAAACAGAACAACGTATATTTTTATAGAGTTGTTTTCAAGTTTATCTTTCAAAATATTTAGTACAGATGTTTTCGTTTCGTCCAAGAAACTTAGAATGTCACGACCTGGTTCTGACTTAATTGAAAAATCCTGGAGTTGGTCGTTGAACGCAGATCTAATTGGTTTGCGTTCATTAGATAATTTAATTTGCTTGGAAGTGGAAGCTTCCGTTTCTGCATTATCGATTTTCCTTTTCGATGCTTGTCCGGTCGATGGTTTGCAAATTTTCAGGTGTTTACTTAAATTTGTAATGCTAATCATCTTTCCGCATCGAGCACAAGACTTAGAAGGTGACGAACGATTAATTCTCGAACCTGTTTCGCTACATCTTGCCCTGTGTACCGATAAATTGTTCCTTGAGATTAGCTTCCCACAAGTAACACATTCAGTTTTATCATTTTTACGATTAAAACTGGTGGTGGATGCCATTGCTTTCTCCAAAATTACAGAAATCAAAAAGTCTAGTATATAGCGATACAATTTTCAGGTATGTTATTTATATAGAATTTCTTGAGGTGAAATAGAAAACGCACGATCACGTCAAAATTCAATCTGGTCGAAATTACTATGAAAAACCACGTGAAACACCTTTGAACTTGAAATAATAGATGGTATGTAGCTGCAAAGAAAGTTAAATATTTATTTTTTTTTACAAAAAAAACGAGGAGCGCTGCGACAGGACGTCCGTACTCTTCGGCTGCTCTCACGAGACTGACTGGTCTGCCGTGTATGCCGTCTTTTATAATAAAAGCGCGGACCGTATTGAAAACACCTGTAATAATTAACCAATCAGAAGACGCCACGTTAGATATGACTCATCACATTACGTCATAACTTGTTGAAATATGTTGTGTAATAGTTTACTCCCTTATAGTTAATACAACGAAGGGCATTAGATATGAGTCATCACAATGTTACGTAATAACTTGTCGCGCAATCAGAAGATATGAGTCATCACATTACGTATTTTTTTAACTAATCAGAAAACACAAAAAAAATGTTACTCAAGTTTTTATTTTTCATAATGTCAAGAGCATCTACCTCTAGCGCAGGTTGCTTGTTGCTGACTTACAGACTGATAAGAGCTTATGCAAGAGCACCCTGCTTGGCGAGCTGTAGAAGCCACAATTACCTAACCTATTTTTTTTTAAAAATATATTTGTAAAATCCATCTAATGTCTGAATTTAAAAAAAATATATATATTATATTTGTTAACTGTTTAAGGAAATTTTTTGCAAAATACCCCGACAACGTTTCAGCTACTAGGACCTCATTACCATGAGCCTAATCCTAGTAAGCCACATACACACCTGTTCTTCGTATCGCATATGCTAGTAAGTCAGATGACATCATGGGAGAATCACATTTCCCCCAATAATCCCACCACAACAAACATCGCACATGCTAGAAGAAACAGGATCAGGATATTTTATGCTAAATTTACGGCAGCCTGTATGCAGTTATAGGCAAATCATTAAAAGAGCGCTCTAATATACAATGATTTCTCCTACCATGTACCCTAACATACAATTTAACATAACAAGTAAAATTTCGATTCGTCTATATATACCCAACAAAACTCAGAAACTGTCATACGCGAGAGCTAATATTTTGCAACAACTATAATTACCCAACACTAGCAACAAGAACAAAAAAAATATATCAATTACTTGTATAATATTAATTAGTAACTTTAGATAATATTAATTATTAGTTTTCAGTTGTAATTAATTTTAAAAAACAATTAATAACATGTTAGGTGATGATAACCAAGTGCAAAAAGCATTGCATTTCTTTTTTTCTTACACACAAACAAAGCACCACTTAGTTCACAAAACCTCTAACAGATGGCAGATAGTTACATGGTTCTAGTTAGGATGATGATTTTTGGGTTGTTGGATTGGGGTTGAAGAAGACTATTTGTTGTAATAACCACAGTATTGTTTTTTTTTTTTTCTGTTCTCTTACGAGAATTAATATAGGTTTTCATAGACCCTCCAATTCATGACTTAGGAAAAATCTGTTTGGTGATTCATCATGTACACCTATACGTGAGAAAAAGTATGAATAGAACCTATGATCGGAAATCCAAAATAGCAACCGGAAGTGGGTTTATCTTGGAAACGGTAAGACTTAGGAAAAATCTGTTTGCGGATTCATCACGTACACCTATACGTGAGAAAAAGTATGAATAGAACCTATGCTCGGAAATCCAAAATGGCGACCGGAAGTGGGGTTATCTTGGAAACAGTAAGACTTAGGAAAAATCTGTTTGAGGATTCATCACGTACGCCTATACGTGAGAAAAAGTATGAATAGAACCTATGTTCGGAAATCCAAAATGGCGACCGGAAGTGGGATTATCTTGGAAACGGTAAGACCTGGGAAAAATTTGTTTGCGGATTCTTCACGTACGCCTATATGTGAGTAAAGTATGAATAGAACCTATGTTCGGAAATCCAAAATGGCAACCGGAAGTGAGATTATCTTGGAAACGGTGAGACTTAGGAAAAATCTGTTTGAGGATTCATCATGTACGCCTATATGTGAGTAAAGTATGAATAGAACCTATGTTCGGAAATCCAAAATAGCGACCGGAAGTGGGATTATCTTGGAAACGGTGAGACTTAGGAAAAATCTGTTTGGGGATTCATCATGTACACCTATACGTAAGAAAAAGTATGAAAAGAACCAATAGTGTCCGGAATTCATGCGGGTTTGGACGTGACGATGCAGTTCAATAACATAGGTTAGACCAAGAAAAAAAAAACCTTGGTGATTTTATTTCGAGTAAGGTGTTGGCAACACTGCGAGAAAATGAGGCTTATGCCTTACAAGAGCAAACCATTAAGTCGAGCCTCACCGAGCCTCACTTCGAGCCTCACTTTCGGTTGCAGAACTGTCTTTATGGTCCTACTCTAAAGTAGGTCAAAGCACGTAGAGGCTCTCGTGTAGTTTAGCACGAAAAAAAATGAATAGGTTAAGATATATCACGTAAGATCGTGGCATTCGTACCAAGTACGAGTGGGAAAAAAAGGGAAATTTTACTGAAACATCGCTAAACGCTAAAACATCGACAAAAAATTGTCAAAATATGTCAAAAACTGATATTCAATTGATAAAAAAAAAGGCTACAAATGCATACCTACCAAGTACGAGGTGGGAAAAAAATAATGCATTGAAAATTGTACTAAAAACATTGCTAAACGCTAAAAGGTCGACAAAAAATTGTCAAAATATGTCAAAAAGTGATATTTCATTGATAAAAAAGAGGATACCTACTAAGTACTATTTTGAAACAACCAACTTACACTACTCTTGAAAGAAATGGGCCAGAGGAAAGAGGCCATCCCTTTGGCTGGTCGCAAATCCGAGTTAACCAATTTTCAGGACCAAACTTGAAACCAAAGCTGAAGAAATGAAAACAGACAGTTTCTGGATCAGCGCTTCTTTCAAATATTCATTGCCGGTAATTGCGAAGATGAGGGTGGATGGAAATACGATCAGATTGATGAAGTGACAATCAGAAACCTATATGGACGACACAACCCAGGCACCAGAGACTCGTTAGTCTGATAAATGCAGTTCAGGGTCAGACTCCAAGACACACATTTTGGCGAAGTACAAGATAATTTCGACTATATTCCTCTTATTCAATTTATTCGACATAGCATGCAGTTTTTCTTGCATAACAATTGTATTACTGAATTCTAATTAGATTTCTTTATGTGTAAATATTTAGCGTACTACAAACTGCACGAGAAATTACGCTACTGGTTTTATATATAGCCTCATTAATCAGTTCTTCAGCGGAGGGGGGGGGGTGCAAAACTGATATAGCAGTCACCGTAATCAAGATGTCTCGGACTCGATTTTCAGTGGCGGCACATATAAATAGTATAAATACCGTCACAATAATAGCAAAACCTGTGCTAAGGTGATTATGCATACCCATAAACCATAAGGTAAAATGGTTTCTGTGAAAGGGGGAAATGAACGTATGACAATTAAGTAACATTGTCCAGATAGGCTACTGAAACACCCCTTAACACTCCCAAATAAATTAGTCTGCGGTTGCATATGTGTGTGAGGGGAAGGGATAGGAGAGCGTATAGTTTTTAATTCTATTACCCACGTGTTTAAGTGACATTTCAGAAGCTGAATATCTTTTCCCCGGCATCATGAAACATGACCTTGAGACTGCTTATCGTATCGTTAACTAAATAACGGAGAAAAGGATGGTAATTGGACATTATTGATTGTTTTGATGTAGTTCACTTTTCTTTTCTGTCACTCTTGACTAATCGCGAATATGAGGATGAGCTCTGCATTTCTCCCTATATTTAAGTCGCAATTAGTCATCATGCACAGTTTTTTGCTCCACAACTACGTACGTTTGAATAGAAAAGAATAGTTACAAGGAACACAGACATTTGCTAGTAAAAAAAAGCGTGATCTCGGCGCTTTACAAAAGTACGAAAAACATTTTTTCTTTGTAATTAACAAATCACCCAAATTTTTAACCGCTACGGCCACTAGGCCTAACTACAGTATAACAAAGCGTCTCAGGTTCAACTACAGTTTCTGCCTCGATCAATACTCTCATCACGGGAATTTTAACGTCCTTTCTACAACAATTCTTTTCTCAAAAACCACGACAGTGCAGTTATGCAACGTGCGTGTATAAATTTTAGCCACAGAAGATTCTACATGTGTAGGGGTTCGAGGAATAAAGAGTGTCTGCCAAATGGCAACCGTTACGGAGAAAGGGGGACGGGATGGATAAAGGCGCGTTTACACCGAATGTTACCTGCAAACGTTATCAACCTTTTGTTACCAACACGGTTAACAACAGATGTTGTCAAAATGTTGGTAGCCGTAACACTACTTTACTTTACTTTTGTTAATAACTTTTGTTAACATTTTGGCTGCAAGATGCCGACCGTGGAGGACGTTGTACTCTCTGTGGCAGCATGTGTAGTAGTTAAGGGGGGGCCATAGCGCGATAATCAATCAGTATCGATTACCTTAATCGATTTCCAATAATCGATAAGTGATCAATACATTTTTTTTGGGTGAAAATCGATTTTTTTTAATTAGCTGTGGGTGGGGGGTGTTTCCAAATAAGGAGTTGTATGTAAGGGTATGTGGGTGTTGTTAACCTAAGATAGTGATTGATTGATTGACAGGTGTCATATTTATTTATAGTTTTTCCAAATAAGGAGTTGTAGGGTGTTCTAATATAGTAATTGATATGTTTGTAGATTGTTGTATTGTTAAACCTTATTATAGTTGTTAATATTATTGATAATAATATAGATTGATCGATTGTTTCTATAGGTGATTGGTGACGTCATCGATTGTACTGGGTGCATCCAAATAAGGAGTTGTGGGTTGTCCTAATATAGTGATTGATTGATGTAAATGATATGTTTGTAGATTGTTTTATTGTTAAACCTTATTATAGTTGTTAATATTATTGATAATAATATAGATTGATTGATCGATTGTTTCTATAGGTGATTGTTGACGTCATCGATTGTACTGGGTGCATGCATGATGTCTCTGGTTGTGTTGTCGTTGCTGCTCTGTGCTTGGTGTGTGCGTGTTTGTGGTTTATATAGTAGCGGTGTGTTTGTGGGGGGTGAATGCGTGCGCATGCTCTGTGGGGGAGTGCAGGTGCTGTCGGCAGCTGTGTGGATGAGTGGCTCTGCGTGGGAGCGTCGACATCTGTTCGGATGTGAGTATTGAATTTTTTGCTTTGCGTGATATGTGGATCTGATGAAATTGATCTCTCTGTGGGGGTTCGTTGACATCTGGCGGATGCTCGTTTCGAATGCCTCTCTGTGGGGTAGCTTTTGGCATGTGTCCAGTTCAAATATACATCTCTGTGGCGAGGGTTGGCATCTGTCCAAATATATCTCTGTGGGGGATCGCAGCTGTGTGGATCAAATATATATCTCTGTGGGAGAGTCCGGCAATGGTGTCTGGTAGTTTCAGTAACCGTTGCGATGTTGTCGGGCGAAGAAGCAGAATTGATAACTTCAGCGTTGAATGGTTGCGGTTGTTTTCCGGGGTATATTGATTTGTATTGTATGGCTGTAATATTGCAAGAGTACACACCAAGGAAGCCCGTGTTTTGTGCAGGTTGTTGGGAAATGCCGCCTAACCAGGAGGGTCATGTATGTTTGACGGAGCATTTTCGTTATTGTGATTCTGAGGAAAGTCGCGACGATAATTGTGAGAACTGTATACGAAGGAAGGTGAAAAACGCGTGCGATTATTTCCGCGATCCGTCGAACGCTGAGCATGTATTTGCATATTACGAACCAAAGCATGTGGAGGTATGTGGAGGTTGCGACAAAACAGTAATGGAATTGTACGGTGGTCTTCAGATAATGATCGAGGACAGTGTTTTGATGGAGGATCTTGTACGTTGGTTGGAGCGTAATGAGAAGCTCAACGGTCCAGAGTTGTTTTGGGCTTTACGGGGAGAGTAAGGTGAGAAGAAGCAGATGTGCGAAGCAGCTGCATAGTGTGTTTTTTGTATGTTTAAGTGGTTTGGTTTGGTTTTGTGATCATTTGTCGCGAGGGGATGAATGCGAGAAGTCGTGCGGGGTCGATGGGTAGAGGTTTTGGCGGTCGCGTGGGTGTTTTCTGTCGTTTTCTTCGAGAGGGTGTTGTTCGTACGGACGAGACAGGTATATTGAATAGCGAGAGGTCGCGATTGGCTACATTTAAGAGGTGGGGTGTTAGGTTTATGAATCCGAAATCTCTAGCAAAGACAGGTTTTTACTTTAATAGGTTACCGGACGTAGTAAAGTGTGTGTTTTGTGGTGTTGAGATAGGTAATTGGGAGTTTGGGGATAGTGCAGAGAAAGAGCACAGGCGTTGGAGTCCGTACTGTCCGTTCCTGAGGGGTATGTTTGTGGGGAATATTGAAGCGGAGTAGGCACGAGGAATGGAGTTTGACGATAACGTCTGTGTGATGTCGGCGTGTACGTGTTTACCCGACAGTTTGGATATGTACTGTGTTTTCCGCAGTATGACCAGTTATACCCCCGAGTACGCTGTGTTTTGTATTGGTTGTTTCGAGGGTTACCCAGACGGCGAGGCTCATCCGTGTGTTAGGGAGCATAATAGTGTCTGCGGCGGACGTGGTGTAGATGGTGACTGTAATGTTTGCGTGCGGAAAAAGATACGAAGGTGGGTTAGCTACGCCCGACAGCCGGAAAATATGTATCATATGTTTGCACACTTTACTCGCGACCACCGTAGATTAGTCGACGGTTCCGGCGGAGACGACGACGGCGATACGACGGGAGTGGAGTATATGTTTTACGAGACTTTGCTTCGATTGGTTGAGTTGCCATCGCTGATGAGGGAGCTGGTGACGTGCATCGCGCAGAAAGAGTGGCTGCATGGACAAGGTAAGTGGAGCAGTTGATATACAATGTTTGTGTGTGTGTGTGTGTTGGCATCTGGCCATCTGCGAGGATCGAATTTTTTGCTCTGTGGGGTAGCGCATCTGGCCAGCTGCGCGGATCGAATTTTTTGCTCTGTGGGGGAGCGCAGGTGGCCGGATGCGCGGATCGAATGAATTTCTCTGCAGCTGTAGATGCGCATGCGCGCGCGATCCCTGGAATTTGGGTAGAATATATAAGGCACCGTCGATCGGTGTGAGCATTTTTTGCGGTAGGGAGGACCACAGGTCAACCAGTACACAATGGTGTTGTTGAAATCGGGTGAGATATACGTGAGCGCCTGCGATATTCTGTTGGACCAATATGAAAGGGGAGAAGGTGGAGGATCGGAGAGGAAGAGGATGATTCTACAGGAGATTATCCGAATGATGGGTCGTGGCGAACCATGCCGGCGTCTTGATTTGCTGGAACGTTTGATGTCCGAAGTGCGTAGTTTGGACGGAAACCAGGAGGGAGCGGGAACGTCGTCCAGTAGGAGGGATGACGACACGGTCGGCGGCGATCGCGATTTTCTGGTAGAAGAGGACGACGACGAAGAAGAAGAAAAAGAAGAAGAACGGGAAATGGCACCCCACACGAAGTATGTGGACATCAAAGAAATGGATGTTCGTCGAGTGAAAAAGTATAACGCTACGTGCACTACGACGACCTTTACCTTCAGGTCGCCGGACGAGAGCGGAGATGCTATGAGTTGGGTGCACGAGGGGTTGGACGCTGTGCTGAACCACATTGTGGATCGACACAAACCATCGGACAAAGTGGGCGTGGTGCTGGAGAACAAGTCTGACGAGTCGGTTCGACCGATTGGTTTGTCGTTACGGAGAATCGATCAACTGGGTGCTGATATGTTATGGAATGTGGTCGCCAGGGTGTTGCAATCGAACGCCACGTTCTTGTCGACGGATCTTCTACAGCTGCGTGTGTCCGTGATTGGCATGCCTGTCGGTTACGGACGTCGGAAACTGAACTCTCGCGAGCTTGTAGCGCACGAGAGATACGCAAAAGTGAAGAGAAGTGTGGTGACTGTGAAGAGCGAGATCAGAGGTGAGAAGATATGTCTGGCCAAAGCCCTGGTGATCGGTCGGATGTATGCCGACAAAGAGTCAGATCCTGAGTATTTCGGGAAATACCACAAAGCATTTGTACGTGGTCGCAGAGTGTTGACGTCGGCGGCGATGGAGTTGTGTGGAAAGGCCGGGGTATCACTGCAGTCGACGGGGGGAGGTCTCGCCGAATTGGCTGCGTTCCAGCGTTATTTCGGAAGTAAGTACAAAATCTTTGTGTTCAGCGACCTGGAGAAGCCGGATGTGTTGTTCGCCCAGGAGGTACCCCAGGCGAAAAAGTCGATATACCTGTTGCTGAATCAGAGAGACAACCACTATGACGTCATTGTGAATCCAGTGGCTGCGTTCTCGATTCCTTATTTCTGCGAACGATGTTACGCTTTTTCCCGAAATTTGCGGCACGTGTGCAAAAATATGTGTCATCTGTGTCACACGTCGCCCGTGTGCAAGAAGGAAGATGTGGTGCATTGCGAACGATGCAACAGGATGTTCAACAGCGATGTGTGCTACAAGAACCACCTAAGCACTCGCTACGGCGGGGGGACGGTGTGCACGCAGATACGAAGCTGCACGGGATGTTACCAATTGTTGGACGCCACCCATCCCGAGAGTGCAAAGCATCGTTGCGGCTACAGGTATTGCAAGACGTGCAAATCACAACGCGAGATGAACCATCTGTGCTACATGCAGAGGGACAGTGGAGGTGGTGAGGAGATCAGCTGCAAGAGATACCTGTTTATGTTTTATGATTTCGAAGCCACGCAGTGCACACCCTATGTCGGTCGACCTTCGACATATGTACACGAACCGTGCTTGTGTGTGGTGCAGCAAGTGTGCAGTGTATGCATCGAGGACACAGATATGATGAAAGATTGCTTACAGTGTGGTATTCGCCAGCACTGCTTCGAGGGAGAGGATCCTGTGCGACAGTTTATGGACTACGTGTTCGTGGAGCGACCCTACTTCAAGAGGATTGTGTTAGTGGCCCACAATTTCCGAGCCTACGACGGTATGTTTGTGTTGTCCGATTTGCTTAAGAGGGATGTGGAAGCTCCCGAGGTGATCATGGACGGTACGAAAATCCTGTTTATGAGCGTGGGGAACAAGTTGCGATTCTTGGATTCCTTGAACTACTTGCAGATGCCCCTGTCGAGTTTCTCAAAGACGTTCGATTTGGAGGAGACAAAGGGATTCTATCCGCATCTGTTCAACACCAAGGGAAATCGCGACTACAAGGGTCCCTTCCCCAACGACCGGTTCTTCGATCCGGACCACATGTCGCCGCAACACCGCCAAAAATTCTACGAGTGGTACAACAGAGCATCGAAGGAATGTGTGTTGTACGATAACGCCCACGAGTGTCGCAAGTATTGCATTCAGGACGTCACAGTACTTCGAAGAGGAGTGCTCAAATTGCGTCGGTATTTCCTGGACATCGCCAATGTGGACATTCTACAGGACTGTTTCACCATAGCGTCGGCATGCTCCCTGGCGTACCGAAGACATTTCCTCTCGGACAACACCATAGGCGTGATTCCACGTGACGGCTACCGCAATGTGAGTAATCAGAGCAAGATCGCGCTGAAGTGGTTGCTGCATCTGGAGAAGTCGGAGAAAGTAGAGTTGGAGTATGCCGGTAAAGAAAGGGAGCATGTGGCAGTGAATGGCATCGCCGTGGATGGGTACGACAAAACCACAAGGACCATCTACCAGTTCCACGGGTGCTATTTTCACGGATGTCCATCTTGCTATAAGGAGCGATCGAGACCCGTGTCGAAGAATATCCAATCCGACCCGGCGGATACGATGGGTGCTCGATACGAGCGAACGCAGAGGGTGACATCGAGCTTTCGCCTATTGGGTTATACTGTGGTGGAAATGTGGGAGTGCACGTTCCGCGGGATACTGCGGGACCGACCTGACCTCAGCCGCGAACTAGAAGAACGTCCGTTTTTTCGGAGTGCTCCGCTGGTGGCGAGGGATGCGCTGTATGGAGATAGGGTGGAGGTGTTTAAAATGCGAGGAGTGGTTGGCGCCGACGAGGAGGAGGAGAAAATACGCTACTACGACATCACATCGCTGTACCCGACCGTGAATAAGTTCGCCAAGGCACCTGTGGGACACCCAGAGGTTCTGTTCGGTGCATCAGCACCGACACCAAAGGAGGTATTGGAAATGGACGGCATAGCCAAACTCCGAGTGCTTCCGCCGCGAAACCTATACATTCCAGTGCTGCCTATGAAGACGGGAGGGAAACTGTTGTTTCCGTTGTGTTGGAGTTGCGCAACGGGGCTCCGACAAGAAGGAGAGTGCGACCACACGGATGCGGAGAGAGCAATCACGGGAACGTGGGTGCTGGATGAAGTTCGCCTCGCCGTCGAGAAGGGCTACAAGATTCAGGATGTGTACGAAGTGTGGAGATACGAAGTGAGCGTCTACGACCCGACGACAGGTGAGGGGGGTTTGTTCGCTCAGTACGTGAACACGTTTCTGCAAATCAAACAGGAGAGTAGTGGTTGGCCAGTGTGGTGCACGGACGATGAGAAGAAGGAGGAGTATATTGGTACCTACAAAGAGCACGAAGGGATCGAATTACGTAAGGAGCGCATCGACAAGAATCCAGGACTGCGTGCTGTTGCAAAGTTGTGTCTGAACTCGCTTTGGGGTAAATTTGCGCAGAACAGTAACAAACCACAGACGTCGATCATACGAGAACCCAGGGATCTCTTTGAAAAGTTGACGGAACCCGGTGTCAACGTGAAGCAGGTGTTGTTTGTCAACGATGACACGGTGATTGTGAGTTGGGACTACCTGAATGAGTGTGCACCTCAAAACAGCAAAGTAAACGTCGCAATAGGTGCGTACACGACAACCTTCGCCAGGATCCGTCTGTACAAGCTGTTGGACGCTGTGGGGGAAGATATATTGTACTGCGACACGGACAGCGTGATATTTCTCGAGACCAGACGATCACGCGGGAAACTACAGTTGGGCGACCACCTGGGAGATTTGACGGACGAAATGTCGGAATTCGGCGAAGGTGCCTACATTAGGGAGTTTGTGTCCGGCGGTCCGAAGAATTACGCTCTGAAGGTGTGGTCCCCAACAAAGGGAAAGGAGTTCCATGTGGTAAAAATGAAGGGTATCACGTTGGACCACGCCGCGAGTTCGAAATTGAACTTTGATGTGGTGAAAGATTTTGTGCTGCACATGGACGAGAAAAAGAAAATGGTCATCCAATACCCCAGACGGATTGCGAGAAAACGACGTTTCGTGCTAGTGACAGAACCTCAGGAAAAAACATATCAGGTGGTGAATACAAAACGACGGATAAGAGATTCCACGTTGGACACCCTACCATACGGCTACCGTAGCGTCCAGGAGGAATAGAAAAACGGGGGAAATGCGGTGAAAGACACAGTCATTGCGATGGTTCTCCAATGGAAACAACCGTTCCGATGCATCGTGGCTGGTCCTAGTGGTTGCGGCAAGTCGACTTTTGTGTTGAACCTGTTGCGAAATAGAGGTGAACTTATCGATGGAGGAGGATTCAAGAGGATTGTGTGGTGCACGGGATCAAACTTCGCACCAACCAAAGTGGAAGGTGTGGAACAACATAACGGTATGCCAAATTACGACGATTTGAGGTCCAACCCTCCATGTCTGGTGATCCTGGACGACCTTATGAACGACGCCTACAACGCGCACGAGGTGTCCGACCTGTTCACCAAAATGTCTCATCACGACCGAATCAGCGTCATTCTTTTGACTCAGAATTTATTTCCTAAAGGTTCCCAATCGCGAGATATCGCCCTAAACGCTAACTACATGGTGATCTTCAAGAACCCGAGGGACCATCTGCAGGTGTCGACGTTGGCGCGACAAATATACCCTTCCAAGTGGCGATGCTTCGAAAAGGTATTTAACGATATCACCCGACAACCATACAGTTATTGTTTCCTGGACTTCACGCAGGACACACCGGAGCCTCTACGTATACGTTCGGGGCTGTTTCCAGAAAGATACAGGTACTGTGCGGTTCACGTTCCCGACCCCGATCGATGTCTGTCGTACGACCGAGATGAGCAAATATATACGCTCCAATAAAGCGCTTTTACATACTCTCCGAACGTCGAACCCACGGATTCGCAAGGCCATCCTCAAGGAGGCGGATCCGAAACTGGTGAACGCCCTGTCCGAGTGTTGCCTGAACGTGTTGAACAAGAACGTACCCGTTACGAAGGTGGTCAAGCGCAAGTTGAGACAGTACAAAAACGTGTTGCGGAAACTCGCCAGCAAGAAGGTGCCGCTGCGGCATCGAAAACGTCTTCTTGTGCAAAAAGGAGGGTTCCTTCCTGTGCTGTTGGGCAGCGTGATTAGCGGTCTGCTGGGAACACTCCTGAATCGGTGAGAGACATGGCGTCGTCGACACAGTACAGAAAACTGATCATGATGACCCCGGATCAGTTCGACAAGTTAAAAGGCAACGACCTGAATGCGCAACTGTCAGATCTCGATCAGGAGATGCAAAAAATCCTTCGCTCTAAAATCATGGACGATCACCAAAAGTGGTCACTGTATCGACAGACCTTGGACAAGTATCTGCGAGTGATTCGGAGAGGGGAGGTACCGGTGAGCATACCTGTTGTGGTGGAAGGTGATGGTGGTGGAGAGAGCGCGACGCCAGCAAAGGTGAAACGAGAAGAAGATAAAAAGATCGAGACGCCACCGAGACAGTTTCCATTCGCACAGACGGAACGGTGGTCGTGGCCGAAAGTGGGGGAGGAGTTTGAATCAACGGAAGAAGAAGAAGAGTTGTTATTTTCCAAATAACTGCAACAAATCAAGAAATGTTCCAAAATAGTGGGACATTAAGTGAGATATAATATGTGGCCCCTTACAACTACATCCATGCAACGCTGTAATGCACTTTACTTTACCCTTGCATGTTTCACATTCATATTATTTATTAGTATTTTTTGTGTTAAGAACTATACACCTTTCCAACGACATTAAAGTCTAAAGTCTTAAAATACCACCATAAAATAGAGATTGTTCATTTTGTGCTCGTAGGCTTGTTTTGTTGCACTAAGTCGCTGTGTATTAGTAGCGACATGTTTTGTGCTGCCATTGGTTGGAAATGTTCCGTGTATACGTCGATCCAAACTGTTTCTTTCAAGGTTAGTTGGTAAAACTACACACAATAACAAAAATAGACCGTATGATCGCAATAATCGAGACAGTTAGCTTCTTGTGCTTTTGTAGTCAGGTCTGCCAAGACGACACCATATACTTTTTATAAGTATTGAATTGAAAACATTTCTTGTGACTAAGAAATGTCTCCCTCTGTTGCTAATATCGGACTCTTGAGATAACAGTGCAGAATAATGGTTTGTTCGCCTCTACCTCAGTTTGGTGAAGCCACTTGTTTTATTGCGACATGTTATGAGAGTTTCTTAGTCGACATACCAACAAAATGTGACGCAACATCAGTTTAGGGTTGTACAGAAACGCTTCTGGGTAGTAATGATTCCATTGAAAGTCAATAGTGTTGCTACAACACAGAAGTGTCCGTGACTACAATATGATTATTTACCATAATATACTTCTCCCAACTCGGCCTCGAGAACATTGGTTCATTTCTTTTTCTTAATCGTGTTTTTTTTTCCTGCGTTTGAGACTGGGTAACGACATGAAGACATACGATATTTAAACTTCTTGACTGTATGCTTGCTTTTGGTGCAAGTGGAACTCGTTTGTTTGAGTTGGTGTTTTAAGTCCGCTTTATACACAGTAAGGCTAATCGTGACTGGACCTACAGTTTAAAGTGGAATCCAAACCACGAAATGCCTCCACCGAGTATCGAACCCGGGACCCCTTGATTACAAGGCGACGAAGCAACCACTACGTCATTTTTTAAGAAATACCCCTAACCGGAAGTATCCCCCGTTTTTCAGTATATTCTCAAGATTTTCATTTCTCGGTTATTCTCAATTTTCAGTTTTTCTCATTTGGACAAACACAAATACCCGTGCCTTACCCGCCTTACCCGGGACTCGAACCCGGAACCCCTGGTGTTGTAGCGCGCCGTGCTAACCAGTCCGCCACGGAGGTCGACATGGCCATCGTGGAGGCCTTAAGTGGAACTCGTACCCCTCCTACTTGACTGCGAGAAGAACTACCGAAGTAAGAAAGGACCGGGCGTCCGGTAAAAAAGGCGCAAAAACGAAATGCTTGTGCTAGGACGCAAAGAAGCACCTGCAGACTTGATGGGTGACGTAAAAGTAGAGGTCAGTTGATGAACAGTTACTGTGAATGGGTGGTTGCAAGGAATGAGATTTATAAAACGTTTTATTGTTCGCTCCATTCGCGAAACAAACATTTCTGTACGCTTCACATCAAGTTTATACGTCAATCATTCATTACGAGTATTACAATTATGCCCTATCTCAGGGGATCCCAAACTTTGTAGTTTTCAATTTTTTCCGAGGCGCCCAAGTCAGAATGTAGGCATAGGCCTATCTAAAACTTGCAACGCTAAGTTACTGTTGTTAGGTTGCTTGCCTTAAGTTAAAAAATAAGCACATATTTCAAATTCAGAAACATTGTTTATGTAAAAAGGACTAAATAAGCTAATGTTGGAACAATCATATCTAAAATCATCTGTAGACTAACAAGTAAGTGACATTTCAGTGAAAATATCGCACCCCTGGGCGCCGCGGAGCACACTTTGGGAATCACTGCCCTATTCAATTTTGAATCAGTTTGTGAAGAAAGGTTTAATTAAAATGTCGATTAAGACTCACACCATTATATACTTGGATAGTTTTACTGTACTTTACTTCTGGTAAATTAACACTTAATTCATTTTACAAAGAAATGAAATAAGTGACTTTTTCCTTTGCTCGTTTTGTTCAAATGTACAGTCTGCGGAGACTGTATTTGTATAATCATTCTCTTCCTTCCCTGAGGAGAATTGAATAAAACAATGGCTTGGTGTAGCTTTCAGAGGCGAGCGGCACGTGACACGCTTAACTTGCAAACCAGCATTCAGAAAGCGACAGGACAAGTTGCATGTGTCACTCTGATTAGGCAATTTTCTCAATACCGTGCTCTTGTTAGCTCATGCGCGGTGAATGTTTGAATTTAAACTAACTGTGCGAGTGTCGCTTGCCGCTTGTAGCTTCTGTGTGAATTCTCCGTGTCGCTTGTCGCCTGTCACTTGTCGTCTGTCGTTTGCAGCTTTTTTGCTTTGTAAGGGAGATTTCACACGAAAGCGACAACCAACACCTGTCCCTTGGAAGCGAACCAGCAGTAATGAATTGAACTTTTCGAACAGAAGCGACACGACAAGATGCAGGTGTCGCTTGTAGCTTGCGTGTCGCTCTGATTTGCCAGTTATGTTAATACTGTGCATCATCTCGCTTCGTACTTTTGTTCTCGCATGCGCGGTGAATGTTTTGCCTTATATTGAATTTTCTAATGTCGCTTGTTGCTTTGGTATAAAATCTCCATGTCGCCAGTCGCCTGCCGTTTAAGCAGATTCCAGACCGAAGCGTAACGCGACAAGCGACAAGCCTCGGTAATCAATGCTACGTTTCGAACTGATACAGCACGGTAAGCTGCAAATATTGCATGTCGCTTGGTTGTGTCACACAAACTTGCTATTTTATCAATGTTGTGCATCGTAACGCCTCCACTTGTTGTCGTGAACGGGCGGTGAATGTTTTAGTCTACAAGACAAAAGGGACCCTTGTCTCTTGTCGATGTGGAAGCACACTGTCACTTGTCGCCTCGGTCAGAATTCTTCCCCTGACCCCTTCAAGGAGACTTCAGATCGAAGCGACAACTGGCAGGCGACAACCGACAGGCAACACTGGCATGGACGTCAGCAGTTTTTTTTTCCAGGGAAGGGCAAGGAAGGTATTTTTTCCTGGGGGGCAAATAAGCCACATTTTCTCCAATGTTCCCTCAAAAAACATTGCTTACATTTGAATTTATCATGTTCGTGCATTAATAAACACTTATTATTGTGGCTTAAATGAAATTATATGTGTGAAATATATAATTTGTTTGACTTTCATTTTCCAAGGGGGGGGCACGGCCCCCCTTGCCCCCTTCCGGACACCCACGAACACTAGCGACTTCAATCTAAAGCAAGAAATTCATCGCTCATGCTCGAAAAACCTAATGCATCGACCCGCAATCGACATGTGCAGCTTGCCCTGTCGCATCAATGCGAAAGGTCGAATTGATTACTGAGGGTTCAATTCCAAGCGATACGTATCTCTTGTCGCTTGTTACCTATTGTGTTTCGCTTGGTAGCGTTCCAATAAAGAGCTTCGTTTCACACCGTTGCCGCATGATAGGCCGCACAAGCCTTCTTTGATTTCTGAAATCATCAAACAACACATAAAAGTATGCAAAGTAAAAATTAGATTCAGCGATTAGGGTAAATGTGATTATTTTCTCAATTCCACAGTGGGGCAAAAACTCCTTAAGTACGGCACTGACTGCGCCGCAGTTAATCCCTTCCTAACTCCGCCGCGAGAGGAACTCTGCTTTCTCCCCTCCCCCTTTCTAATGCACTGCGACGAGACAGATACTTGCAAGCTACGCGCTCTCAATTGACGCTGTAAAGCGCGTTTCACAACTATTGCACAATTCGGTATGGCACGTAGCTGCTTACACACAGGAAGAAATCATGTGACCTACAAGAATTGTGATTGGTTGGACGGGTTTTGCAATATTGATTGGTACCCACAACAGATGCAATTGTATTAAAATTACAACACGTAAATTAGACAGGTGATATTGGTACCAGGTTCCAACAAGAATAGTAACCATTTTCTCGTCAGGAAAACTGCATAAATGATAATTTTCAAAAACCACGGTGGTATTTGTAATCACATGCATTGTCTCGACATTTTAAAATGAATTTGATTATGCTAATTTATCAAATTATAGTGGTTCCAACAACATATGTACACTCACTCGGGCCTTATAAGACCACGTTTACACGTATGTGTGTGTGTGTGTGTGTGTGTGTGTGTGTGTGTGTGTGTGTGTGTGTGTGTGTGTGTTAATATTTTTGGCTTTGGTATTTATATAAAATTTCTTGGGGTTCAAATCAAAACTCTATACTTAATAAACCTATGACAGGTTGTCAAAAATTCTGTATATTAAATCAAATAGATTTGTAATTCAATTTATACAAATCTGCAATATTTTTGTATTTAAAAAATATGAGCAGCACTGCAACAACACACCCTTTCTCTTCAACAACTCTCACAATACTGGCTGATATGCAATGCAAAATCTCTTTATATAGCCTAAACACGGACCGCATTGAAAACATCTGAAACAATAAGCCAATCAGAATATAACACATCATCACATTATGTCATAACCAACCAATCAGAAAACAACACATCCCTAATAATTTATTGCATAATATTGGGTAATAATTTATTGCACAACATGATGCAATAGAAATAAACCAGAAATAGGCCACAAGTGGACCGGAAGTAAATATGTATGGGTGGGTGTGGGTGTGTGTGGGTGTGTATGTGGGTGGGTGTGTGTGTGTGTGGGTGTGTATGAGGGTGTGTGTGTGTGTGGGTGTGTATGAGGGTGGGTGTGGGTGGGTGTAGGTGTGTATGTGGGTGGGGGTGGTCAAGGTCAAGGTCAACATCAACGTCAACGTCAACGTCAGGGTCAAGATCAAGGTCAAGGTCAATATGTGTGTGTGTGTGTGTGTGTGTGTGTGTGTGGGTGTGGGTGGGTGTGGGTGTATGTGGGTTGGTATGGGTGTGGGTGTGTGTGTGTGGGTGGGTGTGGGTGGGTGTATCTTGGCCTAGTTTTAAGTGTAGCCAAAAAAAATATCAAGAGGAGCATATTTTTAACAAATTTATGGACAACAATCTCACAGAAGTGCCTCTTATAAGTGTAGGCAAATCAATATGAGAGGGCTCATACTTTCACGGGAAATTCTCGAGGGCATTTTTACAAAAATCTTGGATTAGACAGAGTTCCACACTTGAGCAAGAAGCTCATATAGGCATATTGAGCTAGTTTTAAGTGTAGGCAAATCTGCCTGAGGGGGGTTCATACTTTCTCGAAATGGTTATAGCACCAATTACACTACTATAGCTTTAAAACAAGTTAAAGGACTATGTCGCAAATACGATAGAATTTTCAGGTATGTTATTTATATAGAATTTCTCGGGGACAACAGGTAAAATCCGATCATGTAAAAAATTCAATGTGATCGAGAACACTAGGAAACACCTTCTAAAGAGACTCTTTAAGCTTGAAATAATTTGTCGAATATAGCTTTAAAACAAGTTAAAGGACAAATACGATAGAATTTTCAGGTATGTTTTTTGTATAGAATTTCTAGGGGACAACAAGTAAAATCCGATCATGTAAAAAAATCTATGTTTTCGAAAAAACTAGGAAACACCTTCTAAAGAGACTCCTTAAGCTTGAAATAATTCGTCGAATATAGCTTAAAAACAAGTTAAAGGAATATATCGCAAATACGATTGAATTTTCAGGTATGTTCTTTATATAGAATTTCTCGGGGACAACAAGTAAATTCCGATCATGTAAAAAATTCAATGTGATCGAAAAAACTAGTAAACACCTTCTAAAAAGACTCTTTAAGCTTGAAATAATTTGTCGAATATAGCTTTTAAACAAGTTAAAGGACAATGGTCGCAAATAGGATAGAATTTTCAGGTATGTTATTTACATATTTCTCACGTCTGGTCGAGACAATTCAATTTCTAACGTGCTTATGTTTTTTAAAGAAATGCAAAATACGCCTTGGAAATTTCAACCAACCTATCTAACTAGATTGGGGAAACCTCTAACTATTGTCGTTTCCGAACTTTTAATTGCCATCTCCATTGTTATGTTTGGCTCAATTTTCCAATTGGCCATAACCAAATTTACCACAAGGAGATGGCGGATCCTAAATGACAATAGTTAAAGACATATTTTAGTAAAATACGCCGGCATAAGCTAAGTTCGTGTTGCTAGAAGGTCTTCGTCGTTGCAAGTCACCTAGCCCATTCACTAAGAAAAAAAGGAAAAAAAATGTTAACGTACTTAAAATAGGTGACAGAAAAAATGCTAACATCCGAGAGTTTGAACGTTTTGCTCATAGATGGCTCTGTCGTCTTCTGACACAATGAAGATACTAAATTTAAGTGTGGGTATACTAGTCCATAAACGGCGAGAGCTGCATAGATAATTTAAACGGTATTCACACACACAAACACATAGAGATTTATTGATTAATTTGGTTTATATTACGTTGCTTTTCTGCCTCTTTTGGCTAATCACGACGACTTGGATGAAAGGTAATAAGATGAGATGGGTGAATGGACAATCACAAACACATATAGACAATAAGAGCACCACAGATGATTATTATCTGGTTGTGAATTCCGCCATAGCCTTGTCAGTCTGTAAAGTGCACTCTAAGTTCAAATACGTGCTAGTATATTCTGCAATTCTTTGTATGAGAAGAAGTGTCCATCTCAACGTTATCTCTCCATCTTCCTTTTGGCCTTCCCACTAGTGTCTTACCATTAGGGTTTCCCATCGAAAATCCTGTAAACTCTTCTTTCCTCTTCCATTCGTGCCACATGACCTGCTCATCTAAGTCTTCTTGATTTAATCATTCTAATAATATCTGAACATGATTACAATTGATGTAGTTCTAAATTATGTAGTCTTCTCCACTCACCTGTCTTCTCATCCCTTTTAGGTCCAAATATTTTCCTAAAGATTTTACTTTCAAATACTCTTAATGTATGTTCTTCTTTCAATGTTTACCTAACACTTGGTTCCAGCCTGTAAGCATATATTTAGTTTTCCCTTTGCAAACTTCCAAACCTACCTCTCTAGCTGCTTTGAAAAATATTTTTGCATTACTCTTAATTGTATTTACATCATCTGCATATGCTAACAACTGAGTCACAATGTTTAAGTTTAGTCCTTCGTTAGTTTCTTTTACCTTCCTAACAGCGTATTCTAAGGTAAAATTAACAGTAATGGAGATAATGCATCTCCTTGTTTTAACCCATCATCAATTATAAATTTGTCAGACACATTAATACCCACACGAATTTTCTTTGGTGCATAATTTTATCATATTTAAAAGCTTGTTAGGTATTCCAAACTTGATTAATATATTATATAATTTATCTCTCTTGATAAAATCAAATGCTTCTTTAAAATCATTGAATACTTTATGGACATTTTGATTGTTTGAGTTTGAGTTGGTGTTTTAAGTCCACTTTATGCACAGTAAGGCTAATCGGGACTAGACCTACAGTTTAAAGTGGGATCCGAACCACTTGTGCCTCCACCGGGTATCGAACCCGGGACCCCTCGATTACAAGGTAATGACGCTACCACTGCGCTATGGGGGAGGCCCAAGACATTTTGATTATATTCCCACTTTTTCTCAAGTGGGTGTCTGATGTAAGAAAATAGATCTGTACCTGATTTATTACGTTTGAATCCACATTGATAATCACCTATAATTTCATTAGCACATTGGGTTAATATTGTTGAAAGAATGTTAGATATTGTTATATATGGTGTTGAGAGTAGAGAAATACCACGGTATTTTTTGCAGTTCATTTTATCACATTTTAAAAACACAGGAAAAATGATACATTCTTCCCAATGGTGAGGAATTTCTTCTTTATTCCATATTAAACAACATAACCGACGCTAAATATAAAAAACAACAAATAAATAAATTAACGTATTGAGACTGTATAAATGCAGGGTAAAGAAGTAAATCCTAATTACACGTGTACGACCTGTTCACATAACCCTTTTCTGCAACTCGAAACTCGACGATAAAACTTCAATTTACCAGCATATTATTGTAGCAAAGCTTAAAACTAAAACCGTTGTGGTTTAACCATAATCATTCTGCGATAGCAAAATGGATTTCCAGGACTTTGGTCGCGATCCAATATACTAGGGAAATACTAGTTATTTTTGCGCACTAAAATGTTGTCGTCAACATATTCATATGAAATAAATATTCTCAATAACTTGCGCTTGATACAAAACTTTGCTAATATAAATGTTTACCTTCTTCTGAAGTATAACTAAAATTTTAGTGATGTAACTACTAAGCTAGTATAAATTATACCGCTTAAACAAAATATTATCGCATATTATGAAATTTAAATAAATTAATAGAGACTAATGTCTTTTAAAAAACTTATTTTGTGCACACTTGAGTCGTGTAGGACCTGTTAAATGTTAATAAATGCCGTAACTTGAAGCAAAAATTGCAATTTTTATATTTTAAAATTTAAAACAATATATGTGTATATATATACACCATATCATTTATTTATACGGTTTATACCCTAAATCATGGTACGCCACTCTAACTATATACGCTTGGCGTAATAGCGGACATAATTGTACAGCTTGTCGAGGGATATAATTAGCGTTTCGTTTCTTTACACATTAACATGAATTTAGAAATTGAGGCAATGTATTCGTAAGTTAAGGTAACATAAGGGAAGTGACTGTCACGTATAAACTTGACTATCTCCTTAATCTAAGCTCCCTTCATAAGGTGCTAGGAGACTTCAGTCATTAAGAATATAAATGAGTGGTCCTCAGGACCTTATTCGTTCCCAAAACTATATACTTATAAAAATGTAATATCCTCGTTGCAATAATCTTAGCAGTTATAGTTCAAGCATTCTATGTCATTTACAAGTTACGGTCAGTTTTAAACAAACTTTAAATTAAACTTTTAAGGAATTTCAATTAATAAAAATAATAAAAACAAAATATTTACTGAAACAAGCATACTCTCTGCTATGACTCTTTAAACTGCACCATAGTGCCATTGAGTCAGAGTCAATATACTGTAATTTATTTTCGTCGTTCATGATATAACTTCAATATTCACTTTTAATCCACGTTTTTAATTATTTAATATATTAAGGGTAAGCCTAATCACAATCTGAGCAAAATGCGATATATATAAAAAAATCGTTTAGAATTACTGTAGCTTACTGCATTATTTTAACCCTCATAAACAACGCTGTGATAATTTTCGTATCCAAAATCATGTAAAACTTTTCCTACCTTTTACGTTCTAAAACCACTGTAAATTCAAGAGACCATCGAATCTAAATTCCTTATTCTTCTACCTTATTGAAAATCCTGGGAATGGTAAAAATTTCCCAGGTGGGAATTCTGTCGTAGCCAGGGTACCGGATTCGCGAGCGAACCACAGCGCTACCAGGAGCGGATTGATATGGAATTTTCCACAGACGTCCCTGGGCCGACCGAATTTTTGGCAAAATGTGGCTGCCTAAAACCCGACATCGAACCTTCCGCCACGCGGAATGCCGGACGCTCCTGATACCAAATCGCCAGCCCGACGCGGATAACCGCGACGGAGCTAGGGCGCAGGTTCCTCCGCATTTTTACATTTTGCGGTTGACCGACCTTGACTTGAGGTCAAAATTTTCCATCTGATACATCCTCGAGTTAAAACTCAACATCTATCATGGCATATATATATTCTTCCCCCCATTAATGTTAACAAAATAAAACCTTTAAGCCCTATGTATTTTCAAACTTAATTGTGGCAATGTCATACTAATAAAAAAACTAGACAAGTTAGGAAAAGTTTTGGGGTGGGTTTAATTTAAACTGGTCAATGATTTTTCATCTCATTTCCATGAAAAATGAATGAAAGCCCTAAGCATCTCCATCCACGTATCATTCTACAGAATGATGGGGATCAGAACCAGTCACTTCCACAATTAATCAATGGGTGATGTAACTTATTCATCCTTTATCCTCGATGATGAGAGCACTTGTCATTAACATGACGAGTTAAACGCTTGGCAGTGCGAAAGGCACAACTAAAACTAAACAGCTTAACAATTAGAAAAGACAATGGTCATTCATTGGGTTTTATGAACCTTTGAACCTGAATCATGGCTGGGTTAGGATAATTACCTGTCTATCTGAAGAGTGATGATAAATTCGAAGAATAAAATAAACTAAGTCCTCTCTAGCCTTCCTTGCAGGTTGACCAGGCCTCGCCTCACTTTCCCTCAGTTTCTTTCTCTAAGCTCCTCTCTCTAATCAATCCAAATCAAAAGTCAGTCCCTTCTCAGTCTGTCTCACCTCTATATCACCCAGGCCATGGAGACCTTCCTCCATGCCGAATCGTGATTTTTACTACCTTTATTGCAAACAGCTGACTCCATAGGCTGATGGAACTCCCTGAATACATCAGGAAGTTTGCATAGCACAACACTGTGCATTATTTACATACCACAGAGGTTGAGACAACTGAGATAAACAAGTGAATGCCCTGGTCAACATGAAGCATCAGAGAGGCTTGAAATAAAATATAATCTTATGGATTGATACGAATTACACGTGTACGACCTGTTCACATAGCCCTTCCCTACAACTCGAAATTTGACGATAAAACTTCAATTAACAAGGAAATGTTACTCAATCAAAAGCTAAGTAAGGAATATCATAAATACAACAATTGAGCTGCCAGTAGCGTTATCATCACTAAATACATCCAAGTGCTCGTAACTCAAATACTTGAGTCTGATACCTGACGAAAACTAAATTCAACCACTCATACGGAAAATCTTTTTGTTACCTGTGTGACCTGTATTTAAGTGTTCTAGAAAGGATTGTCGGTATAAAGCCATTTCCTAGGGAAGCAAGAAGGAAATTCAGTTATACTACAGCTCAAGACCAGGATGGGAGTTTGACTAGAATCGTGAAAATAATTGGGGAATTTCTTCAAAGATATTAAAGATGACTATGATTTCGAAAGTCACAAGCAGCTGTGAAGGGATTGGATGTGCTGGCCACGTGTGACCCAATGGAAAAGACGATCGGCAGAAATTGTATATTTAATTGTTTCTGTACCACGGAGTTCTTTTATAAGATTGATATTTAAATTTGTAATTTGTGCTGTGATAATATTTGTGATTATTCATGTTTTTCATTACAGAGGCAAGGTTGAAAAGATGGAATGTAAGAAGTGAATCACATGAATAGAAGAAACGTTGAGTTTGACTTTGCAATGCCCTTGTAACAATCTCGACTGGACGTTAGAAGCAGACCCCCTCACCTAATCGTTAATTACAATTCAAGATGGAAGAGGAATCTACTGCAGAGGAGATGTTGCTGAAAGACAGAGAGAAAGGTTTCGAGAAGAATTCTGGACCCGCCATTGCTCAAAGGGGTGCAGAATATCAAATTAAGATAGCAGAATTGTTTGTGATTTTGGCTCTGAAGAAAGAAAACATTCGCTACAATCTATCGATGGAAGATAAATCTGCGGGAAAATTCGATGATCTTGTCTTCAAAGTTCTTCACCAGGGACAATACATCTGCTGGTTTCTTCAAGCTAAGCACAGGGAAAATGGTGCAAGGATTACTTTCAAAGATCTTCTGTTTGAGCAGAAGGGAGACTTCTACCTCAGAAAATACTTCAAGTCATTCCTAGATACTTGGCAAAGCACAGGATATCCAGAAACATCTGTGTCGAGGCATATTATTTACACTCCAGCACTTCTTGACTTCGACAACTATGAGACGGATGAGCCTTTTTCTTATAACATTTCCGAAACTAATTCTCTTAGTTTCAGAAAAGTAACAGAAGAGCACGATCTGCTGGATGCAAGCAGCTACTTCATGTTTGAGTTACTTGCAGATGACTTCATAAGAAGTCACTTAAGGAAGACACCTGGTGCCACTGAAGAGAACATAGAGGATTTTTTGCAATATTTCCGGTTTGCTGTGGGACAACCAACAGTTGAGGAGCTCAGTGACATCCTGTTGAATAGAGTGAAGGAGGCAGCTGCACATATTGATCCCCACATTCTTAGGAACAATATATCTAGGGAAATACGTAAATCGTTTATGGAACGCACATCAAATTCTAAATATTTCACCGAAATTGAAATTGCTAAACTTATATTACGAATACTCTCTGAAAATTATAATAATTCGTTTTTGTTAGATGTTACATTTTCATCATGTGATCTGATAGACAAAATAAGGCAAACTGATAAATGTATTATTCAGATTAGCACTTGTAACACAAATCTTTGTTGCAAGAAACTAATTAATCACCTGTACATTTCCCGGACAAAATTTTCCTTTCACATCGAAGATTTGGTAAAAGCTAGTAAGATTATCTTGCCCAGTCTTCCTTTAAATGATAAACTATTAATAATAACTGATTGCAACGTCCGAGAGAAATCAGGAATGTGGAAGGAAACTTTGCAGTCTCTAGTCAAACGTTTTGCGTATTCCAGTGATAAGACTGAAGCATCAAGCCATAGTAAGCAGACCCATCTTACCAGGAGACAAGAGACTAATATAAGACAATTAATTCTTGTATCAAGTTCTTCCTTGGATTTAAACATGGGTATAATGCCTGACTTACACAAAAGCATATTTTGTGTGGAGGATGACACATATACCTTCGATAGTCTCTCCCTTAAAAGTCAGGATTTAATCATGGAGAAGGTAGTAACATTTCAAGGTGTTCGTGTAGACTTCAATAAGCTATGCAGCAATGATTCCACGCCTCCGTTTGATTCGCATGACATTGAAACTCTAGTGGCAGAATCAGACATCATCCTAGCTGAAAGTGTTGCTGGTGTGGAGAATAAGGAGAATATATTCATCCAAAGGAAGTTCTACGTTAAAAGTATTTTAGAACTGGACAGTCTATATAAGTTAAAAGACGAAATCTTTATTATAGTAATTCCGAATGAGATAAATAAATCTGATATGTTATTTATTTTGAGATGCTCTCTATATTTATCAATAACTGAATTGTCAAAACAAAACCCAAACATATATTTAGTGACTACGGAAGAAGCTGATGCAACGTTTGCCACACTATGTAAACAATGTCCAGATAAGACAATCCACAAACTGAATGTAAATATATTTTGGTCTGATTTTAGACATGAAATTAATTTGGAATGGCTCGAGACTCATGGTGCATCGAATGCTCTCTTCAAATACATAAATAACAGTGCAAGTATAGAGATCGAAAGAATTCAACCTATCCCAATTGCCATATTAGCAGCCGAGCCAGGAATGGGGAAGACCACTCTGCTCTCCCACATAGCAGAGGAAGAAAAGAAAAATCACAGCGACCGATGGGTTGTCAACGTGCACCTCAAAGACGTTGCCAGCAAACTCCTCAACTTGAATAAAAGTGACAGCATTTCTAACATCGCCAAGTACTTGAGTGAAGGTTTCTTGGAAGGAGAAAGTTCACTCTCAAAGCACTTGTTCCAACACAGCCTTGAAATGACAGGGAACTTTGTTCTCCTGTTGGACGGTTTCGACGAGATTGGGTCCAAAGAAGAACGGGAGAAGGTGCAAATCGTCTTACAGAAATTGAAGGAGAACTCTCTTGGCCAGGTAATAATAACAACGAGGCTCCACTTCAAGGAGGAATTAGAGTTAGCAGTATCAGCCATTGCTTACCGCTTGAAACCATTAAATGAAACGGAGCAGGAAACGCTTCTGGCAGAGACATGGATTAAGAACCTGGGTATTTCTTCGAATGAGGAGAAATCAGAACGTGTCCACGTCTACGCACGGGAGCTCATGAAGATTTTTTTTCAGAGCGTTGGTGTAGGAATAAAGAGCTTGATAGGGAATCCAGTGTTGGTAACGTTGCTCGCAGAAGTTTATGATAAAAAATGCTGCACATATTGCTATGAAGACAGCCCTCAAGTTGACCCTGTGGTCGTTACAATTGACAATATCTTAATGCTTTATAGCAGTTTTGAAGAAAGGAAGTATGGGACCTTCTGTGCAAATGAACTAAAGGAAGGTGCTTCGATTAACGAGAGTACAAAGAATATAATTGCTGATGATCACATGAATGTATGTGTAGAAGTAGCACTTAGAGAGCTGTTCCCACGCACTGGATACCCGTGTGGATAATGTGTCAGGAGAAAGCCGAAGCCGGTTCAAATACTACAAGAGGATCAAATTCTGAGAATTGGGGTTTTGCAGAAGATAAGCGGAGGGGAGCTATCCTTTACACACAGAACGTTTGCAGAGTATTTCTTTGCAATATACTATCTCCTACAAATGAAAAAATGTTGTAAGAAATTTGCGAAAGCATTCAAAAGTGGATTTTTCGAAAATAGATTATCTATGGTAAGGCTGTTTCTGGACAGCGCTTTAGCTACAAACAAAATTCATAACTCTGCTCTCACAAATAATGTTGAAACAATTGAGAAAGAGCTAGAAATGGGAACTTCAGTTAACCTACGCGATGCACTGGGAAGAACGCCCTGCCACCTAGCGGCTTCCTATGGAAACGTGGAGGCAGCAAATTTTCTCCTGACAAGGGGATGCAACACACGCATAAAGGAATCTCTTCACAAATACACACCAGCGGAACTGGCTGCTAAGGTAGGGAAGTGGGAGATATGTTCTGTCATTCTATCTAAGCGACGATATATTGAGCTAGGTATAAATGAGAAATGCACACTATTTAGATATCTTTGTGAGATTGGACAATTGAAGCCTCTGGAAGAAATGCTTAATAATCTTAGTTTACGTCCTAATGATGTCTTTCAGTTCCAACAAATGTTTTACTCTAAGGATGAAACAGGACGTATAGGTGTTCAAATCGCTGCTCTTAATGGCAATGTTGAAATAGTCACAATGCTTCTAGAGAAATGTGCGGAATATTGTGTGAACAGCACGGGAGAAGATCTACTCGAAGGTCTTATTGCTATTTCTCATGAGAAGTTACTAAGACAGAAAGCATGTGTCAAGATTTTAATTGAGAAAGCGATAGTGAGTAAGAGCTTTCCACACTTCACGGAAGAACTGGATGCTCTCAGGATTTACCATGACGCACAATTAGCCCTCTCAGTTCTTCTGGACTGTTTGTTGGAATGCGACATTTTGCTTCACGACATGTGTTGTATGGTAGTGAATGTTACTTGGAGAAAATATTTAAAAAAGTTTGTAAAGAACATGTGGATATTGTTTCCTTCATTGTACAACCTTTTAAATCACATGAGACACTGTTACATTTTGCAGCAGCATATGGTACAATTGATTCCGTTAAATTTATGCTGAGGAAATTAGAAAAAGAAAGACAAAATATCTTTGATTATATGTTTCCCTCGAATCTCCAACAACTTTCACTTTTACATTACGCTGTTCAGAGGAATCAAATTGAATTGTGTGATTTTTACATTGAAATAGTTAGAGAAAAGGGGACAAAATTACGAGAATATATGTCCCAACAAGACCATCTTGATAGAATTCCTCTGCATTGGGCTGCTTATCACAAGAATATGAAAATGGTGGAATATCTTATTTTGAAAATGAAAGATGAACAAGCACCTGTTTTGAAAGAAAGAAATCAGATTTCATTAGAGAGTTTCCATGAATCAAGTAATGAAGTCGAATTTTTTGAAATGCTATTTCAGAAAATTATGAAACATGGAAAAAACATATTAGCGTACATTCTGCAAACCGATTCCGTACAGATGAACATATTTCATTTCATAGATGAACATCATAGTGTGTTTCCTTGCAACAAGGATCATAAAATTAATGAAGTTTGCTGTCTCAGATGGATAACGGAAGAGATGAAGAGAGAAATTGTTGGCTTTTTTCAGGCAAATATGACAAGATTTAGCGTTGAAAATTTCGTGATTTTTGTCAAAAATAAATGTGTTGAAAGCAGAAAATCAAGTACTTTCCTTGCTACTTATCAAAGTGTCTGGACACAAAATCCCCTGGCCATAGCCATTTTCAAACGCAATTTAGAAATATTTAGAGTGCTCACACAAGAGATTGAGAGAGAAGGACAGAGTCTCATTAATTTTTCAGGAGACAAGGAATATTCGGGTAAGTCATCTCTCATTGAATTGTCATTAATGACTGGGAGCTTCCAGATACTAGAGTTTATTCTCCAGAAAATGAAACATGGAGGAGGGGGAAAACCACAATTTAACACACAATACATTAAACATAATAAAAATATTCTCCAAACATTTCTAGAGTGTTTGATTAATTTGGCACATCCTCGCAGTTGGAGACAGATGTCATGAGGTTTCGCAAAGAAGATTCTTAACTTGAGTATTTTCTGCATGGCATTGCAAAGTTCTGCGATATAACTGTTCTGAGAGTCTATTTTAGAAAAATACGCCAGAGTGGCGAGAGCCTTGAGTATGTTATTACACGGAGAGACAAGGAGAGTAAGACTAGTATTAAGTGTGCAGCTGAGAGAGGGAGGAAGGAAGTCGTTGAGTATCTTCTTGAAGAAGTGGAAGAGGAATGTGGAGACTGCAGTCACTGCTTCTATCCGAACGAGAAAGGATGGACACTGTTGCATTCAGCTGCTGTGAGTAAATATACGTGTTTAGTAGTGTTTATCCTTCACATGATCAGGGAATTTAAGTTCAACACCTTTGCTTACATTCTCCAAAAAACAACTAGTGGACAGAGTGCTATTCACTGTGCTTCATCCAATGGCCATGTAGAAGTTGTGAAGCTCTTACTCACTGCCATAGAAATGAAAAGTGGTGTTCTTCTAACAAATATTCTTTCCAATCAAGAATACAGGAACACTCTGTTGTGTGATGCAGCGTCTCATGGTGACGTAGACCTTCTGGATTTTGTAGTAAAGAAATGCACAAGAAAGCTACATAAAAGAAGCATACTTAAAAGTGGGGGTCAGATAAAGAAGAACAATATACTCAGAAAGTTGAGTAGAATATTCAGGTTAGTCTTTCGGAACTGCAAAAGGTCAACGTTTTTCTGCGCCATCAGTCATGACAATGTGCAAGTACTGCAATATTTGTTTGAGAACGTTGGAAGGAAAAGGGACAAAATTATTTTTCTGAAAAATCTCATATGTTGCTTCCATGGCACCAACACAAGATCACCTTTTCACTATGCACACATTCACGAAGCATGGAAATGTCTCTCCTACTTGATCCAACTAGTCATAAACAGGGTGAAATATTTAAAGAACTTCCTCTACAGCAGAGACCAATATGGTAAGACTCTCTTGCATTATTCCATCTCAAGTGGCAACACAAGAGTGTCAACATTGTTGATGCAGACGATGAGTGAAAATGAGGGAGAAAACATCTTCCACTGGAGTTTGTGGAGATACTTGAACTTGGACGAATTTCTCCAAAGCCTTTTGAAGAAAAGAAATACCGAATTGTTTCTATTTGTCCTTCGTCTAATCGAAATAGAAAAAGGCAGCATCCTCTCTCTATTTCCTGAACGATTTAGTACAGTGAAGTCCGTTATTTACTATTTGGCAAAGCATGTAGATGGGGAAATGTTGGAGTTGATTGTAAAAGACATAGAGAAAGAAGGTAGAAACATCTTCCACTATCTATCCACGACCTATGCAGAAGGGAACCGACTCTTAGAGTGTTTTGTGAAAACCACTCGTCAACGGAGTATTTGATAGGTGTGATAAAAGAGAGAGGACGAGATATCAATGACTATTTTTGTAAGGAAGAATTCATTAGAAGAATAACGCAAAATGCAAGATATAAAGCTGAAAACAAGAAACAAGAATATTTTTGCGACTTAGAATTGTTAAATGATTACCTTGGGAAATCTCACGCCAATGCAGTAAGAAATGGTATGACTGAAGTAGCTAACCTACTCTCACAAGTGACAGAAAGCGTAAACCAAAACTTTCGGAACTACGTACCTCCAATTATAAATGTAGATAAACAAATTGGTCTTGCAATGAAGATGGGGAACATTGAGATGTTGGATTTCTTTCTCAGCAGAAGAGGAGGCTTAAGCATTGCTTTAGAGTACGCATGCTTAGAAGTGGAAGGAAGAAATGACTTTCACTTCGCAGCAATGTCTGGTCACAAGAATGTCATGGAATTCCTGTTTAGGAAGGTTAAAGACGAATGTGGTGAACATTGCAGTCTTATAAGTCTCATTAGCACAAAAAATATATTTGGACGAACTCCATTCTATTATGCTGTCGAAGGTGGGCATTTAGAACTTGTTAAATTTCTGCTGGAGACTATAAGAGAGGAAACCCTTTCGTATAAGCATACGACGCAGAACTAATTGAATTCAGTAGTAAGAGCGGATATAACTACAATGTTCGCACGTGTTCTATTTTATACCATCTCTGTTCTGTCGTACGGGAAATGTTTTACTGGCTACAAGATAGGCACGAAAAGACAGGGAGATTACTGTTACCTCTTCTCAGAAGAACCCGTGTGTCTCTGCCATTGATGATTTTATCCATGCATAACTATACAACAGTGCAACGAATTTATTTTCTAAATATCTCCATTGAATTTTAAAGTTGAAACATATTTCTGAATCTTAAATTGTTACGTGTTTTCCAGTTAAATCAACAGCTGTCAACATATCCAAGTTTTGGTAAACCGACAACCCAACCGATTACCAAACAGACACGAATAACGATATTTAAGATGCCTTTTTTTGTCTAGAACTGATGACCTGGGCAGGTCTCTTTGTAAATGCAACCATTTGTATTTTCATTTTGTTCTAGTGTACGCAAGGCGGGTGACGGGGTGAGTGGGAAAGACAGGAGCAGGTCTCTCTTGAAATGTAACCATTAGTTCACTAATATAATCACATTTCATTTCTTGAAAGTCACAAGTGTTTCATAATCAATATTGATGTCAAAATGAAATATGTCTGGTGTCAAAACGCGTCAATTTACATTCTTACTCCTCTTTGTTAAACTATATTTATGATGCAAAGATTATTCTTCCTAACTGTAACGAGATAATTTTTATTTATTTCCTATAAGAAGACAACTTGGGTTGAGGTTTTTCCAACTGGAGATGTTAATCTTAAGAATAATTCTGCAACACCAATCCCTGAAGAAACTTTATTGGTTGCTTCAATTTTGAGACACATTTCATATGCAACTTTCGTCAAGAAATTTTTTTATGATGGATCTGTGAACATCAGGGAAAAATGATAATGATAGGTAAAGTTTCCTCAGGAAACCACCAGAAAATTGAAGGAGATCTCTCATACAAAGACGAGACCTAGTTGAGTTAAGACTGCTTACCCTATCCCCCATCCGGAGGATTTTTCTTACAGAAACTGCTACAGTATGAATGAAATATTAATAGATGGCGAGTATTTGACTGATCTTGAAGACATTCCATTTCTTTATATTGGTGCTATAGTATGTTTGTTACATTTCGCAAGAAGTATCTCTCTGTTTTAGCAGATATAAATGATGATTGATGACTATTTGAATATCACGAGCAGCGATCTTTTTTATTTGTGTCTGGCGGCCATTTATGTTCTACATCACGTGTAACCTTGAATATATATCATACTGGCGACATACTGAGTGCATTTTTAAAAGGTTTGATACAGAGTTAAGCAAGAATACGTGTAGTAATATCAATTCGAACTTGCGCCATCTTGGTTTTCAACCATCTGTGAGTTTGAAGAAATACAGCTTCATGATATTGGTAATCTTGTGGTTACATTTGAAAAGAGATCGACTGCTGCTAACATTTTCCCACTCACCTCTCCGTCACACTTCTTCTATTCAGCGCCATTTTCATGTAACGTCAAAGATTTAGAAAATGTTAATGTATTTTTGGTTATGTTTAAAAAAACTAGGACGTAAATGACATGAATAGATTTAATGCTCCTCTTATGTTTGCTATTTCTCTATGAACTTGTATTTTGTGAAACTTTTATGTTTTAATAGTATCGGAATATTCTAGTAGAGATGGTATAAATACTTGATGTTAGGAGAAACTTCACATTTGAATCATATCAAATAACATGTATATATTTGCTTATATATGTTCACGTATGTATTTTATATATGCATTGTATTTTGTAGCGTCGCTTTTCTGTCACTTTCGGCTCATCCTGACGATGATAATGAGTGATAATTAGATGAAACTCATGACGTCACAATACATTGCCACATCGGGACTCGAACCGGGGAGTTCGCTTTCCGTGGCGGGATGTAAAGTCGACAACTTACCGCTGTCGGCTACCAAGTCGTGTGTATATGCATGAATGTGTATGCAAGTACACACATATGTGGTACATGAATGTTATGTCAGTGTATATATTAATGTATTACTGTCAGCTTCCAAGGAAAAGTGGTCAATGTGAAATGCTGTTAAGTAAGAGGTCCCTGATTCAAACCCTTTTTGACCCACCATCCATTTCATCGGTTAGTCTTCACCCTCGTCGTCGTGGTTAACACAATTGGTAGAAAAGTGACGTCAAAAAGAAGAGAAAAAGTGTGCATTCAGTTTTTGGAATTTACTTTGGAATTTTTCACATGATTCTGTAAATCTCTGAAGTGAGAAAATTAGATAATTGTAACTTTTCATTTTCTCATTTAAATGTAAATATTTTAGTGAATTTATTTGAATTTCTTTGTGCGAGCCGTTGGCTGTACGCACTACATGGTGATTCACATTCGATATTCATTTGAAACATGTATGAATAGTATAATATTTTAGTGTATTCAATATGAATGTTTTTTTTTGTTTTTGTTTTTGCAATTGCAAAACTGTGCATATTATGTCTAAAGCAAAATGTGTTATTTCATTATTTATATATTCTGTATGATTGAGGAAGTGTAGTTATCTTTTAAAGAATAGAAATTCGTGTCTGTATGTGTGTGTGTGTGTGTACGTATATATTTGTGAATTTGTATGTAATTAGTTATGCATGTATTATGTAAGTATGTATTAATTTGTATTCTTGTTATTAAGCGTTGATTTCCTGTTACTCTTAATCGCGACGATGAGGATGAGAGAGATCAGATAACATTTATGAAGGAACACTTACAAAGAGCTTCCACGCTCTGACAGGGACTCTACTAGGTAACTTCGGTGGCGTTATGAGAGTCGACCACTGAACGCACTTGACTACCTAGCCAGCGTATGTCTAATTATGTGTAGCCAGAGGTCACAGGTTCGAAACCTAAGATGGTTGCACTATCATCCATTTCGCAGGCACATTATTCCTTCTCGTCGTCGAGATTGACACAGAAGGTCGAAAAGGACGTAAATTAATACAACTTGAAATAACCTATGTGTTTATGACTTTAAGGTTTTGCTAATCACGAGTACTACGAGGCAAGTTTCCAATGCACCGGAGCTTCTTCCTTCTTATGCGTGATTTTCGTGATTTGGTGTTTTAAGTCCACTTTATGCACAGTAAGGCTAATCGGGACTGGACCTACAGTTTAAAGTGGGATCCGAACCACTTGTGCCTCCACCGGGTATCGAACCCGGGACCCCTTGATTACAAGGCGACGACGCTACCACTGCGCCATCTGGGAGGCTTCTTCCTTCCTCCTTATGCTTATGCTTTGCATATATTATGTATTGATAATAAGGGATGAACTTTGAAATTTGTAACAAAAGGTTCTATAATTCCCTTAAATGGTAAAGTTAGTTACATTGTAAGTGTACATTATTTTCGTTTATAATGTTCATGTAGATATTGCAATTTGTAATTATGAAATGTGAATATTGTATTTAAATCTAGATTTAATATTGCGCTCTTTGTATAAAGTGTATTATTTCATCCCGTGAGGAAATATAATTTTTGAAATAATACAAACAACTAAGTGCAATACATTTGTGTGTATAAGTAGATATCGCATGGGAGGGTATGTTATTCAGTTTAATCAACTTTATGTAATTGTGTAATTTATACACCTGAAACTATTTGCGTTTTTTATGTGAGCGCATAAAACATGTACATTTTGTAAATAAAACCTGTATTACTGTAAAGTGTCACTCCTTTACCATAAGCAAATATACGATCTTCAATTTCTCACTCAAAGGAGGATTAACAATTTGGAATTTGCAATTTGTGACACAAATTCCTAGACTGTGAAAATTTTAAAAATGTAACTGTACATTATTTACATATATAATGTTGATGCTCATGTTGTATGTTATTGTAATTGCTTGTGAATATTGTATGTAAATATAATTCTGGGACACGCTGTATGTAGTCACACCCCCCACACACACAAACAACCCCCCCCCAAACACAGCAATATTTAATTATGAATATTTTCTGATTGTATACCAGTACAGGCTGCCTGTTTCACAGGAGTCGAACATATTGTCATGATTGCTTTGATTACATTTCTAAGCATAAGATGATGCTTCTGGCATTAATGAGTTTGAAATCTAATGAAAATCATTGAGTTACAGTATTAAATATGACAATGACATTGTTATGTGGGAGAGAGATGATTGATTGATTGATTTTGTGTTTAACTCCACTTTATACGCTGTAAGGCTAATCGGGACTGGACCTACAATTTAAAGTGGAATACGAACCACTATGTGTCTCCACCGGGTATCGAACCCGGGACTCCTTCAGGGAGAGGGCTGAAAAATAACCTTCGTTGCAAGGGACACTTGGAGCCTAGTGATGGACATTTCCGTCCGTTTACACCGTGGAATGCAGCATGTTAGGAATTTTAGAAATCTAGGTATTGTATACATTGCTATTCGTTATTCCACACCAAGGTTAACTTATCTTACAGTGTAGTGTTGAATTATTATTTTTATTTGCCTCTGAAAACATTGACCTCTCCATTTCCTCCTGTTGCACCACTAAGTAGTGGATTACGTGTGCATTGACGAGTGAAGGATGGGGACATCCGCCAAGGGAGTGACGTTGCTTTGCACATTCCACAGCGACAGAATTTCTCTTGGAGCCGACGTGTCAGTGTCACCTCGTGGTGCTGGGAGAAGAATACTGAAGCGTGTTGAGGGAATACTCAAAATCATCTAGGTAGGTTTATTAGTATTACATACGTACAAGTGTGTGTGAGTGAGAGGGAGAGATTTAAAAGTTTCATCACAGCGAATGGGTAACGGTACCCACTCACATACTTGGTAGAGGCAGGTAAGCACCTAAGTGGGTGCGGGGCCTGGGGCATGCAATATTCACGGGGCCTGTAATAAAAATATATCATGTTGCCTCCCCGATTGTGCAGTGGTAGCGCCTTCTCCTTGTAATCAAGAAGTTCAGGGTTTGATTCTCGATGGATGCACATATTGTTTTGTATCTCACCTTAAACTGTAGGTACAGTCCCAATTTGCCTCGCTGTGCATAAAGTAGACTTAAAACACTAATTCAATCAATAAAAATATATCAGTTTCTTTTCCATCTTCTGAAGTAGATTTTTTTTTAATTTGATTTGATTTGCTTTATTTTACTTCGCTTTTTGTGCCACTTTTGGCTAATTTGCGAAGATGTGGAAGAGAGATGATATGATGAAATTGATGATGAATGAACACTCACAAACATCCATGCCCAGACCAGGAGTCGAACCCGGGACCTATGGCGTCGTAGCGCAATGTGCTAACCACTTTTTTTTTTTTTTGGTTTCATTCTGATATACAAGTTGTGGGATTACATTGTTGTTTACATAAGTGTATTACTACTATTACAATTTGTTTCTATTTGGTTAGAACCTTAATATTTCTGTTTGAACTAATTTAAGTATAAAGCACTATTAAGAAATTTGCGTACCATTTCTTCCTTGTTTGAAGATGAATTTTTTCGTAGTGTTCTTGCAAGAAAGTGCTGAATTTTTTCTGAAAACTGCTCTCGTCATTATGAAATATATATAATAAGTATTCAGCTATCAACCATTGTACTGCTCGTTGCTTTGTTGGTGGAATAAAATTGAAATCCGGAAAAACTATAGTAGACCCAAATAGAGAATTCAACGCCCGAAAGTGGGGCTCGGTGGGGCTCGCCTTAATGGTTTGCTCTTGTAAGGCATAAACCCCATTTTCTCGCAGTGTTGCCAACACCTTACTCGAAAAAAATCACCAAGGTTTTTTTCTTGGTCTAACCTAACCTAAAGCAAGGAGCTGGCAACCTTGCTTGAGGCTTGCTTTACAGTGCATAAAGCAATTTTTGCTAACCTACTGGTACCCTTGCCATAGCCTTTTACGAAAAAAAAAAGAGGGAAAGAGTTAAACAACCGACAGCGCTGCCAACACCTACCTACAGCTTTTTTTTTTTTACTTGGCAAGGGCTACTACCTTTTTTGAGGCTTAGCCAATTTATATAAGTAGTGGTAGTGTCCGGGTTCTAAGCCCTCATTTGGGGCTCGAATCATCATGTGGGGCTCAGTGTTGCCAACTCACCCCACGAAAATTTCACCAACTGATATTTTGAAGCCTTTTATGATGTATTTGAGGGCAGAGTTGGCAACACTGTGGGCTCTTACTGTAGCTTTTCATGTCTGGCAACACTGCCGTAGACAGAGTTGGCAACACTGTGGGCCCACTGTAGCCTTTTATAAGGGGGGTTTATTGCCCTGTTTACATCTGGCAACACTGCCGTAGACAGTGTTGTTGGGTTCACTGTAAACTTTATTAAAGGACCTGAGGGGCCCATGTACCTATGTCTGCCAACACTGTTGAGGACAGAGTTGGCAACACTGTGGGCCCACTGTAGCTTTTTATGAGGGGGGTCTATTGCCCTCTGTTTACATCTGGCAATATTGCCGTAGATTTTCTGACAGTGTTGTTGGGTTCACTGTAAATTTTCATCAAAGGGCCTGAGGGGCCCATGTACCTATGTCTGGCAACACTGTTGGGGGGCGCAGAGTTGGCGACACTGTGGGCCCACTGTAGCTTTTTATGAGGGGGACCCATTGTCCCCTTTTATATTTGCGAACCCATCCGAAGAAAATTCTAGTATATGATCTTTCACTGGCTAAGCTAACCTACAAATAGTGGCAACACCGACGAGGCTCGAATTATTATTTAAGGCTCGAATCATCATTTGATGCTCGAATCATCATTTGACGCTCGTCGGTGTTGCCTACCCATTCTACAAAAATTCTACTATATGATCTTTCACAGGCTAAGCTAACCTACAAATAGGAGTTGGCAGCACTGACGAGGCTCGAATTATTATTTCAGGCTCGAATTATTATTTGACGCTCGAATTATTATTTGAGGCTCGAAATCGAATCGCTAAATATAAAATAAAATAACAATGCCTATGAACCTGTTTGGCTTCAGGAAGCAGGCTATGGAGGCATCTGCCCAAAGCGCACCATCGCCACCTGCAAGCTGGGACCTGTTACCCTCCCTATTATCTAAACTCAACGGTTTGTTGATTATACACTTGAATAGCATCCTGACCCAGTACGACGAGGATGTGGGCAAGACTTTCTACATATTCAACAACAACTTGAATTATTACCAATTCCCCATCTCCGGCAAACTGCAGTTTGACATGAATCCCGAGAATAAAGGAGAGGCCAAAATTTCCTCCGGCAAGAACATCTATCGCATCAAACACGATAGGATGAACAGTACCACCACGTACGATGTATCTGCTGGCGATCGCCTGTACATAGAGCTCTTGGACGACTACGACAAACTCATCCCTCTTTTCATAGAAATGAAAATTAGCTATCCTATAATAAATAACAATAATGCCTAACGATATTTTTGGCCATACGAAACGCGACGACCATGGCGACGAGCTTCTCATGCTCGACGTCAGGGTCAAGAAGCTGCGAAGCGATCTGCAGGCCCTCCAGTCCACGCTCAACTCCAGCCTCCAGTCCGAGATAGCCAGCTTGCAGTCTCAGTGCTTGGACCCTGTACTCAAGATTGATGCAGAGCTAAAATCGCTGCTGCAAAAATACACCGACCTCGCGTCGATAGACAATCTCGACAAGCTGGCACTGAGTGTGGGCAATCTGCAGAACAAACTTCTGAAGCTGCAACAAACGCAAACCTCAGACGTTGAACAGCTGAAACAACGCTTGCAGGATCAAACAAGCAACATCCAGACCGAACTGCAAACTATCATCCAAAGCATTAAAACACAAGACGACTACGATCGCGTGAACGCTAGTATTGCTAAATTGCGCGAACAGTTTCAATCTTTCGAAATCCCTACGTTGGAAAGCATCAAGGCTGAGCTTCAAACGGATGCTTTGCATGCGGCCATCAACGAAGTAAAAACTAAACTCCAAACGCTGGAGGATTTTATCAACAATCTACCGTCGTCCAGCGAACTGAACGCCATTGCCCGTAGCGTGGCCAACATCAAACTCCAACTTGAGACCTACGAGGATTTCGGGAAGCTGCAAGGCACCATAACCCATATTGAGGATGCTCTTGCTGTCATTAGAAATGATCTGGCGAACGTTCACGATGAGCTGGAAACCAAACTGCCGGGCATCAGGGATACACTGGCCAACGTCCAACAGCAAATCGCCAAACTGGAAAATCTGAATGCAGAATCCGAGTTGTCTCATTTCCATCACTTGATCGACGACATACAGACTAAGTTGGAAACCCTGCAACAATCTACCCCCACCCAGGATGACATAACACAACTGCAAGAAGGCATACGTGCTGCTGCCGATGCCTCCGAGTTGGACGCGGTGAAAAAAGCTTTGGAATCGCTCCAAAACACGGTGGCCACTCTGCCTACCTCTCAGGAACTGAAAAGCGTGAAGAGAACTCTCAACCGAATACTCAAATCCGACGACATCAAAAACATCCAATCCGAAATTGAATCGATACGGGGGTCTGTCGCGACTTTACCTACCAACCAGAACATCACCGAGCTGCATGAATTGTTTGCGGAAATTAGAACCCAGGTCCACGACCTTGTAATACAGAGCTCCAAGTTGACGCTTGTAGAAAGCCTGCAGCAGATTATTGCCAGCGTGAAAGAGCAAATTGGGAGTATCGAGGCAAGTCAGGAATCGACTATAGCTAATTTCAGCACCCAACTACATGACTTAAATGAAAAATTCAAGAGCCTTATTGTCGATGTAAAGATCAAACCAAACTACGACACTGTTGTTCATGCTATCGAGGAACACCTGGAATCGGTGAATGGCAGATTGGAGGATGTGGAGACTGAGGTTCGAACCAACGTAAACACTCTAAATGCCAGCATCGACAATCTCAAGTCTACGATTGTCATCGAACTGTACAGCATACCAAACCGAGAGTTCTCCTCCCCTTTGAATCCAGGTTACAAACTCTACATGTTGACTCCTGCAAAAGCCTATCATCAATTTTTCCTCGCTGGCACACTTCAGTTCGTCAAGGTTTCCTACTGGTCTTTGCCTCACGCAACCCACTACCCAATCATGACCGTGACGAATATTGGCGATGAGCCTAAAATAAGAGGAGTTGAGCTGGTCGATTTCACACACCCCGAAAGTCGCGAGACTGCCTATGCCGAAGATGCCACTCAAATTATCGACATAGAAATAGGTGACAAGCTGTATATAGAAAACCCAGCATTGTCTGCAGCCAGAAATCCCATCCAGGCTATATTCTTATTTTCGCGCCATGTCTAGGCAGGGTATCGTGAACGAGCTGCATAAACCTGCACGACGAAACTACAAACGACTGGCGGTGGTGACCAAAGGCGTGGATGACCTTTGGCAGGCTGACCTTGTGGAAATGAGTAGCGGCAACCTAAAAAATTTACATAAAATCAATAAAGGATACAAGTATCTTCTTACTGTTATAGATACATTTTCAAAATTTGCGTGGGCTTTGCCCCTCAAGGCTAAAACAGGTGTGTGCGTAATGGAAGCATTCAAAACTATTTTCAATGAAAGTGGCAGGCGACCTCGATTTCTTCAAACGGATAACGGAAAGGAATTTTAAAACTCGATATTTCAACAGTTTGTTCAGAAGCAAAATATTCAACATTACTCGACTTTCAGTCACATCAAAGCCAGCATAGTGGAACGTTTTAACCGTACTCTCAAAACACGCATGTGGAAACGATTCACGCTTCAAGGTAACCACAAGTGGGTCAATGTGCTTCCGGAACTCGTAAACGACTATAATCACAGTTTGCATAGCACGAGACGCATGAAGCCTGCCGATGTCAGCAAGTCTGATGAGGCACAATTGATCTCTACTGTTTATTGCCCCAAGTACCGGCCCACTAACAAAAAACCGAAATTCAAAATTGGAGACCAAGTAAGAATTAGTAAATTTAAGCGCATGTTTGAAAAAGGCTTTACCAAAAACTGGAGTACGGAACTTTTCACTGTTGCTCGATTGTTACCAGGTAACCGTCACACGTATATAATAAAAGATAATCGCGACGAAATTTTGAAAGGGCGATTCTACGAGGAGGAACTCTCTAAAACAAAATACGCCAATACGTATCTTATCGAAAAAGTATTACGTAGAAAAGGTGACAAACTGTTGGTGAAATGGTTGGGACTCGAGGAAAAAAGTTGGATCGACGCAAAGGAGGTGATTGTGTAACGGGTGCTTGGGATGTGGTGAGGCGACTGCCAGATTTTCCCCCGGAGCGTCAGGCTAGGAAAAACGGCGAACTGTTGCCGGACAACATTCGCTGCCTTATTGTCGGACCTTCAGGGTGTGGGAAAACAACTTTACTTATTGATAATTTTCTTCTTGCTCCCGACTGGTTAGATTGGAAGAACAGGCACTTGTATGTTTTTTCCAAAAGTTTGGAGCAAGCAAAATATCAACAGCTGACAAAACTGTACGAAGGGCTGAGCATAGCTACTTTTGCCTCCGAACTAATGCCACTAGATTGCTGCCATGAAAATTCGGTGGTGGTCTTCGACGATGTCATCCTGGAGAACCATAACGAAATTCGCAATTTTTTTACACAGGGGCGGCACAGAGGCATGGACTGCATCTACCTTGCTCAGACTTTTTCTAAAATTCCCAAGCAGCTTCTCCGAGACAACGCTAATTTTATTTGCTTGTTTCGTCAAGACCACACCAATTTAAAACATGCTTACGATGATTATGTAGGCGGGGACATGAACTACAATCAGTTTTCCAAATTTTGCTCTTCATGCTGGAATCAAGATGATTTCGGATTCGCCACGATAGACATGACGAGGAAACCCAATGACGGAAAATACAGAAACAAAATAAACAACTTTCTAAACGTTGCGACGTTACAAGAAACGTCTTGACGTATTATAAATAACAAATAATGAAACGCAAACTCGCAGACGACAACTTGAAGCTGCGCGACTACCTGGCCAAACGCTTCAGGGGTTGGAAATCAGAGAATCGCGGAATTTACGAAGAGAAAAAGCGACAGGACCAACCTATTATTGATGCTATAAGTGGACTAGGTAAAGACATCAAAGATGTTACCGAGCAAAATAAAGATTTAATCAACGAGCTCGTGCCACTTGCTGCTCGAAATTATGCTGTGCCTACACCGATATCCAGTATTCACACTACCCCGTTCGAACTTGGAGCTGCACCTCTGAGACGTCAGGTTCTAGGCAGTACCTCTTCGGACAAGGTAGTTGAATTAGGTCCGTTGGCGAGAGATTACCTGAGCACCGGGAAATTTGAAAAGGACGAGGTGTTTGGATTGTACTCCTCTGTGGAACTTAACGAGGGTGTGGTTTGGAAAATTGGAAAGTCAAAAGTTACGTTCGAAGGTGACGACGTGAAAATTAATTTGGGCGAGAAGAACAGCTGGACTAGGTATCCTGGCACTGTGGGCCTGTGGGAACTTATCACCAAAAAGCAACCTAAAGGTTACACAGACGAGGATTACCAAAGTTACACAGAAATTTTAATCATGACGGATGCCCTGTACCAAAACAACGATGCAACACAGAATCGCGTAAAATCAAGCAGTGGAGAAAAATACAGGAACCTCATCAAGCCAATATGGAACCAGCTCAAGACTGGCAGCGGTGTCAAACTCTACAATACCCTACCTAAAGAGTTTGTTTGGGTAGACGACGTAAGGAAGCTTGTAGATCGATTGCTGGTTATCGCAGGCGAAGAAAATGCAGGCAATCGCAACTTCCACAACGAGAAGGTTGGCATCATGGACATGATTAGCACCAAGCTTAGCAACTTTATTGTCAACGACAACAAAGGTATAGGTTACCTTATCAAAATCATCAACACCCTGCCTCCCAAATTCTGGAATGTGGCCGAGGGTCGAGGTCTCGTGAACGACATCATCAACAAGCTACCCTTCGAGATGCACCTACCAGGTTACCAATACTGCGGACCGGGTACTAAACTGGAACGGCGACTGGAGAGAGGAGACAAGGGGGTAAATCTGCTGGATGCTGCATGCAAGGATCACGACATTGCTTACAACACATATACGAATTTAGATGCGCGTCACGATGCTGATAGAAAATTGGAGCATGCCGCGTTCGGGAGACTCGTCAGCAGAGACGCCTCGCTGGGTGAACGGGTTGCAGCATTGGGCACGACCATTGCCATGAATACAAAACGAAAATTGGGGTGGGGGCTGTAATTAAATAACATACAGTAAAAAATGTCTACGCATATAACAGACTTACCAACAGAAGTGTTATACAAAATATTTACATTTACTTTCGACGATAGTCACGAGGATGTTAAAAAGCTTATTGATTTTAGTTAAAATAACACCACAATTTCGCTTGCGCTGTGAAATGCTACTTCTGGATCATCTGAGAAAAATAAGCGGTGTAAAATCTTCTTCTTCTCCCTATGCTTTTTTTCGGGCTGCTGATGAAAAATTGGCTGATAAGATGGACGAACTTCACGAGTGGAGACAGGGGAGGAGACGATATACAAACGACTGGTATGCTTCAAATGCTGAAACCAGCAGGATCATCGATCACTTGATCGCATTAGGCAATGCCGAAATTTTTTTCTATAAATAACATACTGTAAAAAATCTACGAGACCAAAAAAAATATTTCTTCGATATGAGTGAAAAAATTAGTGACGTCCAGGCATTAAAACAAATGCTAAATTTGTCAGTCGAATATATAAAAATTCAGGAATTGGAAGTGGACAAACCTTATGCAATAACTTCTGGTTCAATTGTTGCAACCCAGTTTGGTCCTAAAGTACGTCTGTTGCTCAACGGACAATACAGTCTATTTTTACCAGATCGATACGCTAGCATGTTATCCGACGAGAAGCTATCTATTTTAATCGAGAACACAACTCGAATCGTGTACAAGGGGACAAAAGAACTTCTTGGTAAGAAAACAAAGCACATAATAGAATTTGTTTAATAGCTGCAAAGTATATATAAATAACATACCGTAAAAAAATTATACGGGAGAGAAAACAAAAAATCTCTGAACATATATAAAATAACATACCGTAAAAAAAAAATTACATCATGAAGGCCAAGGGTGTCGTGTACCAGATACCATATTCGAATCTGAAAACGCTGGGTGCCCTCGATGGGTTACTCACCAAGAAACAACTCAAGAAGAAACGTTCATGCTTGTCCAAAGGACACGGAATGAAATTGCTGCTCAGCACTCCACAATTGAAAAAGTTGCAGCATTCGCGGAAGCAGCAGAAGATTGGAGGTTTCATATTCAGCATTCCGGCCATCTTGGCAGCTTTGGGTGCAGTGGGCAGCTTGGCAGGAGGCAGTGCCGCTATCGCCAAAACCGTCATCGATGCAAAGAAGAACAAGGCCGAGCTGGAAGAACAGAAACGTCACAACCTGGCTATGGAAAAGAAGGGGAAAGGTGTGACCAAAAAGCGAAAAAACAACCTCGATGCTTTGAAGAAATATAAAAAAAAGAAGAAGCCCTGTCCAACTTCGATATTGAATCTCTGATCGAACCGTTGGGAATAAGGAGCTTCAGGGGTGTTTTCATGTCCGATTCTCTACCCTCTGCTGTGAAGAAAAAGGAGTATGGCGTGGTCAACCTGGACAGTTACAAAAATCCTGGTACACATTGGATATGCTACCTCAAAATTGACGATGACAAAGCATTTGTTTTCGATTCGTTCGGTGGCACACCGCCTGCCAGGTTGGTGAAGTATCTCAGTGTTGCCAACCTTTACTACAATGACAAACGCATCCAGGGTTTCACCGATGTTAACTGCGGCCACCTATGCCTTTCCGTTCTCGCATACATGTCTAAAATAAATAACCCCTCAGTGGAGCATTTTCAGAAAGCATTGTGGTACCTAAAACACCATGGGAGTGTTCCATCTCACCAGCGAGACTTCGGTCTTGAAACTCGCGTTGCATGACGACATCATCTATCCTAAATCTATTGCTCTTCGTGCATTCTACAGCATGTACCTAATACCCAATGTCACGGAGCACAATAACAAAATTACTGTTGGAAATGAAAAAATAGTTATCACGCCAGGACAGTACAATCTGTCTACCTTGCAAGCCCAATTGCCAAGAAATATACTGCTATCTCAAAATTCTGTAACTCACAGAGTTGAAATTGTGTCTGCTACGGAAACAGTAGACCTAGGCACTGTTGGAGAGCTTCTGGGATTCGAGAACAACACAAAGCTCGAACCTGGCATCAAGCACATCGGTGCCAACATTCCTAAATTTCTAGCCATCGAGACTCTGAACATACATTGCAACGTGGCAGAAGGCATGATCACCAAATCCTCGGATGGCATCCCAGGCAGCCACAAGCAGACAGGTATCATCGCTACGTTCAAACCAAACTCTGAATTCATGGAACCGATTATATACACACCCTCACCACCGATATACTTCCCCATATCTCGTAATCGCATAGACAACATAGAATTGGCAGTGACAAACGAGAAGGGGGAGGTGGTGAATTTTGCCGGAGCTACTACCACCGCCGTCGTGGAGATTAACGTATAATAAATAACAATCATGGAGCAAATCGAAAGTTACGAGTTGCAGTCCTTCCCACCCAATCGTCGCACGTTCGCCAATTTGAACGAACCGAACAGGGAGATTGAATACGATGTGGACGTCGGGGATGGGTTTATTCACCCTCACAGAGCTGATTTGTATATCAAATTTGTTGTGGTGAAGAGAGACAACGGGGAAGCATTTAACGCCAATGCAAATTTAAAACTTGTGGACAATTTTGTACCGCATCTGTTCTCGCAAGTGGAAGTTAGAAAGCATGGCACCGTCATCGATAGGGTTGACTACCCCGGGATTACTTCTACAGCTGTGGGAACACTGAAGCTCTCCAAGACCGATGCAGCATACTACCAGGCAGGGGGATTTGAAGCAGATACAAAAATCAAAACTCAAAGCCACACAGTACTGTTTCCCATGCGCTTGCTTCCAGGCTTTTTCTCCGACTACACGGAGATTATGTGGAAGGGTGGTTTACGCGTCACTTTTCGCAGAAGCGCCAACGACAACGATGTGCTGATGCGTTACAGCACCTTGGGTGCAGACGGTGCAGCACTTGCCAACACACTACCCGACGCTGCCAAGTGCGTCATCCAGTCCATGGAGCTGCGCATGCCTGTGGTAGAATACGAATCTAATTACGGTCTCAAGTACAAAGCCGACATCTTGAAGAACCCCCAAGTACCCATCCAATTTTACGGCTACCAGTGCGTGCAGAAACCTGCTTCCGGCAGCCATTTTGAATTTGATGTTACTACGCAGTTCAACAGCATCCGGTACGATATGCCAGAGTTTACCGTGGTGCTCTTCCAGACAGGGAAAGATAATAACCAAGAGAAAGATTCTAGCCAGTTCGATAATTGCAAAATTAAGAATGTTTACCTCAAAAATGTCAGGAATGAAGTTTTCCCACGCGAGAACTACAATCTAAACATTACGAACAACGATTACCTGAAACTTTACGAGGCGTACACAGCTTACAAGAGAGTGACCTCCAGCAATGTGGACGTGTACTACAACCCCAACGAGTTCATAGCTCGCAGCCCCATGTTCGTCATCAACACATCTAAGAGGAAGCAGGTGGTTGTCAACGATCGTACCAACATAAAGATCGTATGCGAGTTCCACGACGCCTTGCCTGCAGATACTCTGTGCAGCGTCATTCTGATTGCAGAGAAAACATTTGTGTATGACGTCAAGAATGAAAGAGTAACTGAACAGTTTTAGATACAAAAAAAAATTAAAAAAATAGCACACAATAAGAAATGTGGAATTTTATATACACAAGTACAAACTACAATAAGCAGTTTCCCACAAGTTTAATTTTGCTGTGCCATGCATGTAATCAAGGAAGTTGAAGTAAATTAAAATTGATTTTTTTTTTTTTCATTTTGCATTGCCTATTACTTTTTGTTGCACTCTGGGCAGGCCTTACTAGTTTGGAGGCGATAGTGGCCCCACGGAAGTGTGTGGACCCCACATTCAAGAATACACCTCTTGTCTCGTGTGCATCCAGAGCAACTTTCCTGACAATATTAGTTGTAAACACATGATCGACGCTTTGGATACGATGCTCTTTTTGTAGAATGGGCGATTTTGTTCTGAGGCACTCGAGGTAATCCTCAAACTTGAGGTGCTCCCGAACCACTTGCCTGCTTACACCCTTTGCCTTTTTTGTTACAGAACCCTCAGCCCGGATCGCATAGGCTTTGGCACGAAGTCCAGCAAACTCCACAATCACATCCCCGTCTTTCTCGTCCTTGAGTTTGCCGGGTATTTTTTTGTTCCGGGGCAGAATTCCATACCGGTTTAGCTGGGGATAGCCCGATGTGTCGAAGAGCTCTTCAAGAGTTGGAACTTTGGCTATATCACCATACGCATCGGCCGTGCGAACATGGTACACCAAGCTGTCTGTGTCTGTGTAGAGGAGCGAGATATTGTGGTTGTAGTGTGCACGTAGTATGTCGTAATATGTCTCGAACATGCACAACTTGCTCAGATCGAAAACTGCAGCTCCCACATAGATGGGCTTGTTGAGTAGCACCTCGCGCCGGTTCATGTGAACCAGAGACATCTGTTCATTGTAAATTGTTCGAGACCTGAACAGCGGGCTTGCAACAAGTCGACGACACTCTGTTTTCTTCGTCACCAACCTCACATCAACGCGATTTCGCACATTCTCCATGGTCTTCCCAAATACCGCATTGTTCATTAATTTGAAAAAATCGCGTTTAAGTTCCGAAGTGGCATCAGTGCGATGGTTGGTGTTCAGTTCGATGTACGGCTTCAACCATGGAGACTGCCTGAACAAGAGCACGTGGTAAACTGCTTTGACCGAGACCCCTTGCTGTATTAACCACCGGAGGTTCCGGTAGTGTAGCACATAACGCTTTTTGGGCTCCAAGTCCATGACGAGCTTCGGTTGATCCGAGCCAGGTGGACACTTGAATTCCGGAGCAGGCGAAAGGTCACAGAATGTATCCTGCAGCTCCTCGGGGAAGTCAAGGTCCACCTCGGCAAAAAACCCATGTTCCGAATCGTCAAAACCTTTAACGTCGAAGTTGGAAGGATCAACCCACTCAAACTGTCCTGTTGGGAGTGGCTGCATCATGGAGTGCCCGTAAAGATTATTCACATCAGTGTACATGATGTAGCTTGATGGTTGGGAGGGGTCGTAACCAGTGGCCATGTGGTGATTGTTGGCGTGTGCGAAGCGTTGCGACACTTGGACCATACCGCCCCGGATAGCTCTCTCGATGAAAAGCATGATATCAACATCGAAGATAAGTGAAAGTTTAACTTTAGTCAGCAGAAGCATGGCCGACCATGCCAGTCCAGGAAGGCTGTAAAAATATACAGGGTCCAGGTTGTAAATGTTTATCGCAGTCGCCCGAAACGCCTGGAACACATCGGCAAGAAGCGTCACATCAAGCTTCAGGTATGCATCGTGGTAATCACCGAAAGTTCGGCAACCCAACTTGACCCACATAGACTGAGCATGCTTGTACTCCTCGTCGGTAATACCTGAACCTCTCAGCTGGCTGTAGAACTTATCCTGGGGAGGCAGCAACTCTTCTTCGAACTTGGAACGGTCGGTGACGTATTCGTAGGGGTAGACCCCTTTACGTCTGATGAGTGTGACATCTAAGTTCGGGAAACTTGATGTGGTAATGGTTAGTTGGTCGTCTCTGAGCTTCCCAGCAAGAGCATCGAGGCTTGCCTGGAGGAACCTCAGAGAGTCGAGGAACCGAAGCTCGATGCTCTTGCTTGAGTCGGGGATCGGCACCCGCTTGCTGACGCTAATATAACGCTCCTCGTTCTGTGCCAGGATATTGATTCTCGCATTGTCGTACCCTAGATGTGTGACCAAGTGATGGAAATCATATCCCGAGCCATTGTGAAAAAAGACCGGTATGAAGCGCGGGTCCCTGGCTCTCAAGTTACATCTGTTGCACCACGGGCCAATGTAGCTTCCGGTCCCATAATGGTCATGGTGGTGGGCCTTTTTGTTATCGTCAGTGAAGACCGAGTTGCAAACAGGACAATTTAGAGCTATTTCGTGCTGATGCTTGTCTTCCGGAGACAGAGGCAGCATGGGCTTGGGGGCCAACAGCACCTTCCCTATCTTGATGGCTTCCTGTTGCATTCTCTTCAGGAAGTGTTTGACCGGGTCGGGACCGCGATACACATAGGGCTCGGAGGCAATATGTTGGTCTCGCCACACCACAACATAGGAGTAACTCGAGGCTTCGTGGATTTGGAAAGGAATGGTAGAGGATGTTTCGGGGTTGGGCTCGCAGTTAGACAGAGGTTGAAGAAAGGCCTCGAAGTCTGCTACAATATAGGCAGGATGCTTCACCATAGCACTGTGCATGCGAAAGCACTCTACTGCACCAGGTTCGGGCAGGATAGTTCGTGCAGGCTTGTTGGTACCACAGTAGAGCATGTGGCGAGCTAGCTTCTCAGCAGCAATGTTGGGACCTCTGATGCGCCGGTAATCCTGCTGTTCTCGATTATAAAATGTAGACAAGCACCTGCGACACACCTCGACGTGGGTTTTGTCTTTGCTTCGTTGGCTCGAAACAAGCCGAGAGAGCGAGCGAATGAGGGTGTAGTGGTGTTGTGTCTCGTCCTTGATGAGCAGGAGGTTGATTTCTCGTGCCTCGTTGTTGTTGCTCATGTTGCTCACTCGGATGGGGTGGACCTCATGTTTGTTCTCGGTGAGACCGTAAACATTGATGGCTAATTGCAGGCCCAACAAGTCACGAGCACGAACCTCAAACTTGCGAATATGCGAGACTTCTACAGGGTAGGCAATCCCGGCCATTGCATCCTCCAGTTCCGACTCATACTGCGTGTAGTGGTTAACACGGTACGAGTGGTTTTTCCAGTGAACAGGGTGCAATGCTGCCAGCACCGACCAGAGGAAGCATTTGGTGTCTTTGTTCCGAATATTGAGAACAGCTTTTCTTGCTTTAACCTCGGATGGCAGGGCAATATAGCTAGACCCTGCCAGTGGCAGGAATTTGTTAAGTTTCAGAGTAAGTTTGTGGGGGTCGCCACACAGCGAACCGCCCGAGCCTTCAGCCTGATGCTCCTCGTGCTTTGCCACAAGCTCCTCAACAAACTTGTTGTAGATGCTGTCGAGGTCAGTGACATCTGCCTGATGCAGTGTTTTTGCTTTTGTGGCATGGAAGAATTTATATATTTTATCAGACGGTTTCTTATACTTGCAGCGTAGCACAGCATAGAATTTAGTGGAGTGTGTAGCCAATGCATCGTTGAGGATGGATATTATCTTAGCTCGCTCGCTCTCCAGAAAACTACGCACATCGCAGAAGCTGTCTGATGTTATGTTAAAGTCTTCTAATAAATGCTCAAACGCAAATCGGTCTGCTTTCTTCGCCAGCTTGACGCGTTTGGCAGGTGGCGATGCATCGAGGGAGGTTACTTCTACCTTTCGCTTGGAAGGTTGCGGTAGAGATGTTCCAGTGCTCTTGCAAGTAAGCTGGTGTCGCTTGAAGTTGGCAATAGAAATATTTTTTCCACACTTAGAGCACAGTTTGGTCGCACGTATTCGCTTTTCCGGCACACAAGTACGACAGTGTCTTTGAAAATGTTTACTTGACACAGCAGTTTGGCACGTAGGGCAATTTTTTACAGAACGCATAATGCAGAGATTTTTTGGGGGTATGTTATTTAATATCCAATGCTGTGCAATGCAAAATATAATTGTTCACTTTTTTTTAACTATTCTCTATGACCTTACTTGGTTTTTTTTTCGCCAAATTATATGCTTCTAGTCTCCTATACAATACAATATACGTACAATATTGTCAACAGTATCATATTTGAGCAAGTCGCTTGTCACCTAAACACTACAGCTGACAGGTTGGTAAAATCTGACATGAAAGCAGATAATACACTTAAGTCTTATTTATATGTAATTTTCACGGGCATACAATATTGTCAACAGTATCATATTTGAGCAAGTCGCTTGTCACCTAAACACTACAGCTGACAGGTTGGTAAAATCTGACATGAAAGCAGATAATACACTTAAGTCTTATTTATATGTAATTTTCACGGGCATACAATATTGTCAACAGTATCATATTTGAGCAAGTCGCTTGTCACCTAAACACTACAGCTGACAGGTTGGTAAAATCTGACATGAAAGCAGATAATACACTTAAGTCTTATTTATATGTAATTTTCACGGGCATACAATATTGTCAACAGTATCATATTTGAGCAAGTCGCTTGTCACCTAAACACTACAGCTGACAGGTTGGTAAAATCTGACATGAAAGCAGATAATACACTTAAGTCTTATTTATATGTAATTTTCACGGGCATACAATATTGTCAACAGTATCATATTTGAGCAAGTCGCTTGTCACCTAAACACTACAGCTGACAGGTTGGTAAAATCTGACATGAAAGCAGATAATACACTTAAGTCTTATTTATATATAATTTTTACGGGCGTACAATATTGTCAAAAGCGTCATATTTGAGCAAGTCGCTTGTCACCTAAACACTGCAGCTCACGGATTGGTAAAATTTCACATCAAAGCAGATAATACGCTTAAGTCTTATTTATATATAATTTTTACGGGCGTACAATATTGTCAACAGTATCATATTTGACCAGGTCGCTTGTCACCTAAACACTGCAGCTGACAGGTTGGTAAAATTTCACATCAAAGCAGATAATACGTTTAAGTCTTATTTATATATAATTTTTACGGGCGTACAATATTGTCAAAAGCGTCATATTTGAGCAAGTCGCTTGTCATCTAAACACTACAGCTGACAGGTTGGTAAAATCTGACATGAAAGTAGATAATACGCTTAAGTCTTATTTATATATAATTTTTACGGGTGTACAATATTGTCAAGAGCGTCATATTTGAGCAAGTCGCTTGTCATCTAAACACTACAGCTGACAGGTTGGTAAAATTTCACATCAAAGCAGATAATACGCTTAAGTCTTATTTATATATAATTTTTACGGGCGTACAATATTGTCAACAGTATCATATTTGACCAGGTCGCTTGTCACCTAAACACTGCAGCTGACAGGTTGGTAAAATTTCACATCAAAGCAGATAATACGTTTAAGTCTTATTTATATATAATTTTTACGGGCGTACAATATTGTCAAAAGCGTCATATTTGAGCAAGTCGCTTGTCATCTAAACACTACAGCTGACAGGTTGGTAAAATCTGACATGAAAGTAGATAATACGCTTAAGTCTTATTTATATATAATTTTTACGGGTGTACAATATTGTCAAGAGCGTCATATTTGAGCAAGTCGCTTGTCACCTAAACACTACAGCTGACAGGTTGGTAAAATCTGAAATGAAAGCAGATAATACGCTTAAGTCTTATTTATATATAATTTTTACGGGTGTACAATATTGTCAAGAGCGTCAGTTTCCGTAGAGCTCTCTTTTTCCATCTTCCCTCTATACAGAATCGACGGCTTCCCGATTTTCATCACGTAGTTCCTTTTTCATTCAATAGATGGCAGAGGTTGTATGATCTTTCAAATCTATGACGCGTATGTTTGCGCTGCTAAGTTTTTCATACCATTTCAAGCGTGTTTTGTTCAGTAATTTTTCATGTAAACAAGCCTTCATTTGTTACGTCTTGCAAACATGTTGCATAAAAATGTTGTAGAAAATTCTGCAATTGAAAAGTTGCTTTTCGATATAGCTCGGCCACAAGGAAAAAAACCTTCCATCCAAAGCGTTCGCGCAACTTCCCTGCTGTTATCGGTGTTCGGGGCAGTGTTGCCAGGTCAGATTTGAAAAATTCGGGAGATTGTTCCTTGGGAAACCAGAAGATCTGCTACAAAATCCGATGATCTAATAGTAGCGGATGAACGATGTTCTTGGGGGCGGAGGGGCGGCATAGTCGTGCGCACTGGGGGGGGGGGGGGCAAGGGGAGTGGCGCGCATTGTTTACAGTGTAAACGTCACAGATACTTTTGTAACAATGGTGCTGAACCCAGCACCCTGTGTTTGGCGATAATATACCGAAGATCTCCATTTCAGGAGTGGATATGTTTCAAACAAAAGAAAGTAAACCGCCCGAAGGAACCGACCAACATCTTTCATCTCTTCTGCATTTTCCGGTTAGAGGGTGCGTAGAAAACACCCTCAAATTTGCCCTTTCTCAGCACCGACACAACGGGTTTGCGATGCCTCTATTATCGCGAGGAATTTTTATGACAGGAAATGGTAGAAAGTTGTGTTCACAGATGAAGTTAACGTGCCGCCTTTCGTTGTCGGTGATTTTCCACAATCTTTCAAGTCGAAAGCTAACAATAACAAATCAATTTGCCTTCTGCTGGTGTTCGGTGTACAGCTATCGATAGGGGTGGGCACGCGTCCTGCACCATAATGAGAAAATGCATTACGTATGTGAAATATATTTGGTGAATTAGACAGCATGTCTTCCTCAATAATTCAAGATAGCAACGCTTATGCTAGGGTGCCACCCATCCTCCCCATCTGCTAGAAATACACCCACAAACACATACATGTATAACATAATTTGCCCACGCTACGAAGTCAGTGTTTCTAGCTCGTAAGGCAAGGACGTTTCACTGTGTTTGTGTCACATCATCCATTTCATGAGTTTTTCATTCATCCATATTGTCGTACTTGCCCGTAGAGGCACAAAAGCAACGTAAAATAACTAAAATTGAAATAGATTTTCGGGTGGGATAAAATACAACCATCTAAAAATAGTAATGTAGTAATAGTAATAACATAATGTCCTAGCACAATTGAGTAGCGTTTGTCATAATTTCACAGTTCAAACAGCACTTTTCACGGCTGAGTGGAGTTCCACTCCACATCTGCCCTCCATGTTCAAGTAAGATGAGCAGGAAACGTGTTTTTAAGCTGGCCGTTGGAGGTTCCATAGCAATAGTTTATTAAGGAATTCTCCCGAGAAATCAATAGGCCTGGCAACGCTGACGTGAGCCAGCGCGAATGTTGCTTTCCCGCACCCGCCGGCGCAATGTGCTTCTGCGCAGGTTTTTTTGCTTGTGGTTCCACTATAGCAATGAAGAGGAAAATATGGATTTTGAAAGTGGAGGTGAACACGGGGGTTCATTTTGTGTTAGTGAAACTAAAAAATGTAGTGAAAGTAAGGAAGAAATGGCTGTGGCAGGAAAAATATAAAAAATTGAGAAATGGAAATAAAATGCAAAAGTGTGTGTGATCAAATTTATTAGGTGAGTTTCTAATTATCTTTCAAGTAAACTGCATATGTGCAAATTTATTACTGTACTTCCACTTCAATATATAAAATTGCTTGAATAGTTTTCACAATATTTGACATCTTGTCTTGCAGTGCAACCTTCACGGGAGATAGCCAAATTTAAATAGTATTTCATGGCAAAAAAAATTGCCATTTAAGGTATGCGAATGGGTTAATATGGATATTGTCACACATTCCTCTTATTTTATACTGTTGTAAATGGAAAAGATTATGTACGGTAAATGTTTTGTATATTATAGGGAAAAAAATGCAAAATATCCCCCAATTTTAATTCGATCCACCTCTGAATCGAATTTTTACATATTCTCACGCCGCCATATGTTGTTCTATTTTGCTTCTTTTACTTGCCTTGCTTAATTAACTCTCGCTAATTAGCATTTTTTTGGAAGAAGTCAACTAGAACAACATATGGCGGTATGAGAAATATGCAAATTAAAGAATATTTTAGTAATATAAGGGCCCTAGCAATTAGCTTCGTCGACTAAGAGTACTCTTTTAAACGTCTTCAGCTAGATCGTGTTACTACGCGAGGACGTTTAAAATGCTTGGGTGTTGAAAAAAGTTTGACCTACTTTTTATTTCTATTGTTTGCTAATACATGGCGCTGATAGTACCTCCTTTCTCCTTTCTCCTCTGCTGTATGACAAATAGCACAAACATAAAATCAAGATTTTGGAGAGCAAAACATAAAATTTGCATGCATCTGATGTCGAACTAGAAACTTTATCTTTCCGGGAGTCAACATTATTTTTTTACTCAGTCGTCATATAACATGAACACACGCAAACATTCACATGTGCTTTTATTATTTTGTGTTCGGTAAGTACAAGTATATTCTTACATAAATTATTGTTTAATTTAATAAATTGTAAACTCGAAGCCTGCTATACTAACACTCCTGTGTTTCATTATACAGCTCACAGGTTGAATTGAAAGCGAATGTTGCGTGCATACGGAAATAACACAGAAAAAAAAAGCGGATGGAAGCAATTTAAAATCAGTGGAGCAAGGTTAGTATTACGAGAACGTAAAAAAACATGTGCTTTCATTGTTGTCCGAATTCGCGGCAGACGTGGAGTTGGAGGGGAGAGCAGAGAGGCGCGACAGATGCACGCTTGAACTCGCCGTGACCCTGCGCTTGGCAGCCATATTCTTACTTTCACTTTGTACAGACAACATTTACTGATTAGACGATGTAAAACTCAATGATACTTTAACAGTTTATCGATAATACTGAATGTAGAAAAATTGTAAATAATGAAGTAGCACGTTACATTTTTAATATAACTAGTAAATAGGTGAAAATCATTGTGACGTTTGTTTGGCGTCTACCTTCTGCTTCCGCACTGTGCGCCTGCGCCCCAGGGCGCGGTGGGTGAAGTTCGGGCTGACACCTGGCGAGAAAAGTGACAACCGTACTACAAGGGGACATGCAGATTCGGACGACTTGGACGTGACTTCGACGGCACTCGAGAGCAACGGGAGAGAACAGTACGGAGCGCTTGCCAATCCGGACACGGCCTAAGTTGTACAATTAGGTACAAGTATTGTACAATTAGGTACAAATTGTTGTACAATTATTTCCCCCAGTTGCCCAGTTGGAGTTGATTTGTACTCACAGTGCTTACTCATGTATTTTGTTTAATATTTTATTTCAAATTCACTGTCAGAAACTAGTGTTGCCAGTTCCTGGATGTAGGTTTACCTACTCTGTTGGTTGTCACTGTCAAGCTTCCAGTATTCGTACAGCATAAAAAGCCATAACCCCCCTCTCAAAATATATTCATTGTATACGCCAAGATGCTCAATAGCCTAGCAACACATCATCAAAAAACATGCCAAGAGGACCCAGTGGGTTTATAAGTCAGTGTTGCCACTATTTGTAGGTTAGCTTAGCCAGTGAAAGATCATATACTAGAATTTTCTTCGGATGGGTTCGCAAATATAAAAGGGGACAATGGGCCCCCCTCATAAAAAGCTACAGTGGGCCCACAGTGTCGCCAACTCTGCGCCCCCCAACAGTGTTGCCAGACATAGGTACATGGGCCCCTCAGGCCCTTTGATGAAAATTTACAGTGAACCCAACAACACTGTCAGAAAATCTACGGCAATATTGCCAGATGTAAACAGAGGGCAATAGACCCCCCTCATAAAAAGCTACAGTGGGCCCACAGTGTTGCCAACTCTGTCCTCAACAGTGTTGGCAGACATAGGTACATGGGCCCCTCAGGTCCTTTAATAAAGTTTACAGTGAACCCAACAACACTGTCTACGGCAGTGTTGCCAGATGTAAACAGGGCAATAAACCCCCCTTATAAAAGGCTACAGTGGGCCCACAGTGTTGCCAACTCTGTCTACGGCAGTGTTGCCAGACATGAAAAGCTACAGTAAGAGCCCACAGTGTTGCCAACTCTGCCCTCAAATACATCATAAAAGGCTTCAAAATATCAGTTGGTGAAATTTTCGTGGGGTGAGTTGGCAACACTGAGCCCCACATGATGATTCGAGCCCCAAATGAGGGCTTAGAACCCGGACACTACCACTACTTATATACTGGCGTAACATACACACACTGGGCAAGGAGAGCCGGCAACAAACACACACTGCCGTAAAAGAGAGAGAGAGAGGGATGGATGGATGGCAACACAGTATGTGTATGCGTGTGTGTGTGTGTGTGTGTGTGTGTGTGTAATATGTAGCATTATTAACTAGAGAGTGTTGGCAAACCACCTGCAACTAAAAAAAAAGAGATATGCCAACGTTGCTGTAAGATGAAGAGAGAGAGAGATTTAAAAGACCTATAGCTGGCAACAGTGGTGTACGATGTCCTCCCTCTTCTGTGCAATATGACATTATGATGTTACTGTAGTTTTTGACGAGGATTACGAGTTAACTAAAAAACCTGCAACTAGAGAGAGTTGCCAGCACACACACACTGTTGTAAGAGAGATAGATGACTGGGGGCAGTATTTCTGGCTATTCACAGTGGCGAATGTACTTCCTGTTTTTTCAAAAGCTAACAATAATAATGGAATTTCATGCTGACGCATTTATTTCGTTCAAAAATTCGTGTTCAGCACAGATGATGCTATGTAATTTTCACATCAGCTCAGCTAACTGTTGAGAAATAATGACGTCAGGTAACAGCATTGGTGGGGGTGATGTGATGAATTTACGAAAGTAGGAAAATGACATTGCTAAAAATTGAACTATAGAACTATTTTCTAGAGCGGATTTCTACTAGTCCACGTTGTTAACCTACATATTACTCCTCGACTAATAAAACTAGAAGCTCGAGGGCATCAGGTCCTATTTTTATTGTGAGCTGCAAGGAGAACATTGTGATTGTGATTGAAATTAACTAGCGTGAGTAAATTTGTTTGTTAGCTTGCATGAGTTGGCTTTGTGTTATATAAATAGGTAGTGTTGCTTCTGTGAGTTGATTCTGTAATAGCCAAACAGATGTAAAGGAATTGTAGATAAAAGGTAAAACTCTCTACAAAAGCCAAACAGTTCTTAAGCATATTGTGGAAGGAATATATACTCGCAAAGCACGCAAAAAGAGAGAGAGAAAGTATACAAGTTTTGAGTGTGTTGCATGTATCTCTCTTCTTTTTTTTCTTGTTTTTTTTTCATATATATATATATATATATATATATATATATATATATATATATATATATATATATATTATTACATATTACTATATACATCAAGCATATGCAAAATAGCAATATGCGGGGTGTAAGAGGGCGACCTTCTGGTAAGGCACCCCAAGAGTCAACCTCACTTCCACCTAGTACACCCTGGACTGTAGAGTAACGAGGCTCTGGCGACTGGCAGACCAGTATAATTTTGCGTGAATTTGTTATATGCATCAAGCATACACAAATATAGCAATATGCGGGGTGTAAGAGGGCGACCTTCTGGTAAGGCGCCCAACAGTTAACCTCACTTCCACGTAGTACACCCTGGACTGTAGAGTAACGAGGCTCTGGCGTCTGGCAGACCAGTATAATTTTGCGTGTGTTAGCCTGTTTTTTTTGTGCGTTTGATATTTAGTGGAGGTACATAGTGTTTCGAATTTTATTATTATTTAGTTTTATACACAGAAAAGATATTAAACATAAAATTAAATAAAAATATATCTAATTATGTTTTTTTATGACAACAAGCATTCACAAAAAAAAATAGCAATAATGTGGTTTAAAGTTTTTTAACGTAATTGCTACGTAAACAAAATGGCCGACCTGCAATGAGTGTGTCAAAGTTTTTTTTTAAGCCTAATTGCTACGTAAACAAAATGGCCGACTTGCAATGACTGTGTCAAATATGAATAGATTGAGAGATGGAAAGAGAAGTTAAATATGCTTAAATAAAGTGCTCCTCTGTGCATAGCACCTTACCATAAAAGCATATAGGAAGACTGCCATGTCGATGCATGAAACTTAAATATACATATAAAATTAAAATATTTGGTGCTGACCACATCACACATTGCTGACTTTGCATTGTACTTTCCTATATTCACATATGCACAGTAAGGCTAATCGGGACTAGGCCTACAGTTTTTTTTAAAGTAGGATCCGAACCACTATATATTTTTATCGGGTTCGAACCTGGGACCTCTTGATTACAAGGCAACAACACAACCACAGCACTATCGAACCCTAGTAAATATGTAGGAAAAACAACGGTATATACCGTGTCATTCTATAGAATGAAGGGATCTGAACCAGTTAACTGATGGGGTGATGTAAACTACTCATCATTCATCCTCTTGATGAGACCACTCGTCATAGACATGACGAGTTATTGCTTGGCATGCGAAAGGTACAAATTACACAAAAGGAATTAAACTACTGAAAAGACAATGGCAACTCGTTGGATTTTGTGAACCGTTGAACCTGTATCATGGCTGGGTGTAGGATAATTACCTGTCTAACTGAAGTCTCTGAGCTGAATGAAAATAGCGAAGTCCTCTGTAAGCTTCTAACTTGTTGACCAAAGCGTGCTTCCACTATCGACCTCCTGTCTTGCTGACCTCCTCTCTCTACCAACTCAATTCCCAAAGTCCAGTCACTTCCCAGCTTGTCTCACCTCTATATTCCCTGGCCATCGAGCTCTTCCTCGATGCCGAATCGCCGAATCGTGTTTATTATAATTGCTACCATGCAAACCGCTGACACCAAACCCAGAAGTATTACCTGCTTCCTGAATACTCAGGAGGTTTGCATGGCACAACACAATGCATTGTAAACATGCCTAAGAGGCTTGAGACAGCTGAGAAAAACAAGTGAATGCCCTGGTCAACATGAAGCGTTCAGAGAGACTTAAAAATAAACATACAATCTTAGGGATTGATACGTTCGCGCCCTCTAGGAAAAATTTTCTTCTTTGAAAATTTAAAAGTCAAATCGCAAAGCTTGACATGACTCATGACAATTCCATATATTTTCTTAAAAAACCCAAATATACAAAAGAAAATCCACCAAAACATACCTTCCCTTGTTTGCCGTAGCCTGAAGGAAAGAAAAAAAATTTTTATTCCCTAAACTCTATAATGGATAATACCCTTAATACTAACAAATTCGTATGTTTATACGATGTAAAAAACAATAATATATACTATTATAGGACTAGAAATCACAAAGGTTCGTGTCGTTAAGCGAAAAACTCTTAATGTACCACATTTTGTGCGTACGTACTGTTTATTATGTATAATTGCTCATCCATTTGCTCCGAGTCAAGAGTCTGTGATGCCTCGCCACGCGGTAACGACTCTGTGTGTTCCGCGAAGCTAACGGCTGGAGGGAACGTCTTGCAAGATGGAACGGAATTCACAATGTTTGTTTATATTGCCGCTCGATATAAACTCTTCAAACTAAAAAATACCTTGAAAAGGTGCACAAATAAGTATACGTAAGTAAGCATGTAAAACATTGTCACATCTCACTGTTTTGTCCGTGTGAAAGCCTGATTATATCAAAATGCGTATGTTTTACGAATTACGTAGCACTGCACTCCTAACATCGCCAAATATATAAACTTGCATGGCTGTGTTGCACATTCCAATGTATTATTATACAATATTCAAATGCATATAGTGAGTTACACTGAAAACTGTCGCTGGTAAAACTTAAGTATAGCGTTCAATTTTCTTTTCTACGTTTAAACTGTACACTGTATACACAACTATGGCGTGGTGAATACCTTTGTATGACTGCACACAAAATTAATAATCTTCCAAGTGACAAAACTATGTGCTTAAGTTCTAAATATCAAAAATGTTTTGCGAACAAATATGTCGCTTTCAATCTTCCGTGTTGGTGAGAAGAAAGAGAAAAAAAAATAACAATAATACCTGCATGCGACAGACATATGCATAAAATATTGGCACTAAAGCATGCTTTCTAAAATGTTCGAAAGTGCTATAATTATGTTATTTGTATTGCTTGCATGTCCATTTATTATTCGAAGTGCAAAATTTCATCGTAAAAAAAAAAATTATGCACTAATTAATGCTAACACTGGTCAATTGACACCACTGGTGCGTGTCGCTTCCTTGTAGTATGATGTACACTTGCATGCATATAAAACTAGTTCTTATGCATGACACAAAACTGAAAATGTATATAAGGACTATGGAAAAGTATTGTTTCCCATAATGCATGTTAAATAACCAAATAGATACACATGATAGGAGCTCGCATGTGTATGTGTAGAAACACTGTAGCACAATTCTGTAATTATTGTTTGTGACCAGAACTGCTGTTTGTAGAATATATGTTTTCTCTGCTTCCTCTTCTTTCTGGATTGCTTGTCGTCTTGACTGCATTGGGCAATGTAAAAATGTAGTAAATTACCCGTAGAACTTGGGAGATGGGGGAAAAGTTGTTGTTTGAACTGCAGTGTGGAGGGAAATTGTATCTAGCTCCATCACTAGGTGTTGTTGATAATGTGTAGTCTGTTATACTGGGAAATGTATGGTTGACTACATCCTTCCTGTAAAAAGGTAGTCTCTGTGTAGTAATTAGAAATGTCTGCATGTCTCCCTCAAATTGGTGGTGACGATTCTCTTCTTGAAATAGTGCTTAAAATGTCTGCATGTCTCCCTCGTAGAATGGTAATCAGTCTTTCTGCCTGGTAATAGACTGCCTGCGAATGTCCGTCACGAAAGATGCCCATGGATGGTGTAGGCATTGCTTGTCCATGGTGCTCCGTATAGACAGGTTAGGTTAAAAGGAAAAATTATGACAAAGAAAGGAAATTGCAATAGGATGGGTATATATAATTCAAGTATGCATGTACACAAAACCAACTAATTTCCACTGCCTTTTCTTTAAAATTAAATTAAATTGTCTCATCAAAAATAAAATATGATTAAAATAAATTGATAAAATAATTGCCATAACTCTTTGAAAATAAATAAGGAAAATTTAAATAAAATATCCAACCGTAATTAAAATATTAATGTCCATGATTAATGTGTTGCCTTAACCTATTAATTATTACTGTGCTGCTCTGAATTAATCTGTTTCGCAAGCTGATGATGCTTATAAAAATAATATCCTAAGGTTGCGGTTAATAACACATTCCAAATAACAAAAACTAATATAGACATAGGCAAAGGGTTTAGAATTAATTCCTGAAATGAAATGTTCTTACTAATTGATTGATTAAGTTGTTTTAAAGCAAGTTCAAGCGAAGTCCATTGGGGAATAGTGAAATCAGATAAATTCTTGGGAATATTAAGTAATAACTCAATTTCCTGCATTTTGACTTGTTCGAAAGCTAAAATTCTTGTGTGTAAAATTTGTTGATCCACAATAATCTGTGAAAAATCCTGATAATTAAAAAATAAAGATTCCCCTTCGTTAAGCTGAATTGATCTGTGCGTGTTCAAATTATTATTCAAATTCTGAATAACAATAAATTGACCTGAGCCTGATATTAAAATACCATTACGTGTCCTAATGAGCTGAAATGATTTATTGTCAGTAATAGATTTCACTTCAAAATTACAAAATGTAGAATTAATAAACAAAGGTAAGTGTTGCAAGCATGTTCTAAAGGCTGTTGAAAATTATAAAATAAATTATGTTGTGAACCCTTAAAATAAATATATAAAATGTGAGTTGCGCAAAGCAAGCTATTAGAGTGCTAAAAGTTGCTTTGACAAACCTCTAATGGCCTCCTAATAAACGATAGGCCGGTGCAATTTGCCGTGGTTCATTAATATGCAATGTAAGACAAAAATTTCAGTAAATGCTACTTCTGAGTTTCGTTGAAACTCCAGGTGGTCACAAAATATGGCATCAGGGAATTAAAAAGGTGAAATTCAAATTTGAAACACAATAAAAATAATAAAACTTTCTCAATTTCAAATTTCCTTTAAACAAAAGAAATTTAACCACTCAAGACTTCTTGAGTCCGCCGTATACCTTAAATCACTTGGTCGTGTAAACAGACCCGCCGCGGAAAAGGTATACTTGACCCATATAAGAATGGTGTGTCAATCCCTTAGGTATGTTCAAACAAAATAGATAGAGAATAGTTATGCAATATATTACAATATAAATACAAATTAATAGTTATTACCTACTGTACTAACATTAACACGAAGTTAATCAGTAAGAAGTAATGAATTTATAGCTGCATTGTCGAATAAGGTGCAAATTGGGTAAATAAACTAAATTTGCTAATAATAAATATTAATAATAATAATAAATTCCCAAATTATAACATTTGTGGTAAACCACACTGTTTAAATTAGGAAAGGCTAACGATGCCGTGGCGACTTTTGCTGCACATGCCTGTGCCAATCACCGAGGCTTAGCCTGGCATGTTGCTAAAAATCTTGATTACTCTAAGTGCATAAAGTGCTAAAATTGCCCTTTTGTAGAAATTTCCCTGATTTTATCAAAATTTCGTTTGACTTTATCCTGATTTAAACCAAATGTACGTCGATTTCCCAAAAAAACTTACTTACTATAAATATCTCTATGAAAAACGGGAAAATTTAGCGAGAAAAACGCAAAAAAATTCGTCTTGTTGTTCCTTTGAAAATTATTGGTCGTGATTAGTCTGAAGTGCATAAATGCGACGTTTTACGGAAAAATTTATCTATATGGAACAAAATATCCCTAACATTGTTTACACGAACTTCGTAAAAATCAAATTCTGATGGCTATATGCGTAACTAAACTGATCCCATAAAATTGTAACGGACGACCGCCACTGATGCGGGAAAAAAAAAAGAAATCCTATGGTAAGTGTTTTCTGACTTCCAGCGTGTTCAAAGTACTTGGAAGAGAGCTTGAGTGCGGAAAAGGAATTCGCTGATACCAGACATTCTAAATTGTGCAAGGTTGCATTTGTGGTCGCTGGACGCAACTGAAAATTTCTCTATGGCGATAACAAGAGCTCTGGCAAATTCGCTGCCGTGCTTGCCGACTTCGGGTACGTTCGGGTGTCGTCGGAGAGGTGGAGGGGAAAAGGTTACTGCTTCGAGCAGCGGGCATAGGAACGGAGAAGGAAAATGCAACGCCAGGATTCGTTGATACATGGAATGACGCGTAACTGTTTACAAAACTTTAACTTACTACGAACAAAGTCTAGTAAGCGCTGCGGGAGTTCGAAATAAAGTCAAGGACTTTGAAATGACGTAATAAATTGGATGGAAAGAAAAACTTCGTTGCGCTTGCGAGAGTGTGTTACTTGAACACTTCCGTCCTCGTAATAACAACAGTTGGGAAGCTGTTAGCCAACTAAATGACTAATAAACATTGCATAAGGTACACTCAAACATAAAAAATGAATTATACTTAAAATTTGAATCGTAATTAATATAAAATTCTAGTCGAACATGAGGTCGTAGAAAATATGGTCTGTAAACGAAACAACAGGTTCGGAAACCTGAAAATTTGGCTTACTTTCTGCTTTTAAAGTAACACTTGAAACTTTCTCGATTTTTACGGGTGACTGATTCGCAAATGTCTCTTTAACTTTTACAACTGGCTGAACACAGGATGAAATAAACAATTCACTTTCCATTTTGCAACTGTTTTGAACAAAATTAGGACCCTTGCTTACGGCAAATTTTTGAACTCTATCTTTAACGGATAAAATATTCTTCGGCACATCTATACTGTCGTCTTTAGTGACTAAACTATTTCTGGATAAATCTTGAACTTCTTGTTGTACCCTAGGTTGAATAATAATGGACTGAGGGAGTGGAGGAGGAATTGGCGGGTGACTCGTTTTTAATGGTACCACTTCAACAATCGGTGCAACATCGTCGTAAATCTGATCAATGGGCGGTGAATCATTAAGTTTGCTTAACGGTAATGCGTTGGTACACTCATGAGTAGTGGGAAATATGATATTACTGGCTCAGGAAAGTATGAACCCCCCTCAAGCAGATTTGCTTACACTTAAAACTAGCTCAACATGCCCATATGAGTTTTTTTGCTCAAGTGTGGAACCCCCTCTAATCCAAGATTTTTGTAAAAAAGCCCTCATGGACTCCATCAGAAAGTATGACCCCCCTCAGATTGATGTGCCTATACTTACAAAAGGCACTTCCGTGAGATTGTTGTCCATAAACTTGTCAAAAATATGCTCCTCTTGATATTTTTTTGGCCACACCTAAAACTAGGCCACGACACCCACACCCACACACACCCACACCCACCCACACACACACACACACACACACCCACCCACACCCACACACACCCACACACACACACATACACATATTGACCTTGACCTTGACCTTGACCTTGACCTTGACCCCAACCTTGACCTTGACCTTGACCTTGACCTTGACCCCAACCTTGACCTTGACCTTGACCTTGACCTTGACCACACCCACCCACATACACACCCACACCCACCCCCACATACACACATACACATACACACACATACACATACATACACACACACACACACACACACACACACACACAGCACACACACACACACATGCACTAGGTATACACACTAGGTATACACAGCACAGTGTTGAATCCAACTGATCCAGTATAGAGTTTTGATTTGAATCCCAAGAAATTGTATATAATAAACAACAACAGAAATTCCATAGCCATACACACACACATGCACTAGGTATACACACTAGGTATACACAGCACAGTGTTGAATCCAACTGATCCAGTATAGAGTTTTGATTTGAATCCCAAGAAATTGTATATAATAAACAACAACAGAAATTCCATAGCCATACACACACACATGCACTAGGTATACACACTAGGTATACACAGCACAGTGTTGAATCCAACTGATCCAGTATAGAGTTTTGATTTGAATCCCAAGAAATTGTATATAATAAACAACAAGAAAAATGCCGAATCAAAAATATTGTGACCAATGCAATAAGAATATATCCAGCCCCAATTGGGCCAAGCACCAAAAGATTTGTGACCCAGACAAATACAGAACCCCCACAAAAATATGCCCCAAATGCCATAAAAAATACAGCATGCAATACTTCACATATACACATAAAGATACTTGTTCCGCACAGTCATCACCATTGCCCCTACAACCATCCACATCTGGTCTGAAAAGGAAGCATGAAGTACCTCTTAATGCCAGAGCAGCAAAACAGCCATGCTTTGCACCTATCCATAGCAGTTTTAATGCCCAACTTAGAGATTATCGGTTTGTATCAGAGCCAAGATGTGGTATTGAGAATTTTTTGAACAATATAAATCCTGATGTCCAGGCAATTCTAAATGCACAAAATGGCTCTTATAAGCTGTCCCTCAAATTGTATACTCAATATAAGAAACCAAATGGCACAAAATTTACACAGCCCCACATGACAGAAACTGTACCGGTATATTCAAATGCAAATTCAGACCCAATAATAAGCAGTTTAATAGAACAATTAAATATTAAACACTCTGAATTTGCAGCAAAAGAGTCTGGATGGAGCCTATGTGGCTCTCCACACAGGTTATATGTTAATATTTCTGAATTCAGCCCATTACAAGGATCTACATATCTGCCATTACCTGCCAATATTAAAAACAAACACGCCGTGGTTAATATTGAAAATAATGATGAGAAATGCTTTTTGTGGTGTATTTTAGCTGCTTTGTATCCAGTTTCAAGAAATTCTCAGAGAATAAGTTATTACAAACAACATGAACATGATTTTGACGATGCAATGGAGGGTTTGGAATATCCAATGTCTCTTCAGAATATTGATAAATTTGAAAAAAAGGCCAGGGATATCAATAGCAAACAATTATCTATTAATGTATATATTTGTTCCAGTGGCAATTGCTTGATAGAACCTCTCAGAATCAGTACAATTGATGATGATTTTGCTATTCCAATTGATTTGCTCTTAATTGAAGGGGATGGCAAATATCATTACACTCTGATACATAATCTTGAAGCTTTAGTGAGAACACAACTAGACAAATCTAATAGAATATTCAAGTTGTGCAGAAGATGTTTACGTGTATTTGATGGTCAAAAAACAACAAAAAAAGTTCCTGAATGTAATACAGAAATTGCCAAAAACAAGTTAATTGAGCATCTGAAATATTGTGGCAATCATAAACCTGTTCATATGGTGATGCCCAATCCAAGTGAAAATTGCAAATTCAAAAAGTTTGAAGCCTTGTTGGAACACCCAGCATATATTGTCTATGATTTGGAATCAAACCTCAAATCTCTTTCATTCTGTAATCCAGATCCTGAAGAATCCTCAATTACACCATACCAGCTACATGAACCTTCCAGCTTTTGTTATGTGGTTGTACAGGATGGTGTTGTTACTAAAGAATATTCATACATGGGGCCAGATGCCATCAAAATATTTGCACATAAAATAGAAAATGAGTGCCGTGACATAGCATCTAATATTTTATTAAAATCAAAACCCATGCTGCCCTTAACAGAGAAACAGATTGAAGATTTCAACAATGCAGAAAAATGCCCACTATGTGATTGTGAATTTTCAGATACAAATATCAAGGTGAAACACCATTCTCATACAGATGGTCGATATAAACAGGCCCTGTGTAATAGCTGTAATATTAAGATCAAGAGACCAAGATTTGTCCCCATATTTTGCCATGGAGCATCCAATTATGATTTCCATCATCTCATCAGGTACGAGGGGTTTGAGAAACAGAATTTAAATATTTTAGCTGAAAATGATGAAAAATATATATCTATTAGCAAAACAATTAAAGTTAATGGAACTCCTATTCACATGAGATTTCTTGATTCTTACAGATTTTTATCTGCTAGCCTGGCTACACTGGCCACTCAATTATCTGATGATCAATTCAAAATCACATGTGCCATGTTTCCAAATCTGGACCTGAAATTAATTAGGCGAAAAGGTGTATATCCATATGATTATGTTACAGATTTTTCTAAATTTGATGAGTGTTCTCTGCCACCACAAGAAGAGTTTTACAGCAAAATCAGAGGATCTGGAATCACTGATGATGATTATCACCATGCCCAATTGATGTGGAACAATTTAAAATGCCGGACATTTCGTGATTATCACATGGCATATTTGAAACTTGATGTGACCCTCTTAGCTGATATACTTCAAGCATTCAGAAAATCATCAATGCAAAATTATGGACTGGACCCAGTGTATTTTTACAGTGCCCCGGGCCTAGCATGGTCTGCAATGTTTTTAAACACCAAAATGCCATTGGATCTGATCCAAGATCCAGATATGTATCTGTTTATGGAGCAAGGTATAAGAGGAGGCATGGTACAATGTTCTCAGAGATACGCCAGAGCAAATAACAAATATATGCCTGATTATAATCCAGCACTGCCATCAAATTATATAGTGTATGTAGATGCCAATAGCCTCTATGGTCATGCCATGATGCAAAAACTGCCATATGCAGGGCTTGAATGGGTTGAAGATTTCAATATTGAGGATCTTCAGAACTATGATGACAGAGAACATGGCCTAATCTTAGAGGTTGATCTGATATTTCCAGATCATTTACATAACAAATTTTCTGATCTGCCCCCAATTCCCGAGGTTCAGTGCTCACCTGGCTCTAAACAGAAGAAGCTCATGATGACTCTGGAGCCAAAACAGGGTTGTGTCATATATTACAAAAACCTCCAGTTCCTGATGAAACATGGTGTTCAAGTAACCAAAGTTGGAAAAGTTTTGAGGTTTAGGCACTCAAGATGGTTGAAACCATACATTGATACAAACACAAAGCTTCGAACATCTGCAAAGAGCGAATTTGATAAGACCTTGTTTAAATTGATGGTAAATTCTGTATATGGCAAAACAATTGAAAATGTCAGAAAACATACCGATGTTAAAATAATTACTGACCCCAGCCTGAGCAAAAAATTGGTTGCAAAGCCTAATTTCAATTACAGAAGAATTTATAATGAAGATATGGCACTTTTCAACATGAAAAAAACAAGGATTAAGTTTGATAAACCTATTTATGTAGGGGCTGCAATATTAGAATTGTCCAAATTACATATGTTAACACTATATTATGATGTGTTGAAACCTTTTTATGGTGATAATGTAAAATTGATGTACATGGACACGGATAGTTTTATTCTTGATATTAAAACAGAAGATGTTTATAAAGATATGACCCAGCCTGAATTGTTTCAATACTTTGATACCAGTGAACATAAAAAGATTCAACACCACCACAACAAAAAAGTGCCTGGCAAGTTAAAAGATGAGACACTTGGTGATGTTATTGTGGAATTTGCTGTGTTAAGTGCCAAGATGTACAGTTTTAAAACATGTAATGCTGTTGTCAAAAAGGCCAAGGGCATTGGCAGAGTTACTGTTGACAAAGAGCTTGAATTTGAAGATTATAAAAATTGCCTCAAATCATGTAGCACAATCAAAACATCAGAATCCAGAATTCAGAGTGTGGATCACTTATTGACTTCAAATGTTGTAAGAAAAGTGGCTCTGGACCCACATGATGATAAGAGATGCATTTTGTCATGTGGCATACATACTCTACCATGGGGGCATTGTGATTTGAAAAATGGCAATCAATGCCCAATTACAGAGCATGATTTGAAATAAATAAACATGCCTATGAACTTATTTGGGTTCAAAAAACGGGGTATTATGGACCTGCCAACACCACAACCCTCTCCTGATATACAGTCTAAACTGAGTGGCTTCTTAATTATTCATCTGAACAGCATACTTACAGATGTTGATGATGAAACAGGTAAAACATTGTACATATTTAACAATAATTTAAATCATTACCAATTACCTGTAGGTGGTCAATTACAATTTATTACAACTCCCGAGGGTAATGTCAAGATTTCAGTAGGGAGAAATATTTACAGAATTAAGCACTCAAACATGGTTTCTGGCACTGTTTATACTGTTTCTGCTGGTGACTGCTTATATATTGAGGTCCCTGGATCTTATGACAAGCTTATACCCTTTTTTATAGAATTAAGAATCAGATACTCTATAATAAATAACTACTAAACAAAATGCCTAATGATATTTTTGGCCATACAAGACATGAAGATCACAGTGATGAGATTTTGATGCTTGATGTCAGAGTCAAGAAATTAAGAAGTGATTTACAAGCTTTACAAACCACACTCAATGCCAGTCTTCAATTAGAAATTACAAATTTACAATCACAATGCATGGACCCTCTTCTTAAAATTGATTCTGAACTTAAACTGCTGCTTCAGAAATATACTGACCTGGCGACATTAGATAATTTTCAAAGTTTAGAAGAAGCAGTTGCAGCTCTTCAAGCCAAATTTAAGACCCAGGCTATTAACTCTGAGCAATTGAAACAGCAATTGGAAGAGCAGATAAATAATGTCCAGGCACAGCTCCAAACAATTGTCAAAAGCATAAAATCACAAGAAGATTTTGATCTCGTGATTTCCACTCTAAAGGAACAGATTCAGTCACTCCAAATACCTAATCTGGACCCTCTGAACAATGCCATAGCCGAGGTTAAAGAAAAAATTGAGACACTTGAAAATTTTATGAACAATTTGCCATCTTCTGATGCTTTGAATGCAATAACTCGGAGTGTGGCAAATATTAAGCTGCAACTTGAAACATATGAAGATTTTGGAAAAATTCAAAGTTCCATAACCCATCTTGAAGGTACAATAGCAGCAGTGCAAAGTGATTTGGCAAATGTACTAGAATCCAGATTGCCCGGGATTGTAGATACCCTTGTCAGTGTCCAGCACCAAATCACAAAGCTTGAAAACCTCAACACTGAATCTGAACTGTCTCATTTTCATCACTTGATAGATGATATCCAAACAAAACTTGAAATTTTACAACAATCCACACCCTCTCAGGCAGATATAGCCCTGCTCCAAAATGCTATGCAAAATGTGGCTGATGCTTCTGAATTACACAATGTAAAATTGGCACTTGAATTTTTGCAAAATACAGTATCAAATTTGCCCACATCACAGGAACTTAAAAATATAAAAAGGGCAGTGAACAGGATATTAAAATCAGAAGATATCAAGAATATCCAGGCAGAGATCAAACATCTCACACAGACAGTGGCCACTCTTCCAACAAATCAACATATTAATGAACTGCATGCCCTGTTTGAGGATATCAGAAGGCAGGTCCATGATCTTACTGCTCAAAATTCAAAATTGGCAGTTGTTGAAAATTTGCAACAAATTGTTGCTAATATCAAGCAACAGCTAGGGACCATGGAATCCAATCAAGCAAATGCTCTGTCTGTTTTTGCCACCCAGCTTCAAGAAATTGTGCAGCAATACAAGAAACTTGCTGTGGACATAAGAATCAAGCCTGGGCACGATGAGATTGTTAGGACCATTAATGAGCACCTTGAATCTGTAACAAGCAGATTGCTCACAGCAGAAAAAGAAATAACTGGCATAATTGAGAATCCTAAACATACAGTAATTCTTGAATTGTACAGCATCCCCAACAAAGAATATGATTCTCCATTTACACCAGGTGGCAAAATATATATGCTGTCCCCTGCACAATTTTATTACCAATTTTTTGTTGGGGGCACACTGAGACCAATCAAGATCAAATATTGGCTTCAGCCACAGGCACACCACTACCCTACCTTATCAATAACAAATGCTGACAACAAAGTAAAAATCAGCAGTGTAGAATTAGAGGATTTTACAGACCCCAATACATTAGAAACATCTTATGTAGAAGATGATGGCACTTTGGAATTTAAAATACAGATAGGGGACAAATTATATTTAGAAAATCCTGCAGTATCAGCTGCTGAACACCCCATAGTTGCAATATTCTTGTTTACATATCATGTCTAGACAAATTATTGTTGATGAATTACACAGACAGGCCCGACATAATTTTAAGAGACTGCCAGTAGTCACAAAGGGCATAGATGATTTATGGCAGAGCGACTTGATTGAGATGGCAAGTGGGGGGTTGAAAAACTTAGACAAAATCAACAAGGGCTACAAGTATCTACTCACTGTAATAGACACATTTTCAAAATTTGCCTGGGCTATGCCACTCAAATCCAAGACTGGAACATGTGTTACAGAAGCTTTTAGAACAATCATCAATCAGAGTGGAAGATCCCCACGCTATTTGCAAACAGATAATGGCAAAGAATTTTATAATTCAGTGTTTCAACAATTTATTAAAAGCCAGGCAATTAAACATTATTCGAGTTACAGTGATCTCAAGGCCTCAATTGTAGAGAGATTCAACAGAACCTTAAAAAATCTTATGTATAAACAATTTACCCTCCAAGGTAATTATAAATGGATTAATATTCTTCCAGAACTTCTACAAAAATATAACAACTCTGTCCATTCCACAATCAACATGAAACCCTCTGAAGTAATAAGCTCATCTGATGAGCAAAAATTGATCAGCACTGTATATTATCCTAGATATCGGCCAACAACAAGAAAGGCCAAATACAAGATTGGGGATCAAGTAAGAATCAGTAAATATAAGCACTTATTCAAGAGAGGCTTTACAAGAAACTGGAGCACAGAATTATTTACAGTGGTTCAGGTTAAACCCGGGACCCTTAACACTTATATAATAAAGGATCACCGAGGAGAAATTCTCAAAGGCAGGTTCTATGAACAAGAGCTCAGCAAAACTAAACAGCCTGACACATATCTCATAGAAAAAATCATCCGCAGAAAAGGCAACAAATTACTTGTCAAATGGCTGGGTCATCCGGAAAACAGCTGGATCGATGCAAACAAAATAATAATATGAACACCTGGGATGTTATAAAAAGGCTGCCAGAACCTGAACAGCAGAATAAGAGAAATGGCAAATTGCTACCTGATAATATTAGGTGTCTTATTGTTGGGCCATCTGCTTGTGGTAAAACTACAGTAATGGTTGATAATTTTTTATTGGCACCCAACTGGTTAGACTGGAAAAACAGGCACTTGTATGTCTTCTCTAAGAGCTTGGAACAATTAAAATATCAGCAGCTGATGAAGCTATATGATGGATTGGATATTGCCACTTTTGAACCAGATGTTAAGCCACTTGATGACTGTCTCGATAACTCTGTTGTTGTGTTTGATGACATTATACTGGATAATCAAAACAAGGTTAGAAATTTCTTTACACAGGGCCGGCACAAAAACATTGATTGCTTCTACCTGGCACAGACTTTTTCAAAAATACCCAAGCAGCTGATCCGAGACAACAGCAATTTTATATGTGTGTTTCATCAAGACCATACCAACCTCAAACACATACATGATGAATATGGAGGTGGGGACTTGAGCTACAATGATTTTTCCAAATTTTGCAGCAAGTGCTGGAACCAGGACAGTTATGGGTTTGTCACAATTGATATGACAAGAACACCCAATAGTGGCAAATACAGAAATAAAATCAACAATTTTCTAGACGTTGAAACATTTTCTAGACGTTGAGACGTATATAAATAAACATGAAAAGACCAATCATTGATGATCTTAAGTTAAGAGATTATCTTGTAAAAAGATTTAAGGGATGGAAATCAGAGAACCGTGGAATTTATGAAAAACACAAACAAACAGAACAGCCTGTAATTGATGCTATTAATAATTTAGGTAAGAATATCAAAACTGTTACAGAGCAGAATCAAAATTTGCTCACAGAGCTTGTACCTGTAGCTGCTAGGAACATATTAGATTATCCATTCACCCCACTTTCCAGTATTCATACACCTAGTCCTCCTAGAAGAATTGAGGCTAGTCAGGATCCTATTGAATTGGGTCTTCTTGCTCAAAAATATTTAACCACACCTAAAGACAATAAAGATGAGGTGTTTGGCTTATATGCTGACACAGAGCTTGATGGCAGCATCATACATAGAATTGGCAATTTCAGAGTAACGTTTATGGGAGATGATATAATTGTATATTCAGAATCTCGTCTCGGAGAAAAAGGTGCTTTTGTTAAGTATACCGGCACGCCTGGATTGTGGGAACTGATGACGAGGAAAAGGCCTGGCAGCTATACAGATCAAGATTATGAGGATTACAAAGAAATATTAATAAAATCAGATGCTCTATACCAGAACAATGATCCCACACAAAAAAGAGTCAAGTCGAGCAGTGGGGCAAAATACAACAATTTAATCAAGCCCATATGGTCACAAATCAAGACTGGCAGTGGAATCAAACAATACAACACCCTGCCCAAAGAATTTGTGTGGGTTGATGATGTCAGGAAACTTGTAGATAGGTTATTGGTGATAGCTGGGGAGGAAAATGCTGGGAACCACAATTTTTACAATGAAAAGGTTGGAATTATGGACATGATAAGCACAAAATTGTCTAATTTTATAGTGAATGATCCTAAGGGCATTGGATATCTCATAAAAATTATTAATACTCTACCCCCCAAATTTTGGAATATTTCTGAGGGTCGGGGTCTTGTTAATGACATTATAAACAAGCTGCCATTTGAACTACATATTCCAGGCTATCAGTATTGTGGTCCAGGCACAAAACTGGATCATAGATTAAACAGAGGGGATCCTGGTGTTAATCCTTTAGATGCTGCTTGTAGAGACCATGATATTGCATACAACACACATTCTGATCTTGACAAGAGACATGTTGCAGACAAGAAATTAGAAGAGGCTGCATTTGGCAGATTTGTAAGCAAAGATGCTTCTTTGAGTGAAAAAATAGCAGCATTGGGAACCACCATAGCTATGAGCACCAAACAAAAACTGGGGTGGGGGTTGTGAATATGTATATAATAAACCTACAATGAAGGCCAAGGGTGTTATGTATCAAGTACCTTATGCAGGTCTCAAATCTCTTAAAACTATTGACAGTCTTTTGACCAAAAAGCAGCGCAAGAAGAAAAATTCTTGTATTGCAAAGGGGCATGGTATGAAATTGTTGCTTAGTACCCCCCAATTAAAAAAATTACAGCAATCAAGAAAAAAATCACATGTGGGGGGATTTATATTTACCATCCCTGCCATCTTAGCTGCTCTCGGGGCTGTTGGGAGCTTGGCTGGGGGTTCAGCCGCCATAGCAAAAACAGTAATAGATGCCAAGAAAAATAGGGCAGAATTAGATGAGCAGAGGCGCCATAACCTGGCCATGGAGAAACAAGGCAAAGGTGTTAAGAGAGCCATGAATAAGTTTAAAAAAAACAAGAGCCGCTTACAAACCAAGATATTGAAACTTTAATCAAGCCACTGGGCATCAAACATTTTAGAGGTGTGTACATGTCTGATTCTTTACCAGAACAACCACTCAACAAAGAGTGTGGCATTGTTAATTTGGATGAGTACAAAAATCAGGGCACTCACTGGATCTGTTATCTTAAATATTTAAAAGATGAGGCATTTGTGTTTGATTCATTTGGAGGTGTTCCACCTGAAAATTTAATAAAATATCTAAATTCAGCTAATCTTTATTACAATAATGCCCGTGTTCAAAACTTCAAAGATGTTAATTGCGGACATTTGTGTTTATCTATTCTTAGATATATGTCTCAAATAAATAAACCATCAATTGAAAATTTTCAAAAAGCCTTGTGGTATCTGAAACATCATGGGGGTATTCCATCTCACCAGCCAAAATTCAATATTGAAACTCAAATTGCATGATGACATAGTGTATCCCAAAACAATAGCTCTCAGGGCATTTTATGGCATGTACCTGATCCCTAATATTACACACCACAACAATACAATTGCAGTTGGGGATGAAAAAATTGTCATTACTCCAGGGCAATATAATCTCTCCACTCTAAATGCTCAATTACCCAGAGGTGTAGTGTTAAGTCAAAATTCTGTCACTCACAGAGTAGAAATTGTATCTGCCACAGAAAGAGTGGATCTGGGTACTATAGGAGAGCTGTTGGGATTTGAGAACAACACAAAACTTGAAGCGGCCATCAAACACACTGCTATGAACATACCTAAATTCTTAGCCATAGAGACTCTCAATATTCACTGTAATGTGGCTGAGGGTATGATCACCAAATCAAATGGCATAGGCACTCACAAACAAACAGGCATCATTGCAACATTCAAGCCTAATTCTGAATTTATGGAGCCCATCATCTACAATCCATCCCCAACATTATATTTTCCTGTGTGTCATAACAGAATAGATTACATTGAATTGATGGTCACTAATGAAAAAGAAGAATTAGTTGATTTTGCTGGAGCCACAACAACTGCTATCATAGAGATTAATATTTAAATAAAAATACATACAATGGAAAATATTGAGAGTTATGAGCTTCAATCATTCCCTCCAAACAGGAGGACATTTGCAAATTTAAATCAACCCAACACAGAAATTGAGGTTGATCTTGATGTAGGGGATGGATTTATACACCCCCACAGAGCAGATCTATACATCAAATTTGATGTTGTAAAGCTCGATGGAACAGATTATCCGGCAAATTCAAATATAAGACTTGTAGACAATTTTGTGCCGCATCTGTTCTCTGAAATTGAGATCAGAAAGCATGGCGTTGTTATAAACAGAGTGGATTATCCCGGCATTACCTCCACAGCTTTGGCCACATTAAAATTATCCAAAACCGAGGCTTCATACTACAAAATAGGAGGATTCGAGGCTGGTGATAAGATATTATCTAAGAACCACACAGTGCTGTTCCCCATGCGCCTGTTGCCAGGATTCTTCTCTGATTACAAAGAAATTATGTGGAAGGGTGGTTTAAGAATCACATTTAGAAGAGCTGCAAATGATAACAATGCTTTGATGAGGTACAGTGCAATAAACCCTACAGGAGAAGCTCTGCCTGATACCTTACCAGATGCAGGCAAGTGCATTATTCAGACTATGGAGTTAAGAATCCCTGTTGTTGAGTATGAGGCCAGTTATGGTCTTAAATACAAAGCAGATATTCTAAAAAATCCACAAATTCCTCTACAATTTTATACATATCAATGCGTACAGAAGCCCGCATCTGGTACATATTATGAGTTTGATGCTACAAATTCATTCTCCAGTATACAATATGACATGCCTGATTTTGTGGTGGTATTGTTTCAGACTGGGAGACACAATAATCAGGAAAAAAATTCAAGTAAATTTGATAGCTGCAACATCAAGAACATATATCTTAAAAATGGCAGAAATGAGGTCTTTCCTAGAGAAAATTATAATTTAGACATGTCCAAGAATGATTTCCTCAAATTATATGAAGCTTTTTCGGCTTTCAAGAGAGTCACTACAGGCAATACTGACATGTACTACACACCAGATGAATTCAAAGCACAGAGACCCATGTTTGTAATTAACACTTCAAAAAGAAAACAGGTTGTGGTGAATGACAGAACAAACATTAAAATTATCTGTGAATTTCATGAGGCATTACCTGATGACACCATATGTAGTGTTATTCTCATAGGGGAAAAATCATATGTTTATGATGTAAGAAATGAGAGAGTCACGGAGCAATTCTAGAGACCCTCTAGAATTGCATTGTTTTAATATTGGATAAACAAATTGAAGCTGGTATCCAATTGAACTTAAACCAGAAATAACTATGTGTGTGTGTATGTGTGTGTGTGTGTATGTGTGTGTATGTGTATGTGTGTGGGTGGGTGTGGGTGTGGGTGTATATAAGGGTGGGTGTGGGTGTGTATGTGGGTGGGTGTGGTCAAGGTCAAGGTCAAGGTCAAGGTCAAGGTCAAGGTCAAGGTCAAGGTTGGGGTCAAGGTCAAGGTCAAGGTCAAGGTCAAGGTTGGGGTCAAGGTCAAGGTCAAGGTCAAGGTCAAGGTCAATATGTGTATGTGTGTGTGTGTGGGTGTGTGTGGGTGTGGGTGGGTGTGTGTGTGTGTGTGTGTGTGGGTGGGTGTGGGTGTGTGTGGGTGTGGGTGTCGTGGCCTAGTTTTAGGTGTGGCCAAAAAAATATCAAGAGGAGCATATTTTTGACAAGTTTATGGACAACAATCTCACGGAAGTGCCTTTTGTAAGTATAGGCACATCAATCTGAGGGGGGTCATACTTTCTGATGGAGTCCATGAGGGCTTTTTTACAAAAATCTTGGATTAGAGGGGGTTCCACACTTGAGCAAAAAAACTCATATGGGCATGTTGAGCTAGTTTTAAGTGTAAGCAAATCTGCTTGAGGGGGGTTCATACTTTCCTGAGCCAGTAATATCATATTTCCCACTACTCTCATGGTCGTAAGTAATAGATTTCTTGCGCTGACATTGAAAATAACAGATTATGAAAATTATAAAAATACTAATAATAAATGTTGTTAATAATAAAATTGTAATTATATTATAAGGATAGTCAAAAGACTTGTTCAACAGATAAATAAAATTAGAAGCTTTTACGTATGGAAGAAATCCGTTTAAAATAACTAAAATCGCAATGATTTTCATGTTGCTTAGGCAATCAAAACAAACAGTTCTTCAAAGCTAATACGTACTTTAAGCCTGCCTAGTCTAAGTAGTAAATATTTGAACTCAACTTTTAATTATTTCTGACTCTAGGCTCAAATTATCTGCGTGATTTATTTATTTAATATAATTTATTTATTCTCTAAATTTATTAGCACTGGTTAACTTATCTTATTTTAAATTTTACTGCAAACTTCTCTTATCTACTTTCAGGTGTTATGTTTAAATACTTAAAATGAATTGAACCGTACTAAGGTACAAGGTAAGGAAAAATTGAGTCTGATTTACTCCTGACTACCTGAAATAAAATAATAATTATTATTTATGCGATCTTTAAATGCATTAAAATACTAACATCACTAAAACTTGAAGAATCTTTAATTCTCTCTACTCATTCTAAAATATGCTTAGCATATTATTGTGGCAAAGCTTTAAACTAAAACCGTTGTGGTTTAATCATTATCATTCTGCGATGGCAGAATGGATTTCCAGGATTATCGGTTGCAATCCAATATCCGAAGGAAAATACTTGTTATACGAGCGCAAAAATCTTGACGTCGACGTCTACATATTCATATAATATAAATATTCTCATAACTGGCGCTTAAAAATAAACTTTGCTAATATAATCATATACCTTCTTCTGAAGAGTAACTATAAAATTCTAGTGATGTATTCGCTGAGCGAGTATTATTACATACTGCAAAAAAAAACTTTTGTGCCTAAAGCACATTATTAAATAATAAGTCTGCTTTTAATCTTTAATATTATTAGTGCTATTCTATAATAAATTATTATTATGTCACGCGAGTGGATTTAAAATATTAGACCTGTTTCACTTTAATAAATGCCGTAACTTGGAGCAAACTTGCAATATTTATATTTAAGATTTAAAACAATCTACCTTTTAAGGTTCTTAACATTCGAAGCTACAACGTGCTAAGGATAAATATTCAACTGTCAAACGAAACTATGTTTCGGACAGGAAAAAAAAATATAAATATATACTAACAAAAAAAATCTCGTTAATATGTGAGAAACGTCCACGCCGTGTGATGCTCTCCTAATTCTCTTCTAGTTATTCAAAATAAGTTGGCTGTGCCTAACTTTGCTTAAAGCATATAAGTATATGTATATCTGTGTACGGACTCATTCTCGTCACTACTGCTTACCTGTGAACGGACATCTCTCGTCACTGCAGCCTATTTATACATCTATTACTTCTCAACTAGAACTTTTAATTAATCGGGCGGTTTATACCCTAAATCACGGTACGAACCTTGTACATGCGTGTCGAGGAATATAATTAGCGTTTCGTTTCTTTACATATTAACATGAATTGAAAATTTTCAGGCAATGTATGCGTAAGTTAAGGTAACGTAAGGCAAGTGACTATCTCGTATAAACTTGACTATCTCCTTAATCTAAGCTCCCTTCATGAGGTGCTAGGAGACTTCAGTCATTAAGAATATAAATGAGTGGTCCTCGGGGCCTTATTCGTTCCCAAAACTATATATATATAAAAATGTAATATCCTCGTTGCAAAAGTCTTAGCAGTCATAGTTCAAGCATTCTAAATCCTTTACAAGTTACGGTCAGTTTTAAACAAAATTTAAATTAAACTTTTAAGAAATCTCAATTAATAATAATAACAAAAACAAAATATTGACTCAAACAAGCATACTCTCTGCCATGACTCGTTAAACTGCACCATAGTGCTGATTGACTCTGACTCGGTGGCACTAATTTATTTTCCTCATTCATAAATAACTTTAAAATCCACTTTTAATCCACGTTATTAATTAATTAAAATGTTAAAGGTAAAATAGTTTACTGTTCACTGTAGCTTACTGCATCCTCATAACCAATGTTGTAATAATTTTCATATTCAAGATTATGTAAAAAAAATTCTAAAATCACTGTCAATGCAAGAAATCATCAAATCTAAATGCCTTTTCCTTATTCCTTAATTAAAATTCTGGATGGTAAACATTTCCCAGGTGGGAATTTGTCGTAGCCATGGTACCGGGTTCGTGAGTGAACCACAGAGCTACCAGGAGCAGATTGATAGGGAAACGTCCACGGACGTCCCTGGGCTGGCCACATTTTTGATGAAATGGGCCTCCCTAAAATCCGACATCGAACCTTCCGCCACGCGGAATGCCGGACGCTCCTGATACCATAGCGCCAGCCCGACGCGGGTAACCGCGACGGAGCTAGGGCGCAGTTCCTCCGCATTTTACATTTCGCTGATTATCGACCCAAACTCGAGGTCGATAAATTTCATCGCATTCATCCTCATGTTAGACTAAACATCTATCATGGCATATATAAATTCTTCTCCCCCCCATTAATGCAAAAAAAAAGACTTTAAGCCCTATGTATTTTCAAAAATAATTTTGGCAAGGACATACCAAAAAACTAAACAAATGAGCAAAATTTTGGGGTGGGTAATGAACTAGCACTCCACTACGTGTCAAAATTTGGGGTGGGGAATAATTCTAACCTGGTTACAAACTTTTTTTCTCATCGCATTTCCGAAAAAATGCATGAGAAGCCCTAGCAAATCCACCACGTGTCAAAATTAGGGGTGGGGCTAAATTTAATTAAAAACTGGCTAAAAATTTCTTTCCATTTCTGAAAAAAAAATGAAAAGACCCGCTAATCTCCACCACGTGTCATTCTATAGAATGAAGGGATCTGAACCAGTTAACTGATGGGGTGATGTAAACTACTCATCATTCATCCTCTTGATGAGACCACTCGTCATAGACATGACGAGTTATTGCTTGGCATGCGAAAGGTACAAATTACACAAAAGGAATTAAACTACTGAAAAGACAATGGCAACTCGTTGGATTTTGTGAACCGTTGAACCTGTATCATGGCTGGGTGTAGGATAATTACCTGTCTAACTGAAGTCTCTGAGCTGAATGAAAATAGCGAAGTCCTCTGTAAGCTTCTAACTTGTTGACCAAAGCGTGCTTCCACTATCGACCTCCTGTCTTGCTGACCTCCTCTCTCTACCAACTCAATTCCCAAAGTCCAGTCACTTCCCAGCTTGTCTCACCTCTATATTCCCTGGCCATCGAGCTCTTCCTCGATGCCGAATCGCCGAATCGTGTTTATTATAATTGCTACCATGCAAACCGCTGACACCAAACCCAGAAGTATTACCTGCTTCCTGAATACTCAGGAGGTTTGCATGGCACAACACAATGCATTGTAAACATGCCTAAGAGGCTTGAGACAGCTGAGAAAAACAAGTGAATGCCCTGGTCAACATGAAGCGTTCAGAGAGACTTAAAAATAAACATACAATCTTAGGGATTGATACGATACATAATCCAAAGTTGCGTGGTTCTAGGCCCCATAGGAACCAAGAAAATCAATGTCTTGGAAAAACATCTTAAGATATTTGTCTTAATCTTTAAGAAAGTCGACTTCCGGTCTGTCAAGATGTTACTTCCGGTCTGTCAAGAAAATTTTCTTAAGACATTTGTCTTAAGATGTTTTTCCAAGACATTGATTTTCTTGGCTCCTAATTGACCTAGGATGATGATTTTAAGTTTGTTGGATAGGATTTGACGAAAACTATTCGACTAGCAAATAAAATCGATTCCACCCTCTCAAGTTTCGAAAATATAGACTTTTTTTTTATTTTTTGAGAAACTTGATTTGCTGGCTTAGTTTTTACCCTATTTCGAAAATTTTAATGATATTTGATAAAAAATTGAAAGTACTCTCCAACCTATTGGAAACATAATGATTAGTGCTTACTGTTTTCGAGTTATTTTAAATTAAAATTTCAAGATGTAATTTCTAAGTTGTTTTGTAACTCGTAAACTATGGGTCGTAGAAAACTTATTCTTGTTTTATCTGCTATTGCCCGACAAATACTATAAACACAAATAAATTTTAAAAAAATGGAGATCGAAAATAATTTTGTTTTCTGAAAATAAAAAAAATGTGTGTATGGAAAAAAAATACGATTGTGTAATTTTTTATGATGTATGTTTGCATGTAAAAAATAAGTATACCTGAAAGTTTTAGAATTTCAAAATAGCTATATATATATATTTGCTATTATATCAGCCAAAACAATAGAATATATATAAACAAGAACATTTTCATAGTTTCACACCTCTACTAGATTGGTAGAAAAATATACTAGTGGGCAATAAAATCTGAAGAAGATTCGTGTCTAGCAAAAATAAGTTAAATAAAATTACACATGCATACAATATTTATTGTGCTTTTTTCTATCTACAATCATATTTTTCTTATATATTTTTTTATTTTTTACAGGGTTGACTAAAGCACATATTTGAGGAAGACAACACCACCCATAAATAAACCCCTCAAACTAACACTAATTAGAATTAGCTTACAAAATTTTTCTCATAAGGCATTTTTTGTTTTGTAAACACACTACCACCAACAGATCACATATAAATAAACATACCCCGAAAAATAAAAAAATGCGCTCCATGAAAAGTTGCCATGTTTGCAAAAGAACCATATCAAGCAAACATTTTGCAAGACATTGTCGCACCTGCGTGCCAGGCAAGCATTTGGCTGCCACCGAACTATGTTCCGGATGCAATAAATATATCACAATTGCGTATGCCAAGAAGCATAAGCTTACTTGTCTAAGCGAAAGTACATCTGGGGCTCAGCCTTCGACCTCCACCAAGAGGAAGGCAGAAGCAGTTTCCATCAATGCACCACCCACCAAACGCGTCAAGCCTGCGATGAAAGCAGACCGGTCTGCTTTCGGAGGAATATTAGAAGATTATGTCCGATTGTCGGACGGCTCTTGCGATGTTCGTAGCTTTTTAGAGGAGAAGCGAGCAGAGATAGTTTCTATTCTTAGTAATGCACTGGCTACGCACTCCTCCACTACATTCTACGGTACGCTATGTTGCACATACAAGAAACCGACCGATGAAAGATACACTTTTTTTCATGCAACGAAAGCAAAAACGCTGCATCTGGCGGATGGTGACAGCATTGGGGAAATTTACGACAAGTTTGCCGAAGAGCTGCTTGTTAAACAGGAGGAGCACGAGGCCACAGGCTCGGGCGGTTCCCTGTGTGGAGAACCCCATAAATTGTGTGTTACTTTTAGTCAGTTTGCACCAATGTCCGGGTCTAGTTACGTCCCTCTACCACCAGATGTTGCAGCAAAGAAGGCTGTTCTGAATATTCAGAACAGGGATAACAAGTGCTTCGTCTGGTCGGTGCTGGCAGCATTACACCCCGTCGACTGGAAAAATCACCCGCATCGCGTTGGCCACTACGAGCAGTACGAGTCGGAGTTGGAGGATGCAATGGTGGGAATCGACTACCCGGTGGCGCTTTCGGATGTTGGCAAGTTTGAGGCACGTGCTCGCAACTTACAATTAGCCATAAACGTTTACGGTCTCACCGAGAACAAAAATGTGGTCCACCCCATCCGGGTGAGCAACGTGATCAACAACAACGAGGTACGAGAAATCAACCTCCTGCTCATCAAGGACGAGACACAACACCACTACACCCTCATTCGCTCGCTCTCCCGGTTGGTGTCGAGTCAAAAAAGCAAGCATCATGGTAGCATAGAAGTTTGTCGAAGGTGTCTGATAACTTTTGACAACCAACAACAAAAACACCAGAGCTTACAAAGAGAAAACATCGCTGCCGAAAAGCTCGCTCGCCACATGCGTTACTGCAGTACCAACAAACCTGCACGAACTATTCTACCCAATCCTGATGCGACGGAAAAATTATACATGCACAGCGCCATGGCAAAGCATCCTGCCATCATTGTAGCGGACTTCGAAGCCTTCCTCGAACCCCTCTCCACCTGCTATCCCGATCCCGAAGTTTCTTCCACCACCCCTTACCAACTCCACAAGGCCTCGAGTTACGCCTACGTTGTGGTGCGGCGAGACCAACGTGTTGCCCCCGAGCCGTATGTCTATCGCGGTCCCGACCCGGTCAAGCACTTCTTGCAGAGGATGGTAGAGGAGGCCCAAAAGATAGGAAAGGTGTTGCTGTCCCCCAAGCGCATGCGACGACTTTCTCCTAAAAATAAGCGTAGGCACGAGGAGGCAACCAACTGCCCTGTTTGCAACTTGGTCTTCACCGACGATAACAGAAAAGTGCACCACCACGACCATTATGGTACTGGTAGCTACATCGGTCCGTGGTGCAACACGTGCAACTTAAAAGCTAGGGACCCGCGCTTTATTCCCATCTTCTTTCACAACGGCTCCGGATACGATTTTCATCACTTGGTACCCCATCTCGGCTACGATGATAGTCGTATCAGGGTCTTAGCACAGAACGAGGAGCGCTACATTAGCGTGAGTAAGTGGGTGTCTATCCCCGAATTGGAAGCAACTATCGAGCTTCGGTTTCTTGACTCGCTGCGTTTCCTCCATGCAAGCCTTGATGCTCTTGCAGGCAAGCTTAGGGACGAGCAGCTGACTATCACTGCAGCTAGTTTTCCAAACCTTGGATGTTTGGGGCTTATTAGACGTAAGGGGGTCTACCCCTACGAGTACGTAACAGACCCCGACAAGTTCGAGGAAACATTGCTCCCTCCACAGGATAAATTCTACAGTCGGCTGAGAGGCTCTAGCATAACAGATGAGGAATACCAGCACGCCCAGTCCATGTGGAAAGAGTTAGGTTGTCGAAATTTTGGAGATTATCACGACGCATATTTAAAGCTTGACGTGACGCTCCTTGCGGGCGTTTTGCAGGCGTTTCGCGCGACAGCAATAAACATCTACCACCTAGACCCTGCCTACTTCTACAGCCTCCCCGGACTGGCATGGTCGGCCATGCTGCTCATGACCAGGATTAAACTCCAGCTTCTTAATGATGTGGAAAAGTTACTTTTTTTGGAACGAGGCATCCGAGGCGGTATGGTCCAGGTGACGCAACGCTATGCACGTGCTAACAATCAATACATGGCCACCGGTTACGATCCCTCTAAAACAGCAAGCTACATCCTCCACACAGATGTAAACAACCTGTATGGATTCTCCATGATGCAGAAACTTCCGTACAAGGGATTCGAGTGGGTTAATCCTTCGGATTTCGACGTGAAAAATTTCGAAGATTGCACATACGGATTTTTTGCCGAGGTGGATATTAAATTCCCCGAGAAGCTCCATGATGTATTCAGCGAGTTACCACCTGCTCCAGAATTTAAGCGTTTACCTAACTCGAATCAACCCAAGCTCATCATGGATGTTGAGCCCAAAGAGAGGTATGTGCTACATTACCTGAATCTTGCTTGGTTGATGAGGCAAGGTGTTACAATTGGTAAAATTCATCGCATCCTCAGGTTCGAGCACGGTAACTGGTTAGTACCCTACATCAAAGCCAATACCGAACACCGCATCGCTGCAACCTCGGAGCTTGACAAAAACTTCTTCAAGCTGATGAACAATGCTGTGTTCGGTAAAACGATGGAGAACGTGAGAAATCGCGTGGACGTTAGGCTGGTTATCAATGCGAAGCGATGTCGTAAGCTGATTGCAAGCCCGTTGTTTAAATCGAGGACCATTTATAATGAGCAGTTGGCTCTGGTCCACATGGATAAACCTGTGGTGCACCTGACAAAGCCAATTTATGTTGGTGCCACGATTCTGGACTTGAGCAAGTTGCATATGTTTGAGACACATTATGGTACACTGTCCAAACATTATGATCGTGGCATTTCTCTTTTATATACAGATACGGACAGCTTGGTCTACCATGTTCGCACAGTTGATGCATATAAGGATATAGCGTCGATTCCAGCTTTCATCGAGCTTTTCGACACATCAGGCTATCCCCAGCCGAACCAGTACGGCATCCTGGCCAGAAACAAGAATGTGCCCGGTAAACTCAAGGACGAGAAGGACGGGGATGTTATTCTTGAGTTTGCTGGACTTCGGGCCAAAGCCTATGCAATTCGGGCCGAGGGGTCTGTCACCAAGAAGGCCAAGGGTGTAGGTAGGCAGGTTGTACAAAAGCATCTCGCATTCGAGGATTATGTTGAATGCCTGAAAACTCGCTCACCTGTTCTACGAAAAGAGTATCGAATCCAGAGCGTCAACCATAAATTGACAACCAACATTGTCAGGAAGATTGCTTTGGATGCGCACGATGATAAGAGGTGCATCCTGAAGTGCGGAATTCACACACTGCCGTGGGGGCACTATCGCTTAGCAGAAAGCAAAACCTGCAACATATGCCCATCTTCAACAGAAGATTCATAAAAACAAAACAAAAAAAAAATCATTTTGTTAGTCATTACAAAAAAAAAACAAAAACAAAACACTTTGACTGTCATTACAAAAAAAAACTTTGACCGTATTCTTAAATAACCAGCATGCCTATGAACTTGTTCGGATACAGAAAGCAAACCATCATGGAAACTGCACCAACAAATTCCAATAACCTCTTACCTTCCGTGTTATCTAAACTTAATGGTCTACTAATCGTTCACCTCAACAGTATATGGACGAAATTGAATGACGATGTGGGCAAGATGTTTTACGTCTTCAATAACAATTTACATTTCTACGAGATTCCGATAGACGGGAAACTTCAAATCACCGTGAATCCGGAAAACGTAGGCGAAATCAAAATATCTACCGGCAAGAATATTTTTCGAATCAAGCACGACAAGATGCTTTCTAACATTACGTACGATGTTTCTGCAGGAGATTATCTTTACGTTCAACTCCTAGGAGATTACGACAAACTCATTCCTCTCTTCGTAGAATTACGTATCGTCTATCCTATTATAAATAACCGTTAACCAAAAATGCCTAACGACATTTTCGGCAACACCAAGCGTGTAGACCACGCAGAAGAGATTCTCATGTTGGACGTCCGAATTAAAAAGTTGAGGAGCGATTTGATCGCTTTGCAGGAGACCTTAAACAAAAGTTTAGAGTCGGAAATCGCTACTCTCCAAACGCAATGTCTCGACCCCATTCTGAAAATCGATTCCGAACTGAAAACGCTCATAAAAAATTATGTCGACGTACCTTCTTACGACAACGTTCAAAATATACAGTTGAGCGTGGATTCGCTTCAAAATGATTTGGCCAAATTACAGCAATTTCAATCGAAAAATGAAGATTTGGAAAAATTGAAACTCGAAATCGAAGAACGAACTTCCGCAATAGAAAAGAATTTCTCTGAACTTCAAACCGTCGTGAAGGATATCGATGCGGAACGCTTGCACGTCGTCGTTTCCAAATTACAAGAAGAATTCACCAGCACGTTGGAAGAAATTAAATCCAAGTTACAGACTTTGGAAGATACAATGACGAACCTACCATCGTCAGATGAACTGCAGGTCATCGGCAAGAGCGTCGCGAACATAAAAATTCAATTGGAGGCTTATCGAGATTTCGAACACATTCAAATCACCATCGCTACGCTTCAGGCGTCTCTGGAGTTGATCAACGAAGAAATTAAAAATATTCACGCTGAAGCGAGCGCGTTGACGAGCATTCAAGACACGTTAAGCACGGTTCAGCAGAAGATCGAATATTTGGAAAATTTGAACGTCGAAACGAATCTTGCTCATTTTCATCACGTGCTGGACAACATACAGGGTGACTTGGAATCGTTACGGACGAGCGTGCCTTCGAGCGAAGATTTGGAAAAATTGAAAACGGCGGTGACGGCACTATCCGAATCGAGCGACATCAAAAGTTCGTTGAGCGATCTCGAGAGTAGGGTGGCCAATCTCCCCACCTCCAAAGAATTGCACGCTTTGAAAAGGAACATATCACGTATGCTGAAACGACTAGAAACGGAAACGGCGAACGTGGAACAGATTCGAGATGAAATTAGTTCGCTGGTGTCGACGCTGCCCACTTCGCAGAGCGTCGCCGACCTTCACACGCAGTTTACCGAGATGCGAAGCATCGTGAACGATCTTACCGAGAAGAGCTCGAAATTGAATCAAGTCGAGAACCTTCAGAGTATTGTCGTCAACATTAGGGATCAAGTTGGAGTGCTGGAATCCACGCAGGAATCGACGCTGGTCTCTTTCGGTGCCAATTTACAAGAACTCAACGAAAACTACAAGCAGTTGAACGTGGAAGTGAAAATCAAACCGTCATTTTCTACAGTAACGGATACCATAGTCGAATATTTGTTGCCCGTACAAAATACACTGGGACAGCTTCACAGCAACCTCGTTAGCGTCGACACTAAATTCGCCATACTGCATTCTCTGCAAGCCATCGAAATCAACAGCGTTCCCAATCAACAGAGAATCTCCACGTTCGTCGAAGGTAACAAACTGTACATGTTACATCCTTATCATCCGTACTACAAGTTTCTCCTCGATGGCACGATTCAGATAAACGAATTTTCGTACTGGTCTCACGGCAGAAAAGCTAGCGTTCTCACCATGACCTTAATATCGAATCGTGGTGTCCAGAAAGCAGGAAACATTCCTCTGGCACGTTGGAACGAAACGCGCAACGTATATGAAATACACGAAGACGAAGATCTTACCGTTTTCGACGTGAGTGCCGGCGATAAGCTGATCATTCAAAACACAGGTGAGGTGCCACCCTCTTTGAATCCCATCACGCTGGTGCTTCTCTTCAAACGTAATCTCTAAAAAAAATGTCTAGGCAAGCCATCGTCGAAGAATTGCATAAACCTGCACGCCGCAACTACGAACGTTTGGCCGTGGTAACCAAGGGCATCGACGACCTCTGGCAAAGTGACCTCGTGGAGATGAGTAGCGGCAATCTAAAAAATGTACATAAATTGAACAAGGGCAACAAGTACCTCCTCACAGTCATAGACACATTTTCGAAATTCGCATGGGCTCTACCTTTGAAGGCGAAAACGGGAACATGCGTCACGGAAGCATTCAAGACAATTTTTCGCGAAAGCGGCGGCAGACGACCACGGTTTTTGCAAACGGACAACGGTAAAGAATTTTACAATGCCGTATTCCAAAAGTTTATTCAAAAACATGACATTCGACATTATTCGACCTTCAGTCACATCAAAGCCAGCATCGTGGAAAGATTTAATCGAACCTTGAAAACACACATGTGGAAACGATTCACGCTTCGGGGAAATTACAAATGGGTCGACATTCTGCCGGAACTCGTCGATACCTATAATGATACGGTACACAGAACGATAGGCATGAAGCCAGCTGACGTTACGAAATCTGACGAGCAGCGTTTAATTTCTACAGTTTACTGTCCAAAGTACACTCCCACGACTACCAAGAAATCAAAATTCAAAATTGGAGACCAGGTGAGGATCAGCAAATTCAAACGCACCTTCGAGAAGGAATTCACAAAAAATTGGAGCACGGAACTTTTTACGGTGGTTCGAGTTTTACCCGGAAACCGACACACGTATATAATAAAAGATAGTAGCGGCGAGATTTTGAAAGGAAGATTTTACGTAGAGGAACTCTCTAAAACGAAACACCCCGACACGTACCTCATCGAAAAGGTTTTGCGTAGGAAAGGTGACAAACTGTTTGTCAAATGGCTGGGACTTCCGGAAAAGAGTTGGATCGACGCGAACGAGGTAATCTTGTGAGTACGTGGAACGTGGTGAAGCGTCTACCGGATTCGGAAAGTCAAACGAAAAAAAAGAACGGTGAGTTTCTTCCCGACAGCATCCGCTGTCTAATCGTAGGTCCTTCGGGGTGTGGGAAAACGACACTGCTCGTGGACAATTTTCTCCTCGCACCGAATTGGTTAGATTGGAAGAACAGGCACCTGTACGTGTTCTCGAAAAGTTTGGAGCAATCCAAATACCAGCAACTGATGAAACTGTACGATGGTCTGGACATTGCAACGTTCGCTTCGGAAATAAAACCACTCGACGATTGTCGTGAAAATTCAGTCGTTGTGTTCGACGACGCCATCCTGGAAAATCAAAATGAAATTCGCAACTTTTTCACGCAGGGTCGTCACAAAGGAATGGATTGCTTTTACCTAGCTCAAACGTTTTCCAAAATTCCAAAACAGTTAGTACGCGACAACGCTAATTTCATATGTTTGTTTCGTCAAGATCACACCAACCTCAAGCACGCGTACGATGACTACGTAGGCGGAGACATGAACTACAATCAATTTTCGGAACGCTGCTCCCACTGTTGGAACAGTGACGATTTCGGATTCGCGACGATCGACATGACGAGGAAACCCAACGACGGAAAATACAGAAACAAAATCAACGACTTTCTAAACGTTGCAACGTTGTGAGAAACGACGTGTATAAATAACGTTATGACGAAACGAAAAATCGAAGACGAAAATCTCAAGCTTCGCGATTACCTCGCGAAACGCTTCAAAGGTTGGAAATCCGAGAATCGCGGATTCTACGAAGAGAAGAAACGTCAAGATCAACCTGTGATCGATGCCATCAGCGATCTAGGTAAAGAAATTAAAGGCGTCACGGAACAAAATAAAAATTTGATCAACGAACTCGTACCGCTCGCAGCTAAAAGTTACGCCGTACCCACGCCCATTTCGAGCATTCCTTCGACGCCGTTCGAACTGAAGGATGTACCGGCACGACGTCAAGCCATAGGTAGCACGTCGTCGTCGTCTTTGGATAAGATCGAGTTGGGACCTTTGGCACGAGACTACCTGAGCACGGGGAAATTCGACAAGGACGAAGTGTTCGGATTGTATCCGAGCATGGAGAGCAACGAAGGCGGCGGTGTGGTTTGGAAGATTGGAAAATCGAAGGTGACCTTCGAAGGCAACGACATTAAAGTTAATTTAGGCGAGAAGGATAGTTGGACCAGGTATCCGGGTACGGTGGGACTGTGGGAACTCGTTGCCAAAAAGCAGCCGAAAGATTACACCGACGAAGATTACCAGAGTTACAAGGAAATTTTGATCATGACGGATGCCTTGTACCAAAACAACGACGCCACGCAGAATCGCGTCAAATCCAGCAGCGGTGAGAAGTACAGGAATCTCATCAAACCGATATGGAACCAGGTCAAAACAGGCAGCGGCGTCAAACTCTACAACACCCTGCCCAAAGAGTTTGTGTGGGTGGACGACGTGCGCAAGCTCATAGACAGGTTGTTGGTTATTGCAGGAGAGGAGAATGCAGGCAATCGTAATTTCTACAACGAGAAGGTTGGCATCGTGGACATGATCAGCGCCAAACTTTCCAACTTCATCGCGAACGACGACAAAGGTATAGGGTACCTCATCAAAATCATCAACACGCTGCCTCCGAGATTCTGGAACGTGGCCGAAGGAAAGGGACTCGTGAACGACATCATCAACAAGTTACCTTTCGAGATGCATTTACCTGGCTACCAGTACTGCGGACCGGGTACCAAACTCGAGAAAAGATTGGAGAGAGGAGACAGGGGTGTGAATCCGTTGGACGCCGCATGCAAAGATCACGACATCGCTTACAACACCACGCAGACGGACCTGGATGCACGTCACGAAGCAGACAGAAAGTTAGAGCACGCAGCTTTCGAAAGATTCGTCAGCAGAGACGCATCGCTGGGAGAAAGAGTTGCAGCACTGGGCACCACCATCGCCATGAACACGAAACAAAAATTTGGGTGGGGTGTGTAAATAAATAACATACAGTAAAAACATCATGTCTCGTATAACTGATTTGCCGCCCGAGCTACTATGTAAAATATTCAAACACGTAGTAAACGGAGATGTTAATAAATTTTTGATCATAGCGAGATCAACGCCGGAATTTCGCATCCCTTGTGAAATGGCTGTCAAGGACCGTCTTCGGGAGATCAGTGGCATGAGGTGCGGTGATCTCGACACTCTTCTTTCGGCCGCAGGGGAAAAATTAAACGATAGGTTAGATGAACTGCACGAGGCGAGGCAGGGAAGAAGACGATACACTAATGATTGGCGTAGATCTAAACAAGAAACGGAAGATATTATCACGCACATCATCGCGTTTTCCGAAGCACGAACTTTCTTCCTCCGTGAAAAAAAATAAGAATAATATACGTGTCGAAAACTTGATATATAAATAACACACATCGTGAAAAAAAATAATCTTCGGTATATATAAATAACACACATTGTGAAAAAATTTAAATTTCTATAACACACTGAAATTTCTCTTCGATATGAGTGAAAAAAACATGAGTGATCTCCAAGCATTGAAACAAATGCTAAATTTGTCAGTCGAATATGTAAAAATTCAGGAATTAGAAGTTGACAAACCTTACACGATAACTTCCGGTTCAATCGTTTCTACCCAGTATGGTCCCAAGGTGCGTCTGTTGCTCAACGCACAATACAGTCTATTTTTACCAGATCGATACGCTAACATGTTATCCGACGAGAAGCTATCTATTTTAATCGAGAACAAAACTCGAATCGTGTACAAGGGTACAAAGGAACTTCTTGGTAAGAAAACGAAGCACATAATAGAATTTGTTTAACGACGCTGCGCGGAGTATATATAAAATAACATACCCTGAAAAAAAAAAAAATTACACGAAACAAAAAAAATCTCGGAACATACATATATATAAATAACATACCGTGAAAAAAAAATTACACGAAACAAAAAAAAACTCAGAATATTTATATATATATAAATAACATACCGTGAAAAAAAATAACATATAGAGCATCAACATGAAGCCCAAGGGTGTCGTGTACCAGATACCATACTCCAATCTGAAAAATCTAGGTGCCCTGGATGGGTTACTCACCAAGAAACAACGCGAGAAGAAACGTTCTTGCTTGACGAAAGGACACGGAATGAAATTACTTCTCAGCACTCTTCAATTGAGACGCTTGCAGCGTTCGCGGAAACAGCAAAAGATCGGAGGTTTCATATTCAGCATCCCGGCCATCCTGGCAGCATTGGGGGCCGTGGGAAGTTTGGCCGGCGGAAGCGCCGCCATCGCGAAAACCGTCATCGACTCGAAGAAGAACAAGGCGGAATTGGAAGAACAGAAACGTCACAACCTGGCCATGGAGAAGAAAGGGGGGAAGGGCGTGATGAAAAAGTTTAAAAAAAAGAAGCAGCAGCACTCACCAACCGAGACATTGAATCTCTGATCGAACCGTTACGAATCAAAAACTTCAGAGGAGTTTTCATGTCCGACTCGTTACCTTCAACCGTTAAAAAAAAGAATGCGGCGTAGTCAACTTGGACGGTCAAGAAAATCCAGGCACGCATTGGATATGTTACCACAAAAATGATAAAGCATTCGTTTTCGATTCTTTCGGAGGCGTTCCACCTACAAATTTAGTTCATTATCTGAAAACAAACAAAACACCTATATACTACAACGACGAACGCATTCAAAATTTCGGAGACGTGAACTGCGGTCATCTCTGTCTCTCCATGCTCACGTTTCTCTCTAAAATAAATAAGCCGCAGGTGGAAGATTTCCAGAAAGCATTGTGGAATCTGAAACAGCATCACGACGATGGGCGTGTTCCATCTCACGAGCGAATCTTCGATCTTGAAACTCACGCTGCACGACGACATCGTCTATCCTAAATCCGTAGCTCTGCGTGCATTCTACAGCATGTACCTCATACCTAACGTCACGCAGCACAACAACAAAATTAGCGTCGGAAGCGAACATATCGTCGTCACGCCAGGCCAATACAATCTTTCTACTTTGCAAGCTCAGTTACCCAAAGGCACGTACCTTTCTCAAAATTCGGTCACGCACAGAGTGGAAATCCTATCCGCGACGGAGACCGTGGACCTGGGCACCATGGGTGAACTTTTAGGTTTCGAGAACAACACAAAACTCGAAGCTGGCATCAAGCACGTAGCAGCAAACATTCCTAAATTCTTGGCCATAGAGACTCTGAACGTACACTGCAACGTGGCGGAAGGCATGATCACGAAATCCTCGGAGGGATTGTTAGGAAGTCACAAGCAGAGGGAATCATCGCCACTTTCAAACCAAGTTCCGAATTCATGGAACCGATCATCTACACACCCTCTTCGCCGATCTATTTTCCAGTATGTCGCAACCGCATAGACGACATAGAGTTGGTGGTGACGAACGAGAAAGGAGAGGTGGTGGATTTCGCAGGTGCAACGACCACTGCCATCGTGGAGATCAACGTATAATAAATAACACACATAGTGAAAATGGAGCAAATCGAAAGTTACGAATTGCAATCTTTCCCTCCGAACCGTCGCACGTTCGCCAATCTCAACGAAGCGAACAGGGAGATCGAATACGACGTGGACGTAGGGGACGGGTTCGTTCATCCTCAGAGAGCGGACCTCTACCTTCAATTCGACGTGGTGAAGAAAGAAATCGGAGACGCGTTTCCGCCCAATGCAAATTTGATACTCGTGGACAACTTCGTGCCTCACCTGTTCTCGCAGGTGGAGGTGAGGAAACACAACACCGTCATCGACAGAATAGATTATCCGGGCATCACGTCGACGGCAGTGGGAACGTTGAAATTATCCAAAACGGACGCAGCATACTATCAAGCGGGGGGGTTCGAAGCGGGGACCAAAATATCGACGAGAAGTCACACGGTGCTCTTTCCCATGCGTCTGCTGCCCGGTTTCTTCTCGGACTACAAGGAGATCATGTGGAAGGGAGGACTGCGCGTCACTTTTCGAAGAGCGGCCAACGACAACGACGCACTGATGCGATACACCAACTTGAACGCCGACGGCACGCCGATAGCCAACACTTTACCCGAAGCAGCCAAGTGCGTCATCCGGAGCATGGAGTTGAGAATGCCGATCGTGGAATACGAGACGAACTACGCCCTCAAGTACAAAGCAGAGATCTTGAAGAGTCCGCAGGTGCCGATTCACTTTCACGGTTACCAGTGCGTGCAGAAGTTGGCGTCGGGAAGTCACATGGAATTCGACGTGACGACTCAATTCAACAACATACAGTTCGACATGCCAGATTTCGTCGTAGTGCTCTTTCAGACCGGACGCGATAAGAATCAGGAGAAAGATTACAGCAAGTTCGACGACTGCAAGATCAAGAACGTTTATCTCAAAAATGGACGCAACGAAGTGTTCCCGCGCGAGAATTACAACCTCGACATGACCAAAGATGATTACCTCAAACTTTACGAAGCGTTCTCGGCTTACAAACGCGTGACCGAGGGAAGCGTGGACATGTACTACACTCCCAGCGAATTTAAAATCCGCAGGCCGATGTTCGTCATCAACGCCACAAAAAGAAAACAGGTGGTGGTCAACGATCGAACTAACATCAAGATCGTCTGCGAGTTCAACAGTCCATTGCCCGAGGATACCGTGTGCAGCGTCATCCTGGTCGCAGAGAAGTCGTTCGCGTACGACGTGAAGAACGAGAGGGTGACGGAACAGTTTTAAAGAAAATTCGTAAAAAAAAATTGCCACATACTAAAAAAAATCAAAACATTTTTTTAGGTTATATAAAATATGTGAAAAAACTTTAAAATACTGAAATATTAAAACAAACGCGGAGCCCAATGTCGGTGCGCAAATAAAAAAAATTATAAGTCACTGAAAATCGTAAAAAAATCATAAGAAAAAAAGGATAGGTTACGTAAGATCGTGATATACCTACAAGTACAAAGTGGGAAAAAATAGGTGCATTGAATATTGTACTTAAACATCGCTAAACGCTAAAACATCGACAAAAAATTGTCAAAATATGTCAAAAACTAATATTCATTTGATAAAAAAAGAGGATACCTACAAAGTATTATTTTGAAACAATAAGTTGGATGGTTGCCTCCATAGCTTGCTCCCTGAAGCCAAACAGATTCATAGGCATTGTTATTTTATACGTTTGTATGTTACAAAAGCAGTATTGGCAACAACACACGCACACACACACACATACTGTGTTGCCATCCATCCATCCCTCTCTCTCTCTTTTACGGCAGTGTGTGTTTGTTGCCGGCTCTCCTTGCCCAGTGTGTGTATGTTACGCCAGTACATAAATTGGCTAAGCCTCAAAAAAGGTAGTAGCCCTTGCCAAGTAAAAAAAAAAAAGCTGTAGGTAGGTGTTGGCAGCGCTGTCGGTTGTTTAACTCTTTCCCTCTTTTTTTTTCGTAAAAGGCTATGGCAAGGGTACCAGTAGGTTAGCAAAAATTGCTTTATGCACTGTAAAGCAAGCCTCAAGCAAGGTTGCCAGCTCCTTGCTTTAGGTTAGGTTAGACCAAGAAAAAAACCTTGGTGATTTTTTTCGAGTAAGGTGTTGGCAACACTGCGAGAAAATGGGGCTTATGCCTTACAAGAGCAAACCATTAAGGCGAGCCCCACCGAGCCCCACTTTCGGGCGTTGAATTCTCTATTTGGGTCTACTAACTATATCTGTATTCGTAAACTTTGTTAATGAGGTACGGCATATACGACTGAGCATTGTTCGCAATTTGTTCCATGCCGTTGAGGAGTTTCGACACTTCGTTATCCTGTGGGCTAAAGAGTCTGGCATGTTGCATGATATACAGTTAGGATAGCCACTTATTCCATATTGGTATGTCCTATCTCTTGTCACTATAACACGATGAACCACTTTGTACAATATTGATTGAGACATTTTCCCATATTTGTGGCCAATTATGTGTATTGAAATCCCTGACTATTCGTGGTACTGTGTTCTTTGAACTATTGATTTCACTATATAACTTTTTAACAGATGGTGTAATTGTCTCATGTCGTAATAACTGATAGCATACTTGTATAGCAATGTTCTTATAAAACAAAAACCTTTTTGGGATACTTTGGATATCGATGGGAGCTTCTAATGGGATGTTTCGTATTATCGTCAGTATACATTCTCGGGTCGTTGACTCGTGCAGTGAGAAAGTTGTTTGAAGGCCAGTCTGTACAAACAATGCTGTGTGTTCGCGTGTATTAGTGCCAAACCACCTGTCTCCTCTGAGAACGTAAGCTCGCTCATTGCCACTCGGAAGATCGTATCATGCCACATAAAGAAGCCAACAGCTCTGTTGACCTTGGCTATGTGCTGTAGTTTGAACGGCAAGATTTTTGAAACATACCAAAGTTTAGAGAGAACAAAAACGTTGATAAATCTTACTTGTGCTTTTAAACTCAGAGAGCGCATCTTGTTCGCTCTGAGGACGTAGATTGCTGTCTCACACGTGAGTTTACTATTTTCTTCGATCGTTTCATCGATATTTGCATAAAAGTTTATACCTAAAACTTTTATTTTCTTGTCTACAGGAATCTCAGTATATTTTGTGAAAGGATTATCCTTGCCAACGGGCATCAGGAATGACTTTCGACTGTTTAGTTTTGCTCCTGATGTGTGCACAAAGTATGTATTTGGCTTTGAACACTGTACAGATCTCTTTCATCCTTGAGGAAAATGGTCACGTCATCCATGAAACTGGCCACTTGTATTGTTGTGGAAGCCATAGAAATGTCCTGCAAATAATGCTGGATACTAAACAGAAAGGGGGCTATTGTGAGGACGTACAATGTGCTACTCAAGAGACTACCTTGTAGTACACCTCGTCGCATTTTAAAACTTGTTGTCAAGAAACCATTTATTTTTAGTTTTAGCAGAGTGTGATTATATCAGGTCTTGATCCAATTAATAAAAGTGTCTCCGAAGTCATATAGTTCAAAGCCTTTGTACAGATATTCATGGCTCACTCTGTCATATGCTTGAGAAAAGTCTAAATATAGAATTTCCTCCGATGCAGTCTTAGTTTGTTTGATAATAATTACGTCTCTTATCGTTTGCTGCAAGTGATGTATATTTTGAGACGTATTACAAGCGAACTGTAAATTGCCAATAAGTTTAACCATATATTTATTTAAACGCTGATTTATGGCACCTACTTACGTATAAGTTTGATGTCACTACTCAATATTGAGATTGGCCTAAAATGTGTGACGAACTTTGGATTTGCCTTTTTAGGTACTAATGCTATAACTCCCGTGCTACTGGTCTTTCCTATTGTCCCTGTTGTCAACACTTCGTTGACCCATTTCGTTAATTCGTCGCTTATTAAATCCCAGAAACATTGCTAGAATTATGATGGTAATCCATCTTCGGCTGTAGTTTTATTGCTCGGAGCTCTGAATACTGCATCATGAACCTCCTTTTTACTAAACGGTTGTGTGAGCTCAGTTCTTTCATTTTCCGTCAGTGATGCAGGGAGGTAGTTCAAAAAATTACATTGCGTTTCTGTTGGATTAAAGGCTTGACCAAGAAGATCTTTATAGTATTGCAACAACCTGTCGTGTATCCTCTGAGGGCTGGTGACAACTTCGCCGGAATCTAAAGTTAATTTATGAATAACGTGACGCCTGGCGTGTTTATGTTCTTGAAGAATGTGACTTAGTGTGGCTTGCTCGTCCGGGTCTGTAGGAAGAATCTTGCTCTTTATTATTGCTGCAGATTTTCGTTACCTATGTATAGAAAGCATTTGCGCTTTTATTTCATTTTCATAAGGACGATTGAAATTACCTTGCAGTGCTAAACGATGGAGATCATTCAAGACTGCATACAAAAAAATATATTTGTTTCTTTGATCTCTACTAACCTCTGCACTGAAGAATTTACTGACCTGACGAAATTTAGGCTTAACTCGAGTTTCCCACCACGCGATTAGGGTCTTTTGCACTGGCCGAGAGGTCTTCAGTTCATCCCACGTTTCCCTGATTAGCTGGACATAACTACCATTGTGTAATAATGTGCTATTTAAAAGCAAGTATCCTCTGCCTTGTCGGAGTTTGATGAAATCTAAATTTATTTTGAGAATTGGTACACTATGATCACTAAAACATACTGGACAATTTTGAACACTAATTATATTTTCCTGAAATCTTGGTGCGACATAAAACCTATCTATTCTTGACGCACTACTGGAGGTGATATGTATGTAACCTCGACTTTCACCGTTGGCGTGAATCCAAGCGTCACGCAGTTTTAACCCCTGCGTTAATTCATATTGCGTACGTGAGAAGTTGTACCCTGGGTTTTGATCTTGTGAACGAGTTACTCAGTTGAAATCCCCACTAGTATAGTGTCTAGTATGTGGGATGTCAACTCGGACCCTACAACTCTTGAAAAAAAAATATTCTCTTTCCCGTCTGTTTTGGCTTCCTGACGGAGCATACGTATTACAGAGAAAAACGGAGCCTAATGTGGCACTTATTTGTCTGCCCGTGGGATGGGGCACTACATTACTTAAATCCAAATGTCGCCTACTTGCTATGGCAGTCCCTTGTGCAAAGTGGGTAAAATTGTTGTATACTTTAAACATGATCAGTACGGAAAAATCGTGTATTGCGATCTCTTGAAAGACGATTTAATGAGAAAGTAATTGAGAGCAATTATTATAGATGCCAAGGTAAATGTTTGCATGATTATAACTGTCCACAACAGAAAACTAAAGTTACTTAAATTCTTCAATATTACAGATCTACAACTTCTGCCTAGAATACATTAACTATGCTTTCCTCTAAATAAATCTGGCGTACGTTTGTTACTCTTTGAAGGTTTTTATTTAGTTACATTTGCTGAATTACTTCTTAAACTAACCTTTCGAACTTCTTGTTTTGGAGTACCTGTTTCTACTCTAAATTCGTTATGAACTATTGTGGAACTTACGCATTCATTATTTTTCTTCTTCTTTCTACGTAGCACCATTGACTCTTCCGCCACTGACCGTAACCTTAATACAGATCTTGACCGTGATTTCCTAGGGGAGGTAACTGCCTCCGGGAACAAAGCACTTGGGGGGGGGGGTGAGGGTATGTGATGCATCTCCTCTGAAGTAGTCAAGGTTGGCTGCTCCATCTCTTCCCTTATTGTTGGTGTATTCTCCACACTAACTTCGTGTCTGGTACCTGTCTCCTCTTCGGTGATTATGGGGCTGTCCGTTTTCCCTCCTTTGTTATCTCCTGACGCAGGGACCTCTGCACCTGATGGAGCTGAATCTCTTGGTTTAGTCCGCACGGTTAGCACAGTTGGTTCATATACCATCGGTACATTGTCAGCGGGTATATTGACTGTCCCCCTGCGGTACTGGTATGTCTCGTCGTTAAGTTTCAACACTTCCCCATAAGAACTCATGCCTCGACGTATCACTTCTGCACTTAATTCAGTTGGGACTACATGGATTCTGACAATTACATGTCGCTGGTGGGCCCATTCTACTTCAACCTTATGGTCACCATCTATGTCACTAGAGCTTACCTCAGCACCAACATCATTAAGTAACCGTTCTCCTACCACTTTTGTCACAAATGTTACGTACAAACATTTACGGAAATAATCTATTTCAAAACTGAGCACTTGGTTCGTAGGCACTTGAAAGCATCGACGAAAATCCAATGACGTGGGTCGCTTTTTTACATGAGTGAAAACAAATTTCAAGGTGTTTTCTCTTTGTGTGTTCATCGTGATCTATTTCATCGTATCTTCACAGGCTCTCTGTACTTGTATACAAAACCTCGCTTGCACTCCAAAGGAAAAACTAACACAACACTAGCAAACCGTATACGGCCCTAGCTAACTCGGACAGTTCGATCACTGTGCCTGAAGAGCGGAGCTCGCTACGAACTGCTTCCTGCACGAGTTGCACGCAGACTATCACTCCGCCACGGAGGTCGACAGCCACTCACCTACCACTTCTACTGGTAGGTGACAATTGCTTAGAATATAAGTTTTTTAATTGTTTCGCCACTGGCGAGGCGTATTTCTTCTCGCTTATTTTCTTTCAGATGTTTTTCCAGTCCGTTACAATCTTTTACCTTCTGCCACCCATGAAGATTCTTATGGAATACAATATTGGGACGCAGCTCCAAGAAAAGATAATATCTTAGTTTCAAGAAACGTCAGGTGGGAATGATGTGTTCAGTCACACATTTGACCTTTAAATTTTTCATATTTCAAGTTTTGCTTGCAACGCCACCATCAACCGAGCATTAACTTTCTAGAGAGATAGTAGGCGTGCACATAATAAAAACTAAACTATTATTTCCGTACATAGCATAACTAGATATAAATAAACTAATTAGAAGATCCTATATTATTTGAGCAGCATTCACAGGAAACAATTATTGCATTACAAAATTAAAAAATGTGACAAATGCACACAGTCGACCAAAACTGGGAAGCTTATTTGCTACTAGCAACAATGGCTTTTGAGATATCTTCTTAAGACATAGGTTGTTGACAGCAAGGGCGCTCGCATAGGGGGCCAGGGGGCACTTACTCTTCCCCTGATATATCTGGAAAGATTTCATATAATTCAAATTTTGAGATTGTAGCGTGAACACATGGACGAGGGACGCCGTGAAAGACAGCAGATTAACTCTATACAAATTTCCCTAGTGCTGGGGATGATATATGAGATTCTCTTAATTGGAGTAAACCATCAGTCCACGTTTCCTCAACTTGAAGCACTGCGGCCCCTCCCCCCCCCACCTAGAGAAAAATTTCTGGGAGCGGCCTTGGTTGACAACATATTTGCAGCGACGGGAACTCATTTCATAAGGAATTATTTGACTAAGACTGAGACAGAGTTTGGATATGTTGCTTACACAAGTTTGCTGCAAAAACACACTAGCGAAAATTAAGGAATGCAAGAGAAATGGAGTAGCACATTAATAAAGAGTTTACGGTAGCATTGACAACCCGTATATCAAATAAAGGATTAAATCGAAAATTATATTACAAGTAATCAATGTTAAATGTCAATATTGCATGCAAAAGTAGCCATTTTTTCATGTTCATTTGAAAATTATACTTCTGTAGTGGTAACAGTCGATATTTTTTTCTATTTCAAAAATCAAGAAGGGGGGAGGAATTGCCCTATTGCCCGACCCTCTGGGCATCTATTAGCCCGAAAGGAATTAGGAACAGAAGTTGGTTCGGACATTTTCGTGGAATGATGTTTGGGCTGGAAATGTCGTGCTACTGAACATTTTCAAAAAAGGAGGGAAGTATTTCTCATTCCTCTATCCATTGAGTAAGCCTCTCCCTCTCCAATAATCCAGTCCCTGGCCATAAGACCCACAGAAATTTTGAGGTGGACGAGTTTTCACTTTCGATCCTGCTATAGCATGCCTAAAGAATGGAAAAAATGTTGCGTAGACATCTTGCATACCGGGGCCAAGATATCTAGGGGGCCTAAAATTCAAGATGACAGCCGCTTCATGCACCAACAAAGGAAATCGATCACAACTCTTTTAAAATTGTTTTTTGACAATTTTGCAGAGATACATATTTTGTTCAGGATTAAAAACGGAACAAAATATATTCTTACAAGGTTTTTTTTATATCTTGCACTGTTATGGAGATATGTCCGGTGAAAGAATTCCGTACTCTTTTCTACAAGGATTGTAAGCAATATTTTACACTTTGCTTGACAGTCCGGCATATAAAGAGCAAAACATTACTGCCTGTGATACTTTGTTGATGCCTACTAAAATGGCTGCCTCTGAAGACATTAACAAATAAATTGGACCATGTCTCCTTCAGAAGAAAGTTTGACGATCTATAGGTTCGTTGGGTTTTTGAATGAATTGAAGACATGGGTATGGAGGATTATGGAGATGTTTTTCCTTTCTTTAGGCATGCCCTAGCAGGACCAAAAGAGAAAACTCGTCCACCTCAAAATTTCTGCGTTTCATATGGCCAGGGACTAGACTACAAGGTCAAAGTGTAACTATTATATTTATCTCTTGCCCCTTGACTCATCATTAACTAATTTGACAGAATGTCCAATAGTCATTTCTGTAAGCTGTTAATTCAAGAGATGTTATTATTCAACTTCAGACCCACTATTTCGTTGTTAAAATCTATTGCTCTCTCCACGAAAACAGCCCAGTCAAGGTCGAGCTTTCCCTTTCCTCCTCCACGCCCCTGGCCCTCCAGGGTTGCCACACTTCTTCTAAGCTGCTCGGTCGACACATTACAAGTTGTAAGTGTTCCGTTGATTTCATCTTCGCTAGTGTATTGACCAAGGATTATTCGTTGCTTGTTGGCAACATTGTAGGTGGGTGGCGTAACCTTGACTGGACTAATTTCATGACGTTAGCTTTTGTAAAGGAAATCTCTGGATAGTCCAAGCTAAATGTGTCAGTGATAAACGAAGGGAAGTCAATAAATAGGTCACAAACTGATATGGGATAACTGAAGATACAAGGATGTCAGGAAAGTACGTACAACGGATATTTATCTTACGTAAATAATTGCGTAAATCCTTACTCTTGTGTGTGAGTCACACGTGCTGGAAATGTGCCACACTAGGTATCGAACCCGGGACCCTTTGATTTGAAGGCCAATACGTTACAACTACGCCGTCGGGGAGTCGCTGAAGTATTTGGAATACAGGTGTACGAGAGTATGATGCAGCTTAACGTCGATATATAGGCGAATGAAAAGAGCCTGTGGAAGCGACAACGGCCCGCGTGCAACCAACCTCCACGATGTCTCTAAAAGTGGCACTGAATCGTCAGATCCAGGAAATGTTATTCAATGATATACTATGCAATAAGAACCAAAAAGACAACGATTGAGATACGGGCAGTGCTATTCAATCAGAAGTAAATGATGAAGGTTATTAAGCAACAATTGAGTTGCAGACATTGTTATTCAATGAGTACTATCAATGCAACAGTTTAGCTACCGGAAATGTTATTTAAGAGTTGATCACCAAAACCTTCTGAAATCTCTTATTAAACGAAAACGTTTACTAGTTGGATTGAAAATGGGGACACAAAATACGTACATTACATAATGAACTATTTTCTGTGATGTTAATTTTACTATAGTTAACAAATACAATAAATAAGGTCGATTGTAATTCTGGTAGTACCTGCCAAGCTTTTGGAGCACATCCTTTAAAATCACATTTCTTATCACATACGAGCAGTGATCTCTCCTTATCAACATGGATTCTTAATTTTTAAAAAAAATATCTGTCTGTACCAACCTGTCAGAAATCACTCATTTTATCGCGACCGCGAATGATAACGGAGCCCATGTAGATGTAATGCATACAGATTTTTCGATTGATTGATTGATTTGGTTTTTTTAAGTCCTGTTTATGCACAGTAAGGCTAATCGGGACTGGACCTACAGTTTAAAGTGGGATCCAAACCACTATGTGCCTCCACCGAGTATCGAACCCGGGACCCCCTGATTACAAGGCGACGACGACAGATTTTTCGAAAGCTTTTGGTGCAAATCATTCATTCTTAATAGAAAAACTGAAATTTTACAATCTATCCGATCCCATGTTAGAACTATGCCAGTCTTACTTAGCAAACCGCAAACAGTTCGTCATTTTTCGAGGAAACACTCGCGATGAATTCGAAGCTACATCCGGAGTTCCCCAAGTCTCTAACCTTGGTCCTATATTCATTATCATGCATACAAATGATCTTCATGAACATTTGAATCAATGGAATAAGTTACTATAAGTTAAAAATATATACAAGAACATGCAGTTACGGTGACTGCATCGAGTTACAAGCAGACGTTATCAACCCTTTGGAATTGTGCGAAAACAAGAACAAACAAATATTAAATTCCAAGAAATTTTACCGAATGTCATGTACTAGAAATACTATGTCAATAAAATACGAATATTTCGCCATAATTAAAAAATTAAAGCAGATAGAAAGAATTTAAGATCTAGAAGTTCTCTTCGATTCTAAACTTACATTTCACGTGTACCTCAACTTTATATCTAAACGCACGGTCATGAAAATACGCGGCTCCGTAGAATTGCGCTAGTGCCACACATGGTCAAGCAAAGCAGAGCGGGACAAAAGTCGCTGGTTCCCGGGCACCGTGTGGCAACGTCAACCGGGCTGCGTTGTCTGGTTCGAGCGTCAGACCGACATCTCTCCGGGGAACTTTTGTGTCATGCCTGACCTTTCGAACAAATACTGTCAGTTGTATCACATGGATTGCAAAGACCAACTCTGCAACTAGATCTTTCATTCTCCTAAACCTCCGTACACACAGAGTCGTGCCCCGACGTGGCAGCATCGCCAACTTCTGCCATCCGCCTAATTTGAAGGCCGTGCGTAGGCTTACAGATTTCTGGTATTTATAATCCGTGCATCTAGGGAGTTCAAAAATATGGGAATCACACACAGCCATGTCCGTTGAACCGTGTAAACTGCGGGCTATCACTGTGAAATAATGCAAGCTGTGTTGCCATGTTCCACGCACATCTTTACTCAGTTCAATATAAATCAAAATATAAAATAGTTTTCCCAAGGTGAATTTACAGTTACAATGAATTCTACAAACAGATGCAAAGATCAAAGAAGACAAATACGTATTTCATTTGTAGGACCATCCAGCACTCTGAAAATTAATAATTGTGTTTAAAACCTTTCTGCCTGCACCGTATTTCAATTTCATCACATTGTGACTGTTCATTATTTACTTTTAGAATGTTATTGTAAATGTTTTATTTTGTAATTATGAAACGTAAATATTGCATATAAATCAAGATTTATATTGTATTATTTCATCTTCTTGAGGAAATATAGTATTTATATAATACAAACATTGTATTGCAACACTTTAATTGTGTGTATCACACAAGAGTTATGTTGTTCAGTTTAATCAACTTCATGTAATTGTATAAACTATGAGAAAGCACTTGCGTTTTCTGTGTGTGTGTGTATAAAACATGACCATTTTGTAAATAAAATCTATTTTACTATGAAGTGTCACTCCTTTGACAAAAAAGAAATTCACGAGATTCAATTTCCCACTCGAAGGAGGATGGAAATGTTAATACTGTGTATTAATATTTTGCAAGTTGCAATTTGTTACAGAAATTCCTAAAATGTGAATGTTTAAAAAATGTAACTGTATGTTATTTACATATAGGGCGTTCAAAAATGATTGGCAGTACAATTTTCTTTGTGTTCACAGGTACCATTTATTGAACAATCGAATACAGATTATATTAAAGGTATTCCCCACCAATGTCTATGCACTGTTGCCATCGTTCTGGCAGCTTCCGTATTTGCGTAGCAAACCATTCTGGGGGGTTTCCAGGCGCCATTGGCGGACAACTGCATGAAGTTCGTTATTTCTGGTGAACTTCTTACCCCGCATGACCTCTTTCATTGCGTCGAATAGGGCATAGTCGCTAGGATCAAGATCCGGCGAATATGGAGGATATGGCAGCACCCTAGTTCACGCTCGGTGGCCATGGTCTGGCGACTGGCATGTGGGCGCGCATTGTCTTGTTGGAGAAGAACGCATACGTCCCCATTTTCCGTGGCGGCGTTGTTGGAGCAGTGAACTGCAGTACCGATCACTGTTGATGGTCGTATTGGGAAGGAGCCAGTCCACCAGAAGTATCCCTTCCTGATCCAAGAACACAATCGCCATTTGTTTGTGCACGAATAGTCCCGGCCGTGACTTCTTGGGACGAGGGCTCCCAGTATGCCTCCACTCCATAGACTGGCGTTTTTTTTTTTTTTTTTTTTTTTTGAGTCTCGTGGAAGAACCATGACTCGTCGACGGTGACCAGACGCTCAAAGAACTCCGCTGGATCTGCACTGTACTGTTGTACCAACGGTTCGCATATCTCCACACGCTGCTGTTTCTGCGCTCTGGTGAGGGAATGGAGCACCCATTGGGCACACACATTCTTCATCTTAAAATCTTCATGGATGGTGGTGTGGAGGATTCCCCGTGATAAACCTGTTGCCGTCTGTAGTTCATCGAACGTCATGCGTCTGTTCGTCTTTATCAAGTCATTGACACGCTGGGTATTGTTTGCTTTGCGTGCAGTTGCTGGACGCCCAGTGCTTTTGGGTTTTTCCGCACAGTCCCTGCTGTCTTTGAACTCTGCTACCCACCGAAACACGGATCTGCGACTTGGTACTGTCTCTCCACATATGGCTACTAACCTCTTGTGGATGTCTGAAGCAGTCACTCCTTCCCTCCAGAGAAACCACACTGTCCACCGTTGCCCATGCGTGTCTGCTTCCATGTTGTCGGATCGTTGTCCACCAGGGCTGTTTCAGTCTTATGGGAGATTGGTTGGCCGTAGTTAGTATTCTGTGTTTCTACTGTTCCTCGCGAACCGGCTGAAGTCAAATTCGTGTCCATATTCACGAACCTTTTCTTCTACTAAATTTTATTGCGAGAATGTGAGTAGAATACGTGTAATATTTACAAATAGTACCAGCAATGTACGTATTCTACAACTCTTTCATTTACACAATATTTAGTTTCTAATTTGGATAAGTAGCTTCATCCGGCCGACCAGTCTGCTTAAAGTTTGAAATTGTGTCGTCTGATTCTTGTCATTAGAATATTATTTTGGGGATGCGGTAAGTGTTGTCTAATGTAGTTAATGAAATCGTAATTTAACATTGTATGAAATCACTGCGTAATACGTATCAAAGCTTTTTTTCAAAAGTGATAACGCGAACCAAATTCCGTTCATTTCATACATCAGTACAGGCTTGCATTCAGTATCGAAATCGAACTTTCTGATTGCAATTGTGTATCATTTGTTGTGTAAAATAAAAACTCAGGATTTTTAATGAAATGGTAATAATATTATATACTGTTCTGTAAGGGCCAAGTTCCATGTGTATAACTTAATCTGTGATGTTATGCTTCTGCAATAACTTATTTTTTATTTTTCCTCTCATATTTGCTTGCTTGAGTGGTTTAGGTGGCCAGGTTTGGTTCTCTTACTTTTATAATTATACACACACGCGGAAATAATCAGATAATTAAACCTAATGATCCTAACCTACTTATGTTATGATTCCGGTAATTATTTTGCTAGTGAAAATAACCCTACATGCTATTCTCACCACCTGGTGAAAATGATCTCAGCCTTTTTTTATTTGTATGTAGCTAATCCTTAAGAATCATTTTAGGTAAATGCAACTTTGTATTGAAAGTACGCGTAGCATATTTTCAGTTACTAATTTCACCAAGTTTTTGTGCTATTTTCACCTAAATTCATGATTCTTCACAATGTGGGAATTATTTTATAAAACATTCACGTTCTCTTGTAAGATTTTGTTTTGCATTGCTTGTTAGGTTCTATGTCTCAAAAAATAATTATCTTACCATGTGATATCACTGCTCTCTCTAAAAAGTGGTAATAATAATCAATAATCAGCATTTTTAATTTGTGTTAAGCTCTATGGTTAGTTGAGTGATTTAACTTGCAAAAATTGACAATGTGTGAAATATAATAGCATCTGTACTTAATAATAAAGGTACCAGTTTCATAGATTGGAGGCACATTAACATCAGATATTTTGTGTTTTACATGGTTTGTACCTACAAATTGTGTATTGCGGAACATAGTTCAAGGTACTATTATGCTTTTTACACAAAAACAAACACTTTTTCTGCTGAAAATAAAATGCCTTTATCTAAGTGCTATCGAATGCACGTAACGGTGCGATATCACTTACTTTGTGATACTTTTCCAATATCAGTGTTTTCCAACCTTCTTCACCGAAAAATCCCTACTATCGTGTTCGTCACGTGTGCAAATTGTACATTGCTGACGGATAGCCCCACGAACCATTCCGATAAGGTTAGGTTTGGTTAGGTTAGGCAAGCATAGTGAAAAAAGGAGGGGTTGGAAACACTGACATGATTTCCCGGTCAAATAGATACCACGATGAAATAAAATACCTTGACTAACGTTGGAAACCTTAGAGAAACTCATTCCGATGTGTCTCCGATGTATAAAACTGTTACCATAATAAAAAAAAACTGGTGAAAATAACTTGTTCTGCTAGTCCCAACACCTCATGAATGTAGTTGCACATTTTTCTTTTTATTTTGAGAATAATTACTGAAAATCATGGTTCCCATTGTGTGAAGTCTTTTTTTAGAAGTTATACAAGAGAATGAAAAGGTGCTTTCAGTACTGCAAACAACTGTGGGAATAACTTTTCAGTTCGGAGAAACCTTTCTCTGGAAAAAAAAACAACACTTCAGAGTGTGATCATTTCCACAATATATCTATTTTAAGACGAACATTTTTGTGTTCAGTAACATGCATGTATCATGATACACATAGTACAGTAGTTACTGATATAACAGATTAATCAAGTCCAGTGAGATGTATGAAAGTAATTAGTCTCTGCTGCACACTGTTTATGTTGTACTTCATTAAATACTAGTTTCTCATGTTATAAAACTATGCGTAATAACTACAGAAAGGAGGTATGGAGTAGCAAGGTCCAATGTGAATTTTTCATTTTGTAATGGTGCTCGTATGTCCCTAGGATAAAGCAGCCAAAGTTGATAATGAAGTCATGCATTTCTTAAAGTGAGTACATTAAGTACATTATTTTTGTTTGCCATAGCTTCGGTCGACTTTATTTTTGCAAAGTGTACTCTCATTTATTTGGTGAGCACTCTAGCATGTTGGCTATTGAAATGTTATTGTCACCAGGGAAACTATGTTACCCATTGGGCAGTTCCCAGTACATATTTTTTTAATAGTATTTGAACATGAAAACGCAAGAAAATTAATCCCACTGTACAGCACTGTAGAGCATTTATTTAATTTCTAGGAATTATCCACCGTTGCGCGTGTTTTATGCACACATCAAGATAGAAGAGATGCAAATGCAAAGTCCGGTATGGGACTTGGACGTGTGAAGTGTAATAAATATGGCACTTCTCTGTTTAAGTCTCGTATCAGCTGGCACAAAGTTCATCCTGGAGGGAAATAAATCAACATTTCTTCATTCATGTTCAGCTATTTAGTAAATGATGAGTATTTTGTTTTTAAATAAGCTGTTTTATGTAAGAGATATTGTAGATATTATTTTTGTTAATATTTTCTGTGTATTTTTAAAGTAGAAATATTAATTTTCAATATTACGGGTTTTCATTCTTCCAATTACTTTAAATGCTGAAAGAAGTCTTCAGGGAACAACTATTAATTTTCGAAAATATGTTTTCATGCTTTTCTTTCAGTTTAAAAAGCATATGTGTATAGTAGGTGCACTTGCTATAATAAGGTATGAAATTTCACTTCATCTTAATGGTCAGTGTCATGACAGTAAATTTGTTTTAAAGGCTGAACTTTGCCGTAGCATTCAACCTAGTACTTTTTATTTATTTGATTTTTGAGAAAACTTCCGAGCATTCTGAGCATTCTCTTGGTAATTATTATATTTTTTCTGTGCAGACTAACCTATTTCTAATCAGTGCCATAAGGTATGTGAACTGATCCCTGACAGTATTGAAATTTTTATTATCGAATGGAGTGTAGTTGCTGTACGCAGTCATTTTTTCAGTTTTAATATGTAGCAAACAAAATATTTTTTATTGATCGATGTAAAATCTTGCAATACAATCCTGTGTATAGCCGAAGGATCAACCAGGAAAAAAATATTTTTGCAAATATGGATTAGCATGACATGAATCGTTCTGAATTCTTGTATACTTATTTCATTCCATTTCTCCACCCAAGAAAAAAAGTCACCTATTTTAAGACGGTCATTTTCGTATGATGAATGTTTTTAAAAATGCCTTTAGAGGAAATTATATATTTCCGCTTAAAGTAAGCGTGCAATTTCAGGACGTTTTGGTAATAGAACGTTTTCCATATAATTTTCGTATACTTTTATTTTTGTGATAGAAATCAATTTCCATGCGAAAAGTTTGTGATTAAACGAAAGCATTGCATACAATTAGTTTCCGCCACTTCTACGTTTAGTCAATTTGCACGTATAATTTATTATACGCGCAAATAGCCTGAACGCAGTAAGAAACCATTCGGAGAGCGAACGGTACGGCACACGATAGTGTTTTGTTGTTTCGAGCAATCTGCGAGTTCTTGCGCACAGCGTTCGTCTTCTGTTCTTTCCCCGACGGTGCTGCCGTCTGTGGTCGCGGGGAAACGACCTTCCAGTGCCGCCATACTGTCAACCATTTTTAACCCGCAGCTGTAACATCTTGTAGTAGTATGTCTATGCTGTCCACCAGTGTACTGGCATGCCGGAACAAATGCTGCTGCTATGCGCTACCTATGGGAAGCAGTAACACCATCTGGTGGCGGTAGACAGTACTATAGTCTATCTTCACGCAGACATCGACACACATTTCACACTGCTACTTTGCAGGAGTTATAGGGACAGTGCCAATTAATATTGAACGAACTAAACACATTAATGCTGATGCTAATGTTGTATTCTTTTTTTATGTAATGCTAATATCGCTTAGGAATAAAATTTATTATTATTTACGTTATTTAAAATGAAATGTTGTTTCATGTGATTGAAGAATTATAACTGTTGAAATAATACGTGTCTCTTGTTTGTGTGTGTGTGGTGGGGGGAGGGTTGCATGCATGTGGTGTGTTTTCAGGCTTTTGAATGTAACTTTTTCCCTACAAAATTTTCTCGCCCCCCGCAGTTACTTTCCTCTGGCGCCGTCACTGGTTGGAGACTCCAATTCTCTGGTGAGTTAATATCTCAACGCTATGTTTGCCGCCATCTTTACAAGTTACTGAAGACCGGACTGTAAACATACTACCATGAAAATTCTAAGAATAATACCGACACAAGAAAATCCTCTGTGTTGTTTCTAGCACGAGAACCGACTCGTGTTTGTCTTTCGATTGCAGTATATTGCGACGAGCTACATGACAATCGTTCAAACTTCAATATGTGAACAAAAATGTGTTCAAACTATTTTTAGGTTTAAACTAAGCTGCAACTACTCAACAACTGAGATTCAACAATCTTGAGACGAGCCAATGTCATTAGTTCGAATTATTTGTTTTGCGAAAATTTGCCTGGTAACGCCGGTGATGCGCGCAGCGCACTGCAAAAAAAATTTCTATACCTTTAGGTTTCAAATGGTAATACTTGATTTACAACTAACAATAACCACTTTCCATAATAACGACACTAACCCAATTTACAAACACATGCGGAATTCCCCCCTCTGAAAAGGAAGAATTAAACATTTAAGCATTGTCACGAAAAATCAAATACAGAAGAAAGAATATGTTAACGAATGCAAATATGAACACAAAGAAACAATGAACTCATTTATTGAGTTGAATAATTACACATGTATATTTATGAGAGCATTATCAGTCAGCTGATTTGAAAGTACTTGAACAGAATTCTTCAACCTTACTGAAGCATATATTGTTTTTAGTATGAAGGAATGTATCTCCTTATTGAACTATGATATGTGAATCAACTGTCAATGCGTTGATCGTGAAATTACCATATATGGTCATGTGACCTTCAAGAACTTATCAATACCAAATGCACACCATGCAATAGATATCTGCAAAAATATATACATATGGTATATGTGATCAACGAGAAGTTAACAATATCAAATATACATCAAACCAAACAATTCTGTGACATATAACGTCCAATATTCATCATGGCCAAATTACCACTTTATATATTATCAAAAGTCAAACGCGTTTCGCTCAAGATATTACGAATTCAAATTTCAGACAACAATGGCGTCCATTTCCATCGCGCTCCTCCACGCGGTGCAAATAATGATTTGTTCGTTATCCAAAGAACCACACTGACCACACGCTAGCATGCTTGGAAATACTTTAATAACCGGGTAGATCTACCAACAAGCGTTGAAACATGAGCTCATGCAATACTAAAAGTACATATGCAGCTTACCTCACTTGAGATATCACGAGGCAAAATCCGCTCCTCATTCCACCTTGCTTAGTTTTTCGCATTCCAAGTCCAGCTCGCCTTCCCAATGATCCGTGCTTATTCCAAACTTTGGCACAACGTTTCCAGCCCTGAGGCTAAGTAAAATTATCGTGCAACTCAGGCGTCCACGCCGAAATTTGCCGATTTTGGTCACCGTTTATTCCTCACGATGCCGTTTGTTCAGCGTCCATTCCGCCAGAATCATCTCTTCACTTCCCTTTCTTCTTCTTCTTTTTCCTCGTTTTCCCATCCTTTTGTGCAGAGCACGATTGTCTTTACCAATCAACAATTTACTTGATTTAGAAACCACACGTTAACAAATATGTGTATGCGTTAAAGAACCTATTGTAATGCTTATTAAGATAAACTTTTTGCTGTTAATTAACCAATGGCATCTAGACCAAAACGCTGTAAATTTTATTATTTTGCGCCATTACTGCGAATTGCCCATGCGTGCAGTGACCGACACATCAAAATGTCCTTGTGCATAAGGAAACCTCGAGAAAATCGGATATCAAACAAAGGAATTTACAATTTAAATGCGCACAACGATCAGAGCCATCTAGCGATTCTTCGCGTAAGTACTAAAGCAACAAAGTTTTTATATTGCATAGGCATTCCACCTATCGTGAATTCTCTGCACTAGACGAGTTCATCGTCTTAGGACGTGAGTTGGGCTACTTTACCCCAGCAAACACACCCGAAACTCAAGTTTCCAGAATACCTTATGACAGCTCGTCATAAATGGCGCCCAACCTAGGGCTCAAACCCCACACACAACTTTTGATACAATGCTAAGTTAAGACTTACATCAATTAAACATTCATATTCTAAATATTCACTAACATATATATTTAATATATACAGACATACTAATTTATTGTTTACAATATGAAACATCCCAGATCACCAACTCTGGTGACTCCATCATTCTCCAGATAGAGGAACCCCGCATGTGTCTTGGTGTCTTGCAAAACATAGTGGCTTGTATATTGTTGGTTGGAGCAGGAAACAAATAAATGCCTAGGCCCACCGCAACATTATACTTACTTGACTATTAGCCCGCCGCAAGCATAACCTAACTTGACCTTTACCACATCATACCTGCCCTCCCCGCAAACTCAACATAGCCCCCATGGAACTACCTAAACAACTTTTTATTTTGCTTCTGGATCCATTCTATCTGAGCTAATAACTATTGTAAATGTTTCACCTTATTTTGGAGCAATCAGGAAGATTTCAGGCTCACCTCGCATGCTAATACGCCGCAGAAATTTCACCTACTTGGTCAACTCGCCCGCCGCAGGCTCAATCTCACTTTACCCATACGAGAAATTTTACCCTTGAACTTCCCCTACCCCGCCTTTATCTACACTATCCTTAACTACCACGTCTGATTTACAGCTAAACCCCATCGTCTGTAACATTTCATCCACACCTTCCAAATTCAAATCTAGTAATCTTTTCACCCACATTTTTACCTTGTCCTCTGAACAATTCCAAACTTTACAATTTTCTATCGACTGGTGATCCAATTTTTCTCCTGTCACACAATCTATCAAAGAAAGCGTGGAATCTTTACTGTTCTTAACACAAAGATAAGGGCCGACAAAGAGGTCACAATATTTCCTTATCACCTTATCTCCGGTGCCACTTAAGATCTGATTCTTAACGAAGACTAGCATACCCTCTCCCACTACAGGTTTCACATCCATCTTAGCATTTTGTTGCTTCAATTTATTTTGCCTTTTACTGAGGCTAGACAGATTCGCCATAACTAGCTTGTCATTCCAAGTGACATTGTTAGCATCGACCCCCAGCGTCGGTATATCGGTCAAACTCTTTGTCATGTTTAATCTCAACTCCATTGGAGAATATCCTGTTTGTGACGAAATGGAACCATTCAGAAGGCGCAGAGCTTCAGGTACTCTTTCCGGCCATTTGTTATGATTGGAATTACAGAGTATTCTCATCAAACGGTTCAATTCCGAATGATAGCGCTCTACCCAATTTGAGCTCGGATGGTACACCGGAGTGTAAACAAGTTGTACCCCCCATGTTTTCATTGCATTCTGAAAATTTTTCGACTTAAATTGTGGCCCATTATCAGAAACTATCCTCTGAGGAATCCCCAAATGAACAAAGTACCCTTTTGACAATTTATTCACAATGGTATTAGCATTGCTATTAACCACCGGGTATGCCACCAAATACCTTGTTGCTGCATCTAGGACCGTAAACAAAAATCTTTCTCGCTTAGGCCCCAGCGCAAACGGACCCTGCAGATCAATAAACAAAATCTGCCCTGGCATATCTGTGAAATGAGACCTTGCAACAATTTTAGCCGGATGTTTATTCGGTTTTGTACGCTGACACAGCTCACAGTTTTTTACATACAACTTAATATCAGACTTCATCCCTTGCCAATAGAAAACCCGATACAAGTGAGATAAAGTTTTAGCAACACCGAAGTGTCCCATGTCATCATGTCCAGCCATCAAAACTTTATCTATCAATTTGACAGGAATACATATCCTGTGACGCGAAACATCATGGAAGTCTTTAATATAAAGAACATCCTCATTTAAGCAGTATGCTCGATTCCAAGATCTTGAGCGAGAATTGATCCTTTGACTTACCCCCTTAAGATGATCAATAATTTCTCTCAAACTCACGTCATCACTCTGTAAATCAATCAACTCCTCCTTGGTGAAAATTGTCTGATTGAAATGCGTAACTACAGAAACATTTACCAGAAATTGGGAATCAGGTGTATCTGGAAAGTTTCTACTAAGGGTATCTGCCAAGAGGTTGTCCGAACCCTTGCAATATTGCACGACGAAGGAATACTGTTGGATTTGTATAAACCATCTTGTCAGCCTGGCATTCCATGAATGTGCAGATTCTAACCACGTGAGTGATTTGTGGTCAGTGACAACAACAAATTGTCTACCCTTAAGAAATGTGGAAAATTTTTCGATCGTATACAGTATAGCCAAAACTTCGATCTCAGTTGACGTATACGACTTTTCGTATGATCTAAGCAACCTGCTGACGAATCCTAAGGGTTTCATTTCCCCATCCGTAATCTGGTAACAAAAGCCCCCTATCCCCACAAGAGACGCATCCGTTTGAATATAGAACGTTTTCTCAAAATCTGGAAAGTTAAGGGTCACTTCATGGACTACCAACGCCTTCAGGTTCATAAAAGCTTGTTCAGCTTGTGTGGTCCAATGCCACTTCGTCTTAAGTTTTAATAGTTCATATAACGGTTGTGCCACCATGGCATAATTAGGAATATACTTCGCTAACCAGTTGAAACATCCCAGAACCCTTTGCAACTGTTTCAAGTTCTCAGGTTTGTGTAGGTTGACAATGCTTTCGACGTAGGAAGGATCTTTCTGGAAACCCTGTGTCGTGATTATGTGTCCCAAAAACTTGAACTCTTGCACTGCAAACCTACATTTTTCTAGCTTCAATGTAAAACCCGCGCATTTTAATCTTTCCAAGACCAGACTGACGTGCCTTAGATGTGAATCAAAATCTTTAGATTTGATGATGATATCATCTACGTACACCACAACAAAATCTAAAAATGATCCAAGTACCCTATTCATGACATCCACGAACACAGCCGTGCCGTTCACCGAACCAAACACTACTCTTTTAAATTGGTACAGAATACCCTCAAATGCAAATGCCGTGAATTTACGACTGTCGGTATGTAAAGATACCTGCCAATAAGCGTTTCCTAAGTCCAGCGAGGTGAAGAATTTAGAGCCTAAAAATGAAGTTAACAGATCGTTAATCTTCATTGGCGTAAGTTGCATGAGTTTAACGTGTTGATTAACCTTTTTCAAATCTACACATAATCGTATCCCACCATTTGGTTTTGGAACCACCAGTAGAGGCGAACGATATTCGGACTGTGAAAGCTCAATCACCCCCCAAGCCAACATTTGGTTCAAATGATCCCTAACCTTATCCCGGTAAGCATAAGGAATGGGGTAATTCCTCGCCACGATTGGTTCAACAGTGTCCAATTCCATCCGATGTTCATACTCTCTACATAATCCAGGTATGTCAGTAAACATCTGTTCAAAGGCGCTTAACATGTCTATGAACCGAGAATTTAAATTTTCTTCTAAGTTCAGCGAACCCTTCACTTTGTGCATGAAAGACGACTGTTCATTTGCTGAAAGATCTATATTCATTGAAACGTTCATCAAAGACAAGTCCGGTCCCAAAGAATCTACTTCTCTAAGAGGTGTGAACTTCAAAAGTGCTTTACCATTGGGAGTATGATAAAAGAAAGCATCTACGTCAAAGTTTAGTTCACCGTGAACCCCATATATCACATCTAAACCTAGCAAAACGGGTACATTTAGTTTTTTCACCACTAGAAACTGTACATAATAATCATGCCCCCCCAAATTGATCATCAACTTCGTGATACCTTCAACAGATTTAGACCTCGAACCAGTATAATCTACTAATTTAATATTGGATGCTGGTTCCAATCTTGGTCTCGAAATCAAAGACGAAATCGATTTCCAAGTGTTAACTTCGAGGAGAGACACCTCGGCACCACTATCACAGAGAGCATTAAAAACTTTACCCAATATGGTAATTTTAATCATAGCAGACGTATGTCGTTGGTAACCCACATTAACAGGTATTGTTGAATTCATTGCATCAAGAAAATCACTCTCCTCTTCCCACGTATCATTTATATTTACAAACTGTATAGCAGGAAATTTTACCTCACCCTCACCCCCTGCCCGTTGGTAAGAGCTCCTCTCCCGTTTTCCGACCTGATTGGTTCATTGGAAGTCTCTTCGACAGCATGTATCTCTGCCTCGACTACAATCTGAGAACTAGGTTCAGGACTACCACGACCCGCCATGGTAAAGATACCCCTTTTTCTCAGGAAATTCAACACCTGAACCATTCCTTCCCTATTCCAATGAATAAGATCAGTTCTTCCCCGCGAAGGATTACCCAGATACTCTTCATATAAATCAACGCGTAATCCACCTTGACTGTTAAAAAATATGGGCGAAATATCATGCACCTTGACGTTTCTACCGTTATGGAACGATACAATGTATTCGTTAATTCCTCGCCATTTCAACCATACGTTAGAACTCACACTTCGCATTATTCTTGCTAATGGAGGTAAGGTTAACCAATGAATTTCCTTTGTTTTTTCCGACAAAAGTTCCAACGTTTCCAGCAGGTTGCGTTTAATAGTTTCCTCCGACTGAAAGTTCAGAATATCATTTGTCCCTATCATTATGACTACAGAATCAGCTAATTTAGAGCTCAATCTAAGCCTATTATTCAACTGTTCTGTGGTTTGTCCACTTACAGATAACCCTATTCTCCGATTACCTTGCTCGTCAATGCAAGGTTGGTAATTACCAAACCTTTGCGCAAGTCTGACAAACATGCTGTCACCTACTAATTGTTTCCCTTCCAATAATGGATTAAGAGTATTAGACCAGCCTTTACCCACTGGATGGTTATAAGGTAATGCGGAAGTGTCTTTATTTACGGGAGGATTATTCAAGGTCAAACCCACATCACCTCCTACGATGTGGGTAGAATCTCGTTTCCCAACGAGGACTCTTCTGAAGAATTTTTTCTATTTCGTATGCGTCGCTTCGAATTTGGACTTACGTAAGCCTCTTTCCTTACGCTCGTCGGTGAAGTGATCATTTCCCGTGACCCTGGTCTAAGTTTCTCTTCAGAGACCTCAGATGTGACTGAGACTTTGCTCACCCCACCCTTAAACCCCTTGCCTTTAGGAAGTGGAGCGGCGTCTCGTTTAACATTTACATCCTGTAAAGACTCATAGTTTTCTATTATGTGTATCGCCTCCGCGAAGGACGAAACATCCTGCATCACGATGTGTTCCCTCAACTTATAAGGCAAGAGCGTGCCAATTTGAGCCACGATATGAGAGTCCTCCGTCTTAGGTTGAATGGAACGTAACAACTTAAAGTTCCTCGAGAAGAATTGTAATACACTCTCCTCCGAGGTCCTTTGATAGGGCGAGTTCAATACCTTTGCAAGACAGGAGCTACGCCACCTGGAACTCTCGTAATGGTTAATGAATTCAGTTTTGAATAATTCGTAAGTGACTAAGTGAGCTTTCCGCTCCGAAAACCAAAGTTTCGCGCTATCCGTTAATAATTTCGGAACATACTTTATGTATTGCATCGGGTCTATACCATATAATTCTAACAGTTCCTCAACCTTTTCCAAAAATTCAGATGGAGTTACCGTGGTGATCAACCCATTGAATTTCGGAAATTTCAACAAGTCTTGAGGCTTTATGCTGTACACTTTGGTACGAACCGCGTCCTGATTCTGGTTACGATCAGACCGTTCTTTGACACCTTCTAACACCTTCCCCTCACTCTCGGCTTTTACTAGAGACCCCAAAACTTTAGCTCTTTTGTGCCTAGTCTTAATGTAGCTTTTCTTGCTGAAAGTGGAATTGACCTTCCACGGTTTTTCAGCATCAGTTGTTGATTCGGTGCTCACCACATCGTGACAAGGTAATGACTTAGTCCTGCAATTCTGCTTAACAGTAACAACGTCTGAGTCGTCCGTTGAGGTAGCTTTATCTACACAATCCACCCTTTCGAACCCAGACCCCAAACCCTTGAGACCCTTTTCATTCAATTGTTTGCCGCCACTGATTCAAAGATGTTGAGTAATACTAGAACCATCTTGTTCCCAGTTGGTCAGAACTTTACTGAACCTATCCATGGAGCTTTCAAGAGATTTCAATGTCACCATGACCTCCGTAGGCAACGTGTTAAGAACAGTAGTTCCCGAATCTACGTTCTGAGAGAATGTCTGTCCTACTGTCTGAGATGAAGAAGAACATTCCTTTTTCATCGCAGCTAACTCACTTTCATTGACAACTTTTCCAATTCGTGAGCTCGATGATATTTGATCTAAATTCCTATCCCTACTCCCTATCTTGTCTAACACTTTCTCTACAATTTGCCCTTCCAGTGACTTAATATCATTTGCCTTCTCAATTTTCATCTGATCCAAGGACTCATGCATTCCCAGTACTTCTGAATCCAACCTCTTTGCTAGTGCTTCATACTTTGCTTCCAACCCTTCAGCCCTATTCATACATTCTACCCTATATTGAGAGACCGACAACGTGAGATCATTTAGACCTTCACTTGTCATTATAACATCTTGCTGCAGCTCTAATATGCATTTACTGGTGCCCTCTAGATCAGACTGCAGTTTACCCACTACCTTACTTGTATGAGCTGCGAGTTCTGATTTGAGCAACTGATTGCTGTCTCTGAGTTCTGATTTGAGCAACTCAGTGCACTCCTTGTTCCTTTCGTCACTTTGTTTAATAAAGGCGAACAAGGAATCTAACGTGACCGGTTCCTGCTCTGTTGCCATTATTAATATTAGCTTTAACAACAGCAATAAACCAACTAAAGATTAACCTACTTGAAACCCAACAAGAAATCCTATAACGCAGCCCCTATGCACTTGAGTCCTCGTAATCTTTCGACGAGCTACATGACAATCGTTCAAACTTCAATATGTGAACAAAAATGTGTTCAAACTATTTTTAGGTTTAAACTAAGCTGCAACTACTCAACAACTGAGATTCAACAATCTTGAGACGAGCCAATGTCATTAGTTCGAATTATTTGTTTTGCGAAAATTTGCCTGGTAACGCCGGTGACGCGCGCAGCGCACTGCAAAAAAAATTTCTATACCTTTAGGTTTCAAATGGTAATACTTGATTTACAACTAACAATAACCACTTTCCATAATAACGACACTAACCCAATTTACAAACACATGCGGAATTCCCCCCTCTGAAAAGGAAGAATTAAACATTTAAGCATTGTCACGAAAAATCAAATACAGAAGAAAGAATATGTTAACGAATGCAAATATGAACATAAAGAAACAATGAACTCATTTATTGAGTTGAATAATTACACATGTATATTTATGAGAGCATTATCAGTCAGCTGATTTGAAAGTACTTGAACAGAATTCTTCAACCTTACTGAAGCATATATTGTTTTTAGTATGAAGGAATGTATCTCCTTATTGAACTATGATATGTGAATCAACTGTCAATGCGTTGATCGTGAAATTACCATATATGGTCATGTGACCTTCAAGAACTTATCAATACCAAATGCACACCATGCAATAGATATCTGCAAAAATATATACATATGGTATATGTGATCAACGAGAAGTTAACAATATCAAATATACATCAAACCAAACAATTCTGTGACATATAACGTCCAATATTCATCATGGCCAAATTACCACTTTATATATTATCAAAAGTCAAACGCGTTTCGCTCAAGATATTACGAATTCAAATTTCAGACAACAATGGCGTCCATTTCCATCGCGCTCCTCCACGCGGTGCAAATAATGATTTGTTCGTTATCCAAAGAACCACACTGACCACACGCTAGCATGCTTGGAAATACTTTAATAACCGGGTAGATCTACCAACAAGCGTTGAAACATGAGCTCATGCAATACTAAAAGTACATATGCAGCTTACCTCACTTGAGATATCACGAGGCAAAATCCGCTCCTCATTCCACCTTGCTTAGTTTTTCGCATTCCAAGTCCAGCTCGCCTTCCCAATGATCCGTGCTTATTCCAAACTTTGGCACAACGTTTCCAGCCCTGAGGCTAAGTAAAATTATCGTGCAACTCAGGCGTCCACGCCGAAATTTGCCGATTTTGGTCACCGTTTATTCCTCACGATGCCGTTTGTTCAGCGTCCATTCCGCCAGAATCATCTCTTCACTTCCCTTTCTTCTTCTTCTTTTTCCTCGTTTTCCCATCCTTTTGTGCAGAGCACGATTGTCTTTACCAATCAACAATTTACTTGATTTAGAAACCACACGTTAACAAATATGTGTATGCGTTAAAGAACCTATTGTAATGCTTATTAAGATAAACTTTTTGCTGTTAATTAACCAATGGCATCTAGACCAAAACGCTGTAAATTTTATTATTTTGCGCCATTACTGCGAATTGCCCATGCGTGCAGTGACCGACACATCAAAATGTCCTTGTGCATAAGGAAACCTCGAGAAAATCGGATATCAAACAAAGGAATTTACAATTTAAATGCGCACAACGATCAGAGCCATCTAGCGATTCTTCGCGTAAGTACTAAAGCAACAAAGTTTTTATATTGCATAGGCATTCCACCTATCGTGAATTCTCTGCACTAGACGAGTTCATCGTCTTAGGACGTGAGTTGGGCTACTTTACCCCAGCAAACACACCCGAAACTCAAGTTTCCAGAATACCTTATGACAGCTCGTCATAATATCTCTTTTTGGAAGAAGCTTACTCTAGTACTAAATGACTGTGGAAGTAGCCTCAGTGCTGATGCATCAAAAGTAATTCTCACATCAATCAATCAACCAACTATCTGCCTTCCAAACGACTTAAAGGTTGTAACGAACCTGAGGTTTTATATTTGTAAGACGTTAAGATTTTTAAAATGTTTGTTACTTCAAATAATGTGCAAGTTGTCACAGACAATTATAGTTAGATTGATACAGATGTATTTGGAACTTGTATATATGTTTATAAATACGTCATAATCTGTTCGTGTTGACGTCAGTTTCTCATCTCAGCAGAGGAAGTGAACCCACCTGAATGTTTCTCACCTGACTACAGACTGAGTTAGGAAAGTAGGTGAAGGTGAAGAATCAATAAGAACTTTGAAACGGAGAGAATTGAAGTATAGATTTTGGGTTTTCGAGTTTTCTTCTTGCCCATAAGTTGAAAGTAAACAATTAATTATGTAATTTGACTTTCGTTATATGTGAGTGAAGTGCCTAACGTTAGTATTGAATGTTCTAGTGTTTTATTGGTAAGTGATTATGAAATATAAGCGATTATAAAACTGCGTTTAACTTTGAAAAGAATGTTGTGTTTTCTTTTCTACCCAACAAGCCATGATGAGTGATAAAAGCGTCTCATGTTCCCGACAAAAGTAGCAGCGGACTAACTTTGGAACGACTGGCGTCCAACTGGAGGACGTCGCAAGGTGAATGAGTTCATTAGACAGTTTCATGAAGACATGTAGGGAGTGTGAGGTGGAGATACTGCTCCATACATTCTTGATATCTACTATATAGGAGACAGGATCCGAGTCACCTTTAATATCAGGATTTGACACGGACACCAACTAATTGGTGGCTAGGTGAGCCCCAGAGCTGCTTATGCAGATAGAGGAAGAATTTCCGCCCGAGACCAACCACAGCTAGAACAGACAGAGTTTTCCTCCCTAAAACTGCGTAGGTGCTTAGCATCCCTTACAGAAGCTCCTGGCTTCTCTAGATGTGCTGAAAATGGAAAGTTACATTCCGTCATCAGGGAGCGTGAGAGAGTGTGTCTTGTCCAGTTGTAATCTCTATCTTCCTCGGTCTCGTCTCGGTTTATACATACTCGTATCTTTCTCGTTTCGAGAATTGAAAACAGGCATCCGTCACAGAATTACATTGTATCAGCTAGTTTCGGCAAACTTTTCTTTATTACTTCATGCGTCATTTCGACGCTACAAACCTTCCAAGAAACTGAGTTGTTTCTGAGTATTCATTATTACATTAAATGTTCACTTAAAATAAGCAAAATATTATGTGGTCTATTTATAAATAACCAAATAGATATCCGCTTGCTATATTTGAAGAAGTCGCATGGTTATGTAATCTTGACTTATGAACAAAATATGATTGAAGAAGCCGCATTACAAAGAAATCTTTCCTTATGAATTTGCACTCACAGGAGATGTACAGTCGCGAACACTCCTGGGTTGTAGCGATTCTTTTGAGAGTCTATGGGATTGTTACAACCCAGATATTCCCGTGACTGTACATCGTAGAAATTTACCAAAGAGTGGAGCAGAAAAATTCAGACGAATCCAAGGCTAACTGGTTAGCTTTTTGACGTACCTCAATATAATTCACATTTCATAACGTAATTTAATTAATTTTATATTTAATTTTAATGAAATAAGGACATGTAACGAACTTACTATGCACATAACGTGTTATAATGAAATGTAAATCACACTACTTGTAATTAATTGTCAAGGAATTCAAATCAGCAATGATCTCTGTTGAATCAGCAGAATCAAATTCATTTGCTGCTGTGTGTACTGACTTCTTGAGAAATACGAAGTAACCAAATTATGTGCAACTGGTCAATGACCTCATTGAACATTCCATGTATTAGGGTGCCACGTGGAACATCTGAATTTCATTCCAGACAATCTGGCAACATAAGTGATGAACAGGGGAAGCGTGCTCATACGGATATAAGTGAAATGGAGAGACTAAGTGAGAGGAGTTTAAACACCTAGAAGTAGCCAGATTTTAATTATTATCTCTACAGGGAGACAGAGCTCCTCATTAAATGAACTGGCCAGAGGACCCACTTTCAAATGCAACATGTATGATCCATTCATTCACATACGTAATACTGTATATATTATTCCTCCATTATTGCAAATATACTCCATCTTGTAATGTCTTGTGATTCTTTCAGATTCTACATTATTATTCATGAAGTATAAAAGCCTGAAGGATATGCTGTCAGAGTGGTGCACATGCTGTATATGGTAATAATTTTTGGACAACAACTTGTATGTAAAAATTTTGACGTTGTACGCAATTTTGGAGACAATTTCCGAATACACAATTACGGTGTATGTTGATTTGCCGAAATTTCAGTTTCTACTTGGATTAAGGAACGTGAGATTCACGACATATAATAATAAAAAAAAGCTTGGAGATACGTATTTGCGTTTTTTGTATCTTGTCGGGATGAAAATGAGATAACATATTTACTTAGTCAACAATTAAAGAAAAACTCACCACGGGGCTCCCCGATGACGTGGTTGTGACGTCGTTTTCTAGTAATCAATAGTTCACGGGTTCATACACGGTGGAGGCTCATAGTTGTTTGGCTTTTGAAGCCTTTCTGTTTACTAAGTGGACTTAAAAATAAAACATCTACTTATTACTGTATTTAAAAAAGTAGAGACGTATACAAGTTTCCTTCAGTACATATCAAAAGATGCCGGGTACTATTTAGAATTGCTTTACGAAGAAGGGGAGAAGTAGGTGTACTTTTATCTGCTTATTATATCTGCACATAAAGGGTTCATATACGATTCTTACCATCCGTTCGTTTAAGAAAATGGTTGGATATATTTAACCTAATTTCATCTCTTCCTCATTCTTAGCTTTTGATTTGACTGATTGGTTGAATTCAAAATTGTAGTGCGTCAGCATTTAGGCAATTTTGCACCCGTCACATAATACGTAACCAGCCCCCTTACCGTAGCTGAAATCAACATCTGTCTCCTTACCTATGTTAAAAGCCGAGGTTGTGAAGTGGCACTCAACACACATGTGGGCAAGAGAAAGGACAAGGGAGGTATTGCAATTCGTCCTTTTTAAGCAGAGTGTAATTTAAGGAGGATATTATTTGTCCCACGGTCGAATGAAAATAGTGCAAAAATCCCTGAAGATTAAATGGTTGATTGTGATAATTATATTTCATAATCTGTAATTGGACTGCTGCTTACCCAAATTATTAGCACTCTGGACTTCGGGGCGGGTGCTCCCGGGATAGATTCCCGTGGGAGCCACCAAAAATGTTGGCGTTGGCCCAGCGTCATGAGGACTATTGGAAAGATGCTTGAAAAGAAGAAGTAGTGGGCTCCGGTCTCAAAAGCCAGGAAATAGCGGCGATGGGACATGATGCGCTTACCATGCGTCATCCAAAGAAAAGCCCACTCTGACAGGCCATGACCCTTAGAGGGCTGTTGCAGCATGGAGATTATACATTTAGTTTTTATCAGTTGTTACAACCATAAGGTTATCACAGATTAAGTTTATAATATTTAATACCATCACTGTCGTCAGCACTTAGTAGTAAATGAGGCAGTATAAGTGCGACATAATGAGTGAGGAACAAACGACGGCCAATAGATGTCGGCTCTGTAACCCAAATGTATTTAATTATTTATGTCGTCTTGTTTTACGTGGCGACGTTAAGGCTATGGAACCTTTTCTTCCACTTTACCATGTATACACAATTTTTGAATATGGATTTAGTGGTCTACATTGAAACTACAAGGGAAAAAATACAAAGAGAAATTTACACCTGAAGAATAAGAGTTTAAGTCTAACCTTTAGACACAGGCCACAAACACACGCGCTCACATATTCCTGACAGTAATGTGGAATTTGAAATGGTGTTGAATTATGAGTTCCAGCACTTTTCTGAAATTTAGATTCGTGGTTTCCAGCACAAGGTCTATGCGTGATATTAATATCCATAGCAGGGTTGTCTCTTCAGGTAGCTGTGCATCGTAGAAATAAAGAATTATCTTCACAGCGACGCGATTGTCTAGCGAACATAGCCGAGCGAATAGCAGACACAGCAGTGGAGCGGAATGATTTCAACTCTCATCACCAGGTCGGTGGGGATATGATAGCAAGCTGCTTAGAGCGTCGCGTGAGTTGGATGGTAAACGGACGAGATCGTGGACACACAGAAGATGATACGGAATAGAACCACGGGCCATTTGACTATACTCTATCTATAGAACCTGTGAAGTAATACCGTGCATGACGGCAGAGAAGGGGGAAATTCCGTGGGCAGAGCGAAGCAGTTCACGCAGGTATACTCGTCCCAGGCCCAACAGGTGGCTGACCTAAATAGCTCTATCTGTCCACCAATCGTCTTAGAGCATGATGAGTGTCAACAACCACAGATGAGAAGTAAAAGATGTAGAGGTAACATCGCTCTCCCGTTGCAACGTTGCCAAGTGTACGTCTATTTTCGTCATTTGTATTATATTGTTTGTACAGTGTTTGGGTGTTTTGTGTATTATTACTTTGTGTAATATCGTACAACTTTTATCCGGTAACGGAGCTGATTCGTTGTTTCTAAGGGACCAGCTGGAAATACGACCAGTCTAACTGCAGGTGCTTCCACTACCCCGTCCCCACCTGCATACAATCCCGTTTCCTCTCAGGTGTTCACTGGTTGAGTCTTCTCGCGTCACTTCGTGCGCAGAAACTTGTTTTCGTTCTCTTGCTTCAGAGATACTCGGGACAGAGTATAGGTACTTTGCAGTGTTCAAACCTGCACATCCATCCATGAAGTGTCGATAGGTGATTCCTCGAGGTTTTCGCACCGCCTGAATCGTGAAACAGAATTGGATGGAACATCACAAGGAGAGCGAGCTAAGACAATCAGGAGCAGAAACTGGGCCCGTGGACTCTGCAACAAGGAGCCAGGCACGCCTTTCTATCTCTGCATACGCACTCTGCCATCAGCAATGAGATGGATCCCAGTTGCATTCTTCCAACAAGGGAAAGCAACCTGGCACAGAGCAGTACCACAACCAACCCCCAAACTCACCCCAAGTGGCTGAGGCGACGAACCCCCTGCGCAGTCCCCTGGGAAACAATAGAGAGCGAAGGGAGCTGGAGGCCGATGTTATCTGAATTTAGTGTTGCTACTCTTTGTTGGTCGACAGGGCACCCATTACTCAGATGGATGCACATATGCTGTTTAAACATTATCTCATACAAACGTCTTTTTAACATAAAATTAATTACATCAATCACATGCAATTGCGGTTTAGAAACAATTCTATACACTTGATTCTATACTTCACATCCTCCCACTACCATTCAGTTAGTTTGGAATTTTATTAGTCATTCTTCCACAGTGACAGATACCTCTCTACGTAAGCCACTTTCCTCTCATCAAAAACAAGGACTCACCTACACGATGACCACTTCTCTATCATTAAATTCTGGACAAAAATGGAACGACGAAAATTATTTTTTCCCCTTGAGTATCAACTATCGTAAAAGGAAAGGAAATAATATTTAGAGACGATACTAATAATTAAGGGATACATTTGTATTCTTATTTACAAATTATAGAAAGCTGAAAGTGCAAATGTCCGATTTATTACCGTAGCATCAATTCAACAAACGACGATTACCACAGAAACGGACTAACAATCTCGAGGAATATAATGGACGAAATTTACACGGTAGAACAAGACATATCGGGGTTTCATTCGTATGTTTCCAGCCATCGTCCCACAGAATGGGTTTTTACTCTATGAATGAAGACAACGCTGCTACACGATTTTTACGGAAACTTTGAAGGGGGGAGAGGTTTTCAACTAATTCCAGCCAGGACCTTTTGTTTGGCCGTCACCAGCGTGGTCAGTGATTAAGGCGACCCCGGGTTTTCACTCGAACACCTGAATCACACCGTTAACAGAAGTTCTGCTTAAATTTCAGGATTCTACTGCATCAGAACATAATTGATTGACTGAGTTGTTTTTTAAGCCCACTGTATGCACAGTAAGGCTAATTGGGATTGGACCTACAGTTTAAAGTGGGATCCGAACCACTAAGTGCCTGCAACGGGAATCGAACCCGGGACCCCTTTCATCCATATGGTTATTTCCTGTTGAAGAGCGGTAACGCGTAACTTGTGACGTCGGAAAACCAATAAAAACCTAGAGGCGGAGATAAGGGCACAAATTACTACAAGAGAGAAAGATTGATAATGGATTGAATCTATTGGAGAAAGAACAGATGAATTCCGACTTGTATCAAGTTCTGGCAAGGTGTTACCTTCAGCCTTCAAATCAAGTCTGATTTAGAAAGATAGCAATGCATAAGGGGCCCAAACGAGCCACACACGGGTACATGACAACAGGAACCCACCAATTAAATTTACTTTCCTAAAACAATGACCCTGAAGCCACGTTTTAAAACCTTTAACAGATAAACAAAAATTAACTACAACTTATGCCAAGCCACTTTTAGTTGCCATAGGTTAAAACTTGAAGATACTTTACTGTATATGGGGTAGTTTTTCTCTTTCACATGTAATTATCTCTTTATGAATCTCTCCTCTTCTTCCTTGACGTTCTGACTGTATGAAGCACGCTACACATTAAGCGGGCTCTCTAGAACCTAATCTATTCATCACCAATGGGGGCTGACGTTATTTGCAGAGTCCATTCAAACTAGTTGTTTCCGGGTTTTCATGGCGGAAAGCTTTAGGGACTCATCATTGTCACAGAGCTCAGCTCATTGATTCTTTTGGTTTATTTTACCTCGCTTTTGGGCCACTTTTGCTGATTGCGAAGATGGGGATGAGTGATGATATGATGAAATCAATGAAAAGACACCCTCACTAGCCCATGCCTAGGCCGGGATTCGAACCCGGGACCACTGGCGTCGTGGTGCTAAGTGATCAGTTGGCTACCGGCTGTCGACTACGGAAAATGGTCCGAGTGAACTGATGCTGGTCTAGCGTTGAGCGAAAACTAAATTATTTTCTCCACCCAAGAGGTCCAGGAACACTGGAGGAAGGAGATCGCCAGTGAAGCAACAATACGAATATCCTCCAACCTTAGTTTGATCCTGATATTAACTAACCGGAAATTTAAGAGCATTCTTGTCTAATCCACATTCAGTTGAGTGTTAGCACCCAGACACTCCACACCTAACCTTGTATTACGACTGCGCGAACAACTTGGGTGATTTCCCCTCTTTCCTTGTCCAACCTGGTTACTGTTGTTCGGTGGGGCTCAGTTTCACACCTGCTCCTGGCTACGCTGTAAGGAGATACTCGGACTATACTTTTATATATCGCAGGTGCAGTGCCATCCCCAAAGCGGACTACAGTGTTTAGCCATTTTGAACACAACCGTCAAAGCTTTCTGTGCTTGGATTTTTATGTACACCGAGGATTCAGAAATTAGTTCTTTTACCATTTTGAGGATGATGTTTTGTGTTATATTGTCATTCGTATATTCTGTCCCAGGAGTCTGTGGAGCAAGTGGACGATAAAATTAATCCGCGCAAGTAGCGACTCCTGAGGGCTAGACCGAGTGAGAGGTTGAGTGAGTGCATGGAGAGGAAAAGTCGGGTACAGCTACCAGCCTTTATCAGTAGCTGCACTGCTTTGCCTTCTTCCAATCGCCTTCTCCCCTTCTCCACAGACTTCTTGTGACCTGGTGCGTACTTTCAGTACAGTAAATATAGTCAATGTGAGTGGTAATGTCCTTGAGACAGGGATACAGTACAATCACTATTTTGCTTCGTCATTGGGCAAAGCAGCAATACGAACGCTTCTTATTTGCTTTGGCAGATTAGATATTGTGGATGCTATGGAGATCATCTAATCTGCAATAAAAAATATCTTAGCTAAAGATTTACACATGTTACCTTACGAGCCAAGTGGAAGCATCACTTTTGAAGCGGACTCGAATTTCTGATTCACAGGAATCTTAACAAACAGGTTACAAATTATAAAAATTGATTTGAAAAAGCCATCACTATTAAATACGAAGTGACATTTATTCTTTTGAAGGAATAATACATTTGTGACAGTCATGTTTTCTTATATCTGTGACGTATTTAACGAACAATGATTTCAGGAGGTGGAATCCCCTCCAGAAATGAAAAAATCATCCCCGAAAATTTGAATAATCTAGTAGAACTCTCGAATATTATCCATGTTCACTTTATGTATATTTCATCTGCTTTAATTTAACGAAGAAAGTACTTTATCTAGCTTTTTCGTAATAAGTTGATTCAGTCCTCTTTATAAGTAAAAGTCAAAAGAAAGAACGAATTTAAATTATCGTCCGTCAATGAAACTGAACGATTGACACAGAGTGACGGGGCAGGTGTAATACAAGCTTCTATTGTTGTAACGACTTTCAACATCTTGCATCTATTTTAAAGGTTAGTCAATCGACAGTTTTCTGAAGAATGGTCTTATGCAATCTTATCTAAATTTACACTTAATTAAACTACGTATTAGAGGGTGGGCAGGAACATAGTGCATAAACTTTGATCGTTAGTGTGTAGTACATAGGAAATTATGTATTATCAAATTCTCTTCCCTCTCCGTCCAACGGATTGCTAACGTTGAACAATTATGGAGCCCACGCTCAAAGGCCCGAATGAACTGCGAATACTCTCTCCTATGCAAGCGTGACTCCTTTGTCCACGCCGCAGTTGGAAGACCCTTCCAGCAAGAAAACATGCTGGTATAACATCAGACAGGGTGTGTCAACCGTGTATTGAGTGGATTGGCCTTCTTCCAGTTAATCACACCCGCCCATGCAGATCTCTGGTGAAGAAATCAGCTAATAAGAGCGGTAACGCCAGGGATTGATCGATTGAATTCCATCCACTTGCTCATACAAGTACAAATTGCACTATTGTGTGGGATAGGTCAATTCGTACCATGCCCTGTTCGATTAAGAAATATTGACCCTGGCAGACCTTGTCAGCTCCTGCTCAGAAATGTGTAGAATAAGCTTTCTACAGGAAATGGTAAGAACACTGGCCTTTGGCAAGAGGTGACGAGAGGCCAAGCGAGGGTTTAAATAGGTGCGCATGAGAGCGACACGAGGTCTTTTAATCTGGAATCATCGGAGAAGCAGGAGCTACTGGTCTTATTTCTAAACCGAACAGGGTAAGCTAGTCTACACCCATTCTGCCATTTGCATTGCTCACTTCAGTCTAGAAACGAATCATGAGTCTATTTTAATGAATAGTTAGATATTTGTACCTGCCCGTTCAGGGCTGTCTCTACCATCAACTAGTACTAATCGGGAGGGGCAAGTTACATCCCTATTTAAGATCCCCGCGTTCAGAGGAAAGCTACGTGGTTTGAGATGCGTGGGCTTTTCATCCATTTTTTCGGAAATGTGATGAAAAATTAGAGCAACGTGGTTCTTTTGGAAATGGAAGCGTCATGCCTTGTTTTCCTAAACAGACATGAAAATTGAAAGGGTAGGCTGCGGAATTTTTCATTTATTTCACTCTGAAATAAATGAAAATTGAAATGCATTAATATCATGTTAGACTTGTTTCTTCGCGGAATTTTTTTACTAACGGGGGGTTAATTTTTTCTAAATAAGGTACGTCACCATTGTTAGTAATGCCTTATGTCATTTATTTAGTTGGAGGACGAGCTTCATACCACATTGGATAGGCTCATCATTCTCGCCAATAATGCTGTTGGTCCGTCTTTTGATGTGGAGGGCCTACCTTGTGCCTCATCCACCCCAATCAGAAGTCCTCCATTAACTAGAAGTCGCGCACGCGCGCAGGCTAACTTTCAAATTGATAATCGTCCCACAGTTCTTGTGGACCCACCCACCATGGCTCAAATACCTTTTGTTCATCCCCTCCTTTTCGAGAGCATTCAGTTTGAGGGTGCCTCGGGGGAGGATGTTACTAAATTCATAGATCGTTTCGAAAGTGCGGCGATTCCGAACAATTGGGAGGAAACGAAAAAACTACAACTTTTCCCGGCGTTGTTATGTGGGCCAGCCCTCCGCTGGTTTAATGCAATTAGCCAGCAACCAGGCGTCAATTTAGTCAGCTATGAGGACGTCAAGAAAAAACTTATTGAAGAATTCACAGGCTACCTTGATCAGCTGCAGATCGAGGAGCAGATCAGATATCGGTTCCACAGGGACGATGAACCGGTATCATCTTATGTTAGGGACAAACAGACCCTCTTGTTTAAGATGGACCCTAACATGGCTGTAAATAAGCATCTTAAATACATAAACGCAGGTCTTCTACCGGAATTTATCAGGGAGATATACAAAAAACAATATAATTCAGTTCCGGAGCTTTTGAAAGACCTCAAGGAATATGAAAAAGCAAAGTTCCTTATGCGCCGTAGAACGGTGCAAGAGCTCTTGCATTCGGCTCATAAGGAAACTCTTTTTCCGTCTCCTGCTGAGTTGCGCATTCCTCACCAGAACCCCGTAGTTAGCACTACGGCGGTTGCTCCGGAATCAGCACCTCGGGCTAATCAGGACATGACTCATCAGCTGCAAGCTTTGCAAGCTGAATTGGACCTTGTCAAAAGACAACAAACTTTAAACGGCAATTTAAATATACACAAAACAATAACAGTGTCTGAAGGAACATCCTTTTTCTGTAATTATAAGAATTTTGATCAATTGATTTTTGATGATGAAATCATCCACACTCGTAGAGTTTTAGATACAGAAATAGCTATTCGAGCAATTTCTCCACTTTTTAATTCCTCTGTAAATTTTTCAAATGTAATTCTTCCTGATTGGACTGATTTTCGACTGGCCATGGATAAATTGAATCAGTCAATCGCAAACGAACCAAAATTTCATGAAATATGTTTGTCCCATTTTCCCGTTACTGTTATCCTATTATTAATTTGGAACTTCATTTTAACTGTTTATTTATGCTATACGTCAGGCGTATGCAAGCGCAAACAAACTTTGACTAGTGAGCGTTAACAGTGCGTCACTATGTCGCCTTGATTTATTCATCCATTTTTATGGATTTTTGTAATTAATGATCTTAACGTCATTGGAGCCATGTCATTTACTCTTTTATTATATCTTAGTGATCCCGAATTTACTTGTGGCTAGGTCCGTTTTAACAGTTGTGACGTTACCAAAATTTTGGGTTAATTATTTTTTTCCGTCAGTTCATCATTTTTACAATGCTTTGACACTTCTGACATGATATTAATGGATTTCGTCGGGTTATTTTTCTGATACCAGGGAATATATTTTATACCATCTACATATTACTTTTATGTATTTATCAATATTTAATTCTAGATATTTTCGTTTATTTCATTGTATATTGATCATGTCCCAACACAGGGCTTTTAGTGATATATCATAACTTTAGTTTTATATTGCACATTATTTTATATTTTGGGGGAAGCCAGGGGCTATATATATATAATTTAGTCAATATATACATATATTACTTTTGATGAAGTCATATTTTCATTTTAATGGTGTTCCAGTGTTAAGGCGTCAAATGACATTTTCCGCCTTTTATTTATTTAGCCTTCATTCAAACTTTGTTTTATAATTTATATCACTTATTGGGCAGTTTATTTTATTTTAGTTTCCTTATTTTTACTCATGATTTTCACTTGCCTATAAAAGACGATTACTTTACACATTTTTTTTATATACATTTTCAATATTGAATGACTGAGAGCAATGTAGTTTTTCCAATCTCTTACCTGTTTCCTACCCTGTTCGGGAATTCCACGAGTTCAAGGAATCTCGAAAGTAGTCCAGCGATTTTTTTGAGGCCGGAAGAAGAACGCATTCCTGAAGGCTTTGGAGCTCACAGCCTCCTTTGGGTTTCAGCGGTGTATGTCACGTAGCAGCACCGAAAACCCTATTCCAAGTGACATCCCAGGATAAGAACAGCGTCAGAAACATCAGAAGAAATGTCATCTTACAAAGCAACCCCCCCCCACGACTCTAACCCCCCTTAAGAAGAAGCATGAACATCTTTCATGTACATCGTCCCTTTTTGCTCTGTAAGGCCAGGCAGTGTACTTCACCACATATTGGAACTTTCCGGGTACAGTCAACGACCCAAATGTGTTGAGACCCACCCCTGTGGATCAGCAACCTGCCAGGCCCTGTGAACAGTTTCATCCTACCAGTGGCCATATTTACTGTTCCCCTTCTTGGAGTGATTGCAGCACGGTACACCTTCCGTTTTCGCATACAACCAGCGTACGAAATGTGTCACCATTCGATGTGTGCCAGAAATATGCAATGGCGTCTGCTGTGAACTTTCGGGGGCCTATCCTAACATTCCCACCCCCCCAGTGTCCGCCATTGTACAACGCATATTTTGGGGCGTGGAAAAGCTACTTGGAGTGGCTTTCCATGGACTACCCTGTGTTCGCCCGCCACACGGCCAACGTCTTTTCATCTGACCTGTACTGAACAGTATTCCTGAACTTTCCACACCGGGATTCGAATCCGGTCCCCCAGTGCAATTGTGATCGGTCAAGGACCGTGTATGTCCCGGAACAGTGCTTCGTACCCCAGGACTCCGGGGTTTGAGTGTATTTGGATTGCCCTGCCTTTTGATTTCTCAGGTCATAGTGTGCACACATAGTGTGCTACGAACGTCAGTGGCAAGTGAAAACATCATCTTCAAATATATTTTTTTTTAATCTTCGTGTGGTTGTGCGCAGTCCAGTGGAGCTTGGTGTTTACCACGGTCTTTTTGCTCTCGCCTCGAACTGTCATCCTGATGAGGCGGAAGATTACGAGCATGCGGCCTTAAGGTTTCTCACGGATTAAGTTCGGTGCTTAGTTAGCACTTGTTCTGAAGACATTCGCATGTCTCGCGTTACGATGCAGTGTGTTGAACTTTCCGCTGACTCCACGGACCTGCGAACAACACTTGCTATCGCATGTTGACCAAACGTCAGCATTGTTGATTACGAAAGACTCTTCCAGCGTGTGGCTAATGTAAACATAGGACTTTATTTTAGCATTCAAGCTTGAGCTTAATTCTGTTCCATTTACTTTTCGGTGAAGGGTCTCCGACATTTTTTTATTATTATTTTATTTTATGTAACCTTTTTTGTTCATGTAATAAACAAAACCTTTTAAATTTTGGTGAATGGCAGAAGGTTCAATTTAAACTTTTAATTATTACAATTTCAATTTTGGAAATTGTTTCGCAAGAGGGGGTGTCGTACCATGCCCTGTTCGATTAAGAAATATTGACCCTGGCAGACCTTGTCAGCTCCTGCTCAGAAATGTGTAGAATAAGCTTTCTACAGGAAATGGTAAGAACACTGGCCTTTGGCAAGAGGTGACGAGAGGCCAAGCGAGGGTTTAAATAGGTGCGCATGAGAGCGACACGAGGTCTTTTAATCTGGAATCATCGGAGAAGCAGGAGCTACTGGTCTTATTTCTAAACCGAACAGGGTAAGCTAGTCTACACCCATTCTGCCATTTGCATTGCTCACTTCAGTCTAGAAACGAATCATGAGTCTATTTTAATGAATAGTTAGATATTTGTACCTGCCCGTTCAGGGCTGTCTCTACCATCAACTAGTACTAATCGGGAGGGGCAAGTTACATCCCTATTTAAGATCCCCGCGTTCAGAGGAACGCTACGAATTATATTAATGTCTAATTTGGAATAGAAAGGAATTTACACAAACTAACAGTTACTGTTAAAATAGTAAAACAACAAAAAGAACAATAATTCTTAGTGAAAGTTACAAAGTAATGTAATATTTAAAAAATAACAACGTTTTAATTATAATGTTAATTAAGGGCAAAAATGACCTTACCATAGAACAAATGCTTCATTAGCAAGCTCTTTACTTTCATTTTAAATTAATTGGATTGTAACTGTTAGACACAGACAAACAGAACAAATCTTTGAACCTTGGTAAGCAAAGTGGTTAAACACTCAAGCAATTTATCATATATTTTCATCAAATATTCTCACATTTTTGCTTCGTGATTGGATGACTTGAGAACGTGCTTGGAACTACCTGAAAACTAAACTTTTTATTTGCGAGATTAGATATTGTGGTTGCTGTGGAGATTGTCTAATCTGAAAAATAATATCTTAGCTAAAGATATAAACGTGTAGCCTTATGAGAAAAGTTGAACTATATCATCTATTTCGTAGCGGAGTCTACTTTCTGGTTCTTTGCAATGTTAACCAAATAGGTAAGAAATTATAAATGTATCTCTGAGAGAATCATTATTATTATATATGAAGTAACATTTACTTTCTGAGCAGCAATAATGTAATAACAGTTTTTTTTTCTGACAAGTATGACGGAATTATCAGCTACAGATTCGTGAAGAATCGAATGAGGGGTACAGAGAAACTTGACGACTTTGCTTCTGACGCTGAAATAACGGAATTTTTGTGTCTTAATCACGAACAATGCCGAAGTCCTCCGCATTGCAAACAAATCCATGTCCTAATTGCGAGCACATGGAACTTAAAAACCTGTTTTGAAAAACAGATGAGGTTAGTGACGCTGAGTGACAGCTGGTTTCACTTCTACTTTGTATATCTCTTTCAGAGATTATTTTATTGTTGATAAGGAATTTCCAGTTTAGAATTGTGCAGTATTTAGTCGTGTAAACAATTGGCCACTCGACGACAACTTTAACAGTGTCGAATTTACTATGTTCTAACCGTGTCCTAGAAGGCACTGACCTGTCTCAAGTTCCTTTAAAACATTTATTAAGAAGACACAGGAACTGCGAGAAGTTGTAGATGCCAAGACAGAAAAATCTGTTCGCAATTAGGACCTGGAATTATTTCTCACTTTCCCGTTTTCCCAATTAGGGCGATTTAGGCGTTGTTGGCAATTAAAATGTGAAATCATTTCTCACTTTCCTTCCCAATTAGGACAATTTAGGCATTGTTCGCAATTAGAACCTTGAATTATTTCTCTCATTTGTGTGTTTGCAATTAGGACGATTTAGTCATGGTTTACAATTAGGATCTGGAATTATTTCTTACTTCCGTGCGTTCCCAATTAGGGTCATTTAGGCATTGTTCGCAATTTGGACCTGGAATTATTTATCACTTTCGTGTGTTTGCAATTAGGATCATTTAGGCATTGTTCGCAATTAGGACCTGGAATTATTTCTCACTTTCCCGTTTTCCCAATTAGGACGATATAGGTATTGTTTGCAATTAGAACCTGATATCATTTCTCTCTTTCGTGTGTTCGCAATTAGGACGATTTAAGCATTGCTTGCAATCAGTACCTGGAAATATTTTTCACTTTTATGTGTTCGAAATTAGGACGATTTAGACATTGTTCGCAATGAAAAACTAAATATGCTGACCAAGGCAGTAATTTATTTTATTAAAAACATAAACTAACGTAACGTTTCAACCTTCTAGCAAGGTCTTCTTCAGACTCTGTATTAAGTACAAAAGTAACAAGATACAAAAACAGGGCATTATATATACACAAACATTACTCCCTCCAGACTATTTAGAAAGTAGTTTGGAACTTTCTAGCAGATGACTTTCACTTGCCAACTTTACTTTCACCTAAAAGGCTAAACACAATTACTTCCATATAGAATGTGGTTGGGCTTTTAATCTCACGCTCTTTCCCCTTCATTTTTCTTCCTTCTCCTCTCCTCTTTCTCTATTGTCCTTTCCACTCTTTCCAACATCTTCTTCCATTCTTTGTTTAACTTCAGTCCCCCATTCCAGTTCATTGTGTCTTCTTCACCTTTCTTCTCTATTTCCTTGGCTTCCTTCCATTTTCTCACTAGCATTTTCTTCTCCCTTCCTATCTGCTTAGCCTCATCCCACTCTATGTCATGTCCTGTTTCTCTCGTGTGTTTAAATATTGCATTTCTCTCTCTCTTAAGTCGTACATCATCCCTATGTTGTTTCAACCTGTCTTTCAGCCTTTTTTCGTTTCTCCTATGTACACACTCGGACATTCTTTACATTTCACTTCGTAGATAATCCCTTCCTCATCCTCTTCTCTGCTTTCCTTTTTCTTGTTAGCATTCCTCGCTATTCCTAAGATGCTTCTCTCTCCCTTCCTGTAAGTTTTAATTCCTGCTTTCCTAAGCACTTTGCATATCTTTTCTGTGGTCTTCCCCATACTCCTTATTCCAAACCTTCTCTCCTCTTTTTCTTTCTCTTCCAATTCTAACCCTGCCCGTTTTCTTACTTCTTCTGTTTATGTCCAGTCTATCCTGCTTCTCATAGCCATTCTTTTCCGGCTGTTTCCATAGGCTATTTATTTTGCCTTCTTTTTCACATTCTTTCATACATATTTTCTTGATTCTGTCCTCCATATTCTTTATAAAATTTATTTTTGTCACCTCACTTACATCACTTCTTTTGTGGCAGAATACCCCTGCTGCACACTTCTTCTGATGCCAAGCGGTTTCAATTTCTCGTCCTCTCTTCCTTTTCATCAATATATCTAGATAGCTTAACTTGTCTTCTTCTTCTTTTTCAAGTTCCAATAATATCCCTCTTTCTTCATCTTGAATTTCTTTGGCAAAAATGTCAAGCTGCCTCTTCGTTCCCTTCCATATGCCAAAACAGTCGTCCACATATCTGCAAAACAGAATTATTTTGTCACCTCCCTTTTCTATCACTCCTTAATAAGTAACAAACGAAGAAGTGTCATGTTCACTTTTGGTCACGTGGTGACTTTCATGTTCACTTTCGTCACCATCACATAACTATGCATCCTTCCCCTCTTCCCATCCACTTTCTCATACAAGTACAAATTGCACTATGATGTGGGATAAGTTAATTAATTACATTAATGCCCAATTTCGATACAAAGGAATTTACACATAATAACTGTGAAAATAGTAAAACAATATAAAAAAACAATTATTCTCAGGGAAGTTACAAAGAGTAATATTAAAAAAAGATAAAGTTTTAAAGGTAATGTCCATTAAAGGATAATGTGCCCTAAGAAAATATTCTGTACCATTAAACAAATTCTTCATTAGCAAGCTCTTTACTTTCATTTTAAATTAATTGGATTGTAATTGTTAGACACAGACAAACAGAACAAGTCTTTAAACCTTGTTAAGCATAGTGGTTAAAAGTTCAAGCAATTTTTTCATTTATTTTCATTAAATATTCTCACATTTTTGCTTCGTGATTGGAACGACCTGACCGACTAACGCACTTCCATATAACATCTGAGTCTTCTGTGTTCTCTGTCTGTCGACTCTCTGATATTTTTGTTGTTACGTAATTAGGGGCGTGGGTGACAACTGTGCCCCAAGCATGCGACTGACGTTAACTTTACAGTATAATATATCGTCACCTAGAAAGTGGAAAAGAAAATTGCAGCAGAAGAAAGTCAAAAGAGAGAACATTCACATACACAAAAGCACTCATGTGCAGCTGTAGTTCACCATTTGAATATTGGTTTCACACGTGCCTAATAAAGGGTTGATATAAAAATAATTGAATTAAGAACTCTTTGACGGACGTGCCCTGTGCTGCACGTCGCAAAGGATAGAAATGTGTCCCGGATTCTTGTTTGGATTCCTGATGTAGGCAACCTGGAGATACGAGAACGCCTGGGGTTTCGGATTTGAATCCTCACCTGCGCATGGTGTTCTTCGTGAGTGTCATTCCATCGATTTCATCATACCTTAATTCATCCTTACCTCGCATTTAGCCAAAAGACACAGAAAATGATAGTAAAAACTAAACTAAATCTACCGAAGGTCGAAAAACCATGCTAGGAGTGCTCCAGAAGAAAATCGGCAGGATGGTAAAAATGAGTGTGTAAATAAAGTTCCCCGTGCATATAGCACCGTGCCATCATGTGCCCCACACACTCTAGATCTCGGCCATTTTCTAGGTGATGTGATCAGCACCACGCTTCGGCCGCCTTTACACCCCCACGTTTGCCACACAGGTACACATTGATTTGAGACAGGGTGATCCCCAGAGCCGCTTTATTCCGCCGTAAGATCACCCACCTCGGAAATCAAACCCGGGTCTCCCGCGTGGCAGTCAGAAGCCAGCCGAAGCCCTACCGACTAGATGTTCAACATTGAATTTATTTACTGGAAAATTTCTGAATACAGAATCACCCATTTCATGTTTTTCAAGACAGGGAGAGAGGAGAAGATGGAAGAGTTATTCCAGGTAGGAATGTCAGACAATTAGTGAAAGTGGAGAGAAATGTTAGAGAAAGTAGATTTCTTATTAGACAGGATGATAATTAATGGCGACACCAAGGAATCGTCTTCTTACCAGACCGAATCTTTATTGGCAACAAAGATAAATTTTCAAACCCTGGCGTGATTTTTACCCCCTCTTCCATAACAACGGAATAGTTTCAACAAAGTTAATCTTGTGCATGTAGTAAATACATTTGTGTTTCTTGTAACGTTGTAACTACACTCACTGACAATATCCAACAAACTTGATGATTTCGTTTCGTCTTGTACGGTGAGAGCTTCCCGCCTGTACACTGGAACTCTAGGCCACTAAAGCTGAAGAGCAGAAGTTGGTCATATTCTTGCTTTGTTAGGTAAATATGCTGCGGGAGAAGGCGCCATTCTTTTCACGGAACCTGCCCCTGTTTCTTCTGCCACTCTGCACTGTTACCCAATGGCGAGAGGTTTCCCACTGCACGAACGCGACCGCCGAAGCCTCCAACTTTTCTCCTCTTTTTATGGCATCACTGGCCGCTCTACAGCCCACGCGTGGAAACGAGAGCTCCTATTTCAGAAATACACACTCGTACATTCACTGCTTATTATTAAGAAAATACGTACAAATATTGTGTGTGTTGGCTATTATTAGCTAGAAAGACACGAACAAGGTTAGAAATTAAAAAATATATTTAAGATAATGTTCAACGCTAGTAGTCTCTTGTCACATTCACTAACAAAACACGGAACAGCTTATAGAAATAAAAAATATTAAAAAAATTGAGGTTACATGATTTAAACAACGATCTAAATCGTAAACATACGTGAGAAATATGAAATTATTACTGTTATTATTATTATTTGTAGTAGTAGCAGCAGCAGTAGCAGTAGTAATTGCAGTAGTGACTTTAGAAGTAACTTAGCAGAAATTTTTAAAATCTGAATTTTAATTCATTCACTATGCCCAGCATTGATGCTGTTTTTGTTTTCTCCTCTCCAAAAGTAGTGTCCCTGATTTATTGCCACGAAAGAAAAAATCGGGAAACTCCCTGAAAAAGCCCGTTCCAACCGCATACTTTCAGAAGCATGCACTTATGGCCTGGTTCCGGAAAACTTTTAACTGAGCGTCGGTTTGATGAATAATGGTTCCCCTCATTTTCTCCTTTTATTGTTTCATTTCTGGTTTATATTTTGCAGAAAATTTGGGTTTCCATAACAGGCAAGGTTTGCAGTTTAATCGTAAATTTTCTATCGCCTTTATTTATAAATGCGTGTTATATATATTATATATAAATGTTGGTGTACAATACATACAATTACGGGGTGGCTAAAAAAGTCACTTAACACCCCTGGTACAGTGTCTCTCAAAAGTTTTAGGACAACGACATTTTAAACTAGGCAACCCAATTTACACAAGGCGTTGGTGGGTTGCGTGTAGAGTTAGGCTCAATTTCAGGGTTGCCACATGCACAATAGATATTTATAAAATACGCGAAAAAATAAAAACAAGTATTATTGTATAAAATTATTAAAAATATCACTATTATATCGCAATTGACAAAATTTATTCTCAAAGAAAAAAATAGGTTTTCTGGTATTTCATCGCTGATGAGTCTACAGAAAGGAAAAGAGGTGAGAGAAAACGAAAGGTGACAAAGGAGAGCAGAAAGAGAAAGCGAAAAGAGAAGAGGAAAAGTAGAGGAGAGAAGAAAGAGAGGAGAGAAAAGGAGATTGGAAGAAGATTCTAGGAGAGATGAGGAAAATGGAGCAAAGAAGAGAAAAGAGGAGGAAAACGAGATGAGAGAAGAGGAGACGAGAAGAGGGGAGTGGAGAGTAGAGTAATGGAGAGAAAAAGAGAAGAATGAAAAGAAGAGGAGAAGAGTGAAGTGGACTCGGAAATCTAAGACAGGAAAGGAGATACGAGGAGTGGGGATGAGTGGGATGGAGATAAGATGCAAGAAAAGTAGGGAAGACGATATGAGATAAAAGCAGAGCAGAAGGAGGGGAGAGAAGAAGGAGAAGAGAAGAACAGAAGGGACTGAAGAGAAGAGGTAGTTGCAGAAAATATCGTTTCAGCGTCAAGAATTGATGCATTGGTTAAATTATCGACATGAAACATTCAATAACATTTTGAAATGTATTGGAGAATGTATTAGATCGGTTCGAAATGCCTTTTGGGTTCTTTCAGAGCAAGATAAAATCTTCCATGTAAGATCTTTGATTTTACCTGCGATTATACCACTAAAAACATGAATGTAATTTTAATATTTATAAGAATTCTCCAATTTTTGTCCACTTCTCCGTTGAAATGGAGATTTTGTAATTTAATATTTCCCCTCCCCCCATCCTTAATTCCAAACTGAATCATTCCGTTTCACACGGACAATGAACACAATGGGATAGGTCTAAAACTTACGAAAATTTTCTGCCACTGGAAGGGTTTGAACCTACGACCATTAGATTGACAGTCCTGAACGGTAAACACTACCCCACAAGCCTTCGCTCCTGAAAGTAAGTAGAAGGAGCTGACCAATGTGAAATGTAGATGCAACTCTTCTCCTACATGTAATGTGCAAGCAATACTTGGTTGTAACAAAGAAAACGAAGGTAGTGCGACTCGGCGAAAACATTTAATGGAGAATTGCACATGATGAGAACTTTTCATTCGATATTTGCGGAGGTATCCTTCCATTGAACTCGAGTGGGAAAAGGGGTAAAATTAGTATGTAATGAATTGCCACAAATATTAATAGTTATTTCATTAATATTTGTCAATGTCTTTGAAGCAGTACACAATTATCGTTAGAGTATCATAATTCACGATCTTATACATGAAAATATCCCTTGAACGTGTGTCAATTCATTTATTTGTTTATTTTTTTTATAAATTCCATATGCAGAACAATGTAGCCACTATACACTACTATTACAAATAATGTTACCATGCTCTTGTTTGATAGAAGCGGATTTTTTAAAAAAAGAAAGAAAAGACTACCTAGTATGGAGGATCGAACCTGGGACCGCAATCAATGCTTTCAAGAACTCTATCCAATACACTACGCCCTTTGTTTCCTTTGGAGCAACAGTTCTTAATTATTCTGTCGCGTCAATATTGTAAACGTTATCCTGCAAAAAGATGTTTAACACTCTGATATAGCTCTGTACTTCTAGAATTACTCTATACACATGCATTTGAAATTTAACTCTGAATTTATTTCTTCGTTGTTAGTATATCTAAGCTTGTGAATATATTTTATTTGTATTTTTATAACGGTTACATGAACATCTACGAAATAGTTCCTTATAATAACCTCCGGTTGACTAAGTTGCCAATATAAACAAATGGAATACAGATTGTCTTCGAGCTTACATTGTTAAAAAGGAGAGGATACTCATATTAATATCCCGATACTTATTCAATAAGGTTTCTTGTTTGTCAGACATTATCACTTAAACTATTTCATGTTGAGCTAGTGCCCAACTTGAAATCTATCATTCTTCAGATTCTCTTTAAAATTCGACTCTGGTCACTTGTAACTTGCTGGGTGCAGACACTGCATCGACAGTGGTTTGCGATAAGAAGCGGCCTTGAATAGCGTGAGTCACTTTGAACTCGAGCAAGCTACGATACCAAGCTTGTCTGCCTTTGAAAACCAAGTCATTTCTTTTTCACCGTTTCCGAACGCGATTGCTATTGTAGAAGTATATATTCTCTCAAAAGAGCAAGAAAGGAAATTCGGCCAATGTTCTCCCGTCGTTTAAAACCAAATATTATCTATTAAACGAAAAGTTCACGATTGTCACTAAACCTATCTGAGCTAAGGTGGATGTAAACAATAAATTTAATAGAAAGATTCTCCAAAATTTCTCTCGCACTGTCTACGTCAGGCCAGTACCCGGGGGGGGGGGCTGCATGGGGTCCATGCCCCCTCGAACCCTGAAATAATTAAATGTGAACCTATCAGTAACTACGAAAATAACATCGTCGATTTTAGAAATGTGTAAAAATTTCAATTTTGTTCTTACATAAATGAATCTGTTTCTTGCGCAAAAGTCTTCAGGGTGCAATATTGGATGGTTTTAGTTTTTTAATGCAAGGCTAGGAAACGTCCGATTTACCGATTTAGTCAGGACAGTGTGTTACTTTCAATCCCTGTCCCGACTTTTTCGAACTGCAATCGTGATGCGAGATGTCTCTTTATTATTGTTTTTTCTTAACTCACAATTAGACATGTTCTTTATTGTAATAATAATTCCTAGTACGTAACATTTAATTTATAAATATATTATTTTCTAAACATAGAATTATCATGACTTTTCAATGGCGCTTGCACTATTTGAACTATTTTGTAATATCTCTCTCTCTCTCTCTTATATATATATATAAATTTGGGTCTGGCCCCTTCCTCAAAGAAATCCTGCGTACGGGCCTGGTCTACGCCAATGACAGAAATGCAAGCAATATTTTTATTTATTTTTAACCCAATTAAAGGAATGTGGAAGAATTTAAAAGAAATAAGAAAGGGCGGAACGACTGTTGCTCTACTTTAAAAATTGTTGTTCTTCCAGGAAGAAAAATAAGAAGGATTTCCTCCAGCACCTTAACACAGTGTCCCACGAGTCTCTCTTGATGAATACTGTCAAATGTGAAGTGATTTTATGAATAAAATTTTCCGCCTGTTTACGTCTAACGTTGCGCAGATTTGGTAGTTCGCAAACGGTGTAATTATTTCGTGTTACTTTACGCAAAGATCAAATACATTTCATAAAACTGTTCTGAACACGAGACTTGCGTCAGTAAACAAGCATTTCGTCTGTTGTAGTATCACAGGAAAAGAATATCGTCCTGCAATGTTCAAGCCTCTAGATATTTTCCATTAATAATGTCTAATCACAATAACAAATTTGAAGAAATAACTCGCATTTTCACAACTACGTACCAAAATTCTCGTTTTTCTTCATCACTTCGAAAATAATTTCTCGAAGATATCTGCTATACTACAAGAAAGCAATCCAAAATTAAAGTAAAAGTTCAACTACATGTATACCCAACGACATTTACAATATTGGAGGGACAGAATATTTAAAAATTGTTGTTTCAATCGAAGGTAAGGGCGTGGTGTAGTGGTTAGAGTTCTCGGTTGGACTGCTAGAGATCGCAGGTTCGATCCTCCTTAGAAGGTTTTCTTTTTATTATAAACAAAAGCATGGTAACATTATTTGTAATAGCAGTGTATAGTGGCTACATTGTTCTGCATATGGAATTTATAAAAAAATAAACAAATAAATGAATTGACACACGTTCAAAGGGATATTTTCATGTATAAGATCGTGAATTATGATACTCTAACGATAATTGTGTACTGCTTCAAAGACATTGACAAATATTAATGAAATAACTATTAATATTTGTGGCAATTCATTACATACTAATTTTACCCCTTTTCCCACTCGAGTTCAGTGGAAGGATACCTCCGCAAATATCGAATGAAAAGTTCTCATCATGTGCAATTCTCCATTAAATGTTTTCGCCGAGTCGTACTACCTTCGTTTTCTTTGTTACAAACAAGTATTGTTTGCACATTACATGTAGGAGGAGAGTTGCATCTACATTTCACATTGGTCAGCTCCTTCTACTTACTTTCAGGAGCGAAGGCTTGTGGGGTAGTGTTTACCGTTCAGGACTGTCAATCTAATGGTCGTAGGTTCAAACCCTTCCAGTGGCAGAAAATTTTCGTAAGTTTTAGACCTATCCCATTGTGTTCATTGTCCGTGTGAAACGGAATGATTCAGTTTGGAATTAAGGATGGGGGGAGGGGAAATATTAAATTACAAAATCTCCATTTCAACGGAGAAGTGGACGAAAATTGGAGAATTCTTATAAATATTAAAATTACATTCATGTTTTTAGTGGTATAATCGCAGGTAAAATCAAAGATCTTACATGGAAGATTTTATCTTGCTCTGAAAGAACCCAAAAGGCATTTCGAACCGATCTAATACATTCTCCAATACATTTCAAAATGTTATTGAATGTTTCATGTCGATAATTTAACCAATGCATCAATTCTTGACGCTGAAACGATATTTTCTGCAACTACCTCTTCTCTTCAGTCCCTTCTGTTCTTCTCTTCTCCTTCTTCTCTCCCCTCCTTCTGCTCTGCTTTTATCTCATATCGTCTTCCCTACTTTTCTTGCATCTTATCTCCATCCCACTCATCCCCACTCCTCGTATCTCCTTTCCTGTCTTAGATTTCCGAGTCCACTTCACTCTTCTCCTCTTCTTTTCATTCTTCTCTTTTTCTCTCCATTACTCTACTCTCCACTCCCCTCTTCTCGTCTCCTCTTCTCTCATCTCGTTTTCCTCCTCTTTTCTCTTCTTTGCTCCATTTTCCTCATCTCTCCTAGAATCTTCTTCCAATCTCCTTTTCTCTCCTCTCTTTCTTCTCTCCTCTACTTTTCCTCTTCTCTTTTCGCTTTCTCTTTCTGCTCTCCTTTGTCACCTTTCGTTTTCTCTCACCTCTTTTCCTTTCTGTAGACTCATCAGCGATGAAATACCAGAAAACCTATTTTTTTCTTTGAGAATAAATTTTGTCAATTGCGATATAATAGTGATATTTTTAATAATTTTATACAATAATACTTGTTTTTATTTTTTCGCGTATTTTATAAATATCTATTGTGCATGTGGCAACCCTGAAATTGAGCCTAACTCTACACGCAACCCACCAACGCCTTGTGTAAATTGGGTTGCCTAGTTTAAAATGTCGTTGTCCTAAAACTTTTGAGAGACACTGTACAAGGCCACTGCAGCGCGTAACATGGAAATGGTGATGACCAATCGTTATCAGGCCAACCGGGAACCACATTGACGCCACCCGCGCGGTCGGCGGCCATCTTGAATTTAACTTTAGAATTTTAAATGGGAAGGGGGTAATATGATATATCAAATCAGGCTAGAATTCCACGAGAAATGCAATGGTGAAGGTTTTTTCGACGTATCTTTAACCAGTAAAAAGTTATGACTGAATTCTTGTAACAATTTCCTCCTTTTCGAGGTGTTAGAAAAATGCCTTAAAATTTGTTTAGCGCTTCGGTAATGCATCGAGATCAAAGTGATGTTTAGGGAGAGAAGTTCGCATGCCATTGCACACAATTTCAATCGGTTACATACAGGAAGAGCTGTGCATTATGAATGGTTGTCGCGAACAATTACAGTGTGACGCTTCCATTGAATTAAAAGTCCTTCACAGTGACAAGGCTAATGTTTATGTTCATAAGGAAGTTCATAAACAGAATATGCGATCCTTGTCATCTGATAACTAACAGAAACTTCTGGACAAAAACTGCTTAACAACGTTCCCATAGTGTTCTGGTGTTCCTCCCTATTGAAAAAAAAACTCTGTAAAAAGTACCTTCTTCCATAAGCAAGAATGAAATAACCTGTATATTATTTAACAAATCCAAGTAGCCCTAAGCATTTAAGGTTCCGTTGATGGAAAATTGACTAACCAATCGTGTTCCACACGGCACGCCACACCATTAACTTACCAGCACTAACCATTCAGCTTTGATCTGTCGAAAATGAGTTATCAGATAAAGAGCATCGAATATTCTGTTTATGAACTTCCTTATGAACATAAACATTAGCCTTGTCACTGTGAAGGACTTTTAATTCAATGGAAGCGTCACACTGTAATTGTTCGCGACAACCATTCATAATGCACAGCTCTTCCTGTATGTAACCGATTAAAATCGTGTGCAATTGCATGCGAACTTCTCTCCCTAGACATCACTTTGATCTCGATGCATTACCGATGCGCTAAACAAATTTTAAGGCATTTTTCTAACACCTCGAAAAGGAGGAAATTGGTACAAGAATTCAGTCATAACTTTTTACTGGTTAAAGATACGTCGAAAAAACCTTCACCATTGCATTTCTCGTAAAATTCTAGCCTGATTTGATATTTCATATAACCCCCTTCCCATTTAAAATTCTAAAGTTGAATTCAAGATGGCGGACATCAAGATGGCCACCGACAGCGCGGGTGGCGTCAATGTGGTTCCCCCTTGGCCTGGCAACGACTGGTCATCACCATTTCCATGTTGCGCGCTGCAGTGGCCTTGTACCGAGGGTGTTAAGTGACTTTTTGAGCCACCCTGTATATTACATACTCGCGTACTTTCGACGTGGCCAAGGCCACGTCTTGTACGCTCGCATGCGTGACCTTCGGCCACTTTGTGGGCGTAATCATATTATAGATGGGATAAAATGTCTGCATGTTGTATTGGATGAAGGGGAACAAGTGTATAAGTACGCTAATTTGAAAAGTTTAGAAAGTAACTTTGTGTGTGTATGGGCTCTAATAAGGTACAAATATTCAAAGTATTTTTGTATATTTTCTTAATAATAAACTAAGTAAGTAATAACCGTTTCAAGATTATTAGCTGGATGTCTTGCATAAACGAATTCAATAGCGACACTAAATTGGAAATGCAATATTTACGTCTTTTGTCATTTTCACATTTTTAAACGTAATTGGAAAATTATTGTCTTCCTTTATTTCCCTCAAATTCCTGCCTTGCCTCTCTAATAAATTCTGACGCTTGAATTTTGAAATACGAAAAGTCTAGCATATTTCACTTACAGTAGTTTTCGGGGTGATAGTAAACTTTCTTTAAGTTCCTTAGCAACGTCCGTTTCCATGGTGAACAACAAGTACCGGAAACTCTCTAAATATTTGTTTGTTATTATACCTCTAAACATTTAATTAAAACAACCACGATATAAATATATTCGCATTGAGTTTACTAATATAAGTACCTATACGTAATTGTACCTGGGCTGAAACTGCTTATGTAGTAGATGTCACCCTTGTTTGAAGCACCTTTTTTAACCAAAAGTTGATTCATCTTTTGTTGATCTGTGAGAAATATAATGTATCTCGACAATTAAGAATTGAAGGAAACAATGTGTGCAAAAGAAATGCCCGTGGCAACGGTTGCTAAGGACGTGAAAAAAGGGCATTTTCACCCTTAAGGAAGGGCCAATTGAGCGATTTTTGAATTTTCTCGGTCTTTTGGAACGATTTCATGGGGGTCGTAATCGGGCGTTTTTCGCCTCCGGGGCTTCCTTCATGGAGAACATTTATGTCAGTGAGTCAGTGAGTGAGTGGTGGGATTGGGGCTTTATATATATTGGATTTATGTCAGTGAGTGAGTGAGTGGTGGGATTGGGGCTATATATATATTGGATTACATGATTAATAACGTTTTATGTGACCATATTACGAGACCAAGAAGATACCTGCAGTTGATTTACTCAATATATGGGGGCTTCAAATTTCATTTATTGGCATGATTTGATTATTAATATTATAATTTACCCTACCACCAAACCAAAAAATAATGAATAAAAATAATTAAGATTAGGACCGTCTCCAAATTGATAAAGGTAAGCAAAACAAGTGGTGTTCTTATAGAAACAATCAAAGAACGAATGTGACTACCGTAGATTGCAACGGTAAATCATCTTTTTTGTGGTTTATTTCCACGGAAACTTCAACAGATGCATGTTGAAGCAATGACACCTTTGTACTGTATAGAGCAAGCCTTCACCGGATAATCACTTTTCTTGCACTGTCGCAATCCTTCCTAATCGATTTTTGTCAGCGATGAGCAAGAACGTGCATGAAGATGAAGATGAGTGATGATTATTAAATGAAATTAATGAATCACGCTCACAGTCTCATGACACATTCGGGACTCGAACCTCGGGACTTCGGTGGTTACTGAAAGTCGACAAATGAATTCGATCGACGCATAGAATTAAAACGAAGTCACAAACTGAAAAGAAATATTCTAGGCTCTAATTTTACACTAAGCATAGTATATAATTTACGTTAATAGTAACAATATTTTCTTAATAGTTGTGCTTTTTATATTACATTGCTTTTGTCATATTATCTAACATATTATAACTAGACCTCGGATTTTGGGTTTTTAACCTATTTTTCCTTTACAGGTATGTAAGAAATAACAAGTTATGTCAGTGTTTCATTAAAAAACGCAACAACTGACGAAGTTTTATAGTGCCTAAAAAACCTATTTTGCTTGTTAGAACCTATTTTAGGTTTATGCGCCTAAATCAAGCCTTTTTTAGGTTTCTATATATTTTTTAAGGTTTTACAGGATTTTTAAGTCACACAGAGGCTTTGCTTTGTTTGGTCACGAAAAAACTTCAATGACGAACGTGTTTGAAACGTTCCCTCTGTCGATTACCCTTCCTCTAAGTCCATGGTGATTTTTCAAAGCTCTAAACAAAGCAAAATGTCAGGTGCAAGTGTTACCTGCACAGTCCAAAGTGCAAACTTCTGATCTGTGCTGTCCTGCTCACTTTCGCGCCACTTCGGTGCTTTGTGGCATTCACGCCTTGCAAACTAAGATTTCAGCATTGAAGTTTGCACCACTGACTATGTTTTTGTTGAAAGATTATTTTCACCATATAAGATGATCCTCACAGACAAGATTGCAGAGTTTAATTGTGGATAACATGAAAAAGATTGTTGCCTAACTATACGTCGAGGAGTGGATTCTAATAGCAAAGTTGCAATGGTAAGTTCTGCCATCGCCGTAGTGTTAGGCAACACACACAACGTCATGCAAGATAGTGCGTATCCCATTTTCATTGCCGGTGACTATACCTGATCAGCATTTTTCAGAATTGTTGAACTATTCAAAGATTTCTTCAACCTACTTCAGGATTTTTAGGACCTATTTTAGGAACCTAAAAGCACACTTTTTAGAACATAAAAATCCGAGGTCTCATTATAACATACATAATATATTTTACATAAAGAGCAATTAAAGGTACTTTACTATTGATAAATAATAATTTAAAATATTTAAGGGACATTATATAAATAAAAATGTTGAAATACGTTGTGGATTTTCCGATAAACTTTCGTAGCAATAATACAATGTAATGTGTCATTGAATTATTACGTGTGTACTATTATTTTGTCAATATTCGTTTCCAACCTTGTTATTTTCAGAATTTTGAAAATGTGCAGTTCTTACTGGCTTTGAAACGATATGGTGCAGAGTCTAATGAAGACGATTGACGATCAACATGAAGTTACGGAAGAGTTCCGTCAGTTGCGTTGTCAGATTTAGACCTACGCTACGTCATGAAACACACTTGAGGAATTTGTCTTCGTAAGGTAAAGGCATTGTCATATTTTGTGTGTTCTCTTTCCAACACTACAAATATAACATTCGCAATCGGCATCTATACATAGTTTTAACAACAAACTAAAACTATTGGCCTCCCTGATGGCGCAGTGGTATCGTCGTCGCCTTGTAATCAAGGGGTACCTTGTTCGATACCCGGTAGAGGCACATAGTGCTCCGGATCTCACTTTAAACTGTAGATCCAGTCCCATTTAACCTTACTGTGCATAAAGTGGACTCAAAACACAAATTCAATCAAACGAACGAAACCTATTTACTTGATAGTGTGCAAATATCACACAAAGCAGATCAATTAACCTTGTGTTCCGTGAGTTTTGAACTTGGAACCATTTTTCTGGTTGGAGAAAGAAATGCAAATCATATTACACTCTAAATATATAGAGCTATGAAGCATAGGAGATCCAAAATTTTGGAGTAGGTTATACATCGTGAGGGCACACAGAATTAGTAGCTGACTAAGGTCCTCAAAGCCAGAATACAGCGGTCGAAGCGCTGATCAGTCGATGACTGGACCTTCGAAGGGCTGCAGTAACGCTGTATTCTTTTTAGATTATATAAGTACTCTAATTTCGAATATGCAAATGTTTGTGATTCTACATAAGACATCTCTTTCATTCCAGAGCTAAGGAACGAAAGAAGAAATGGAAGAAGTGTATCATCTGCATAGGGAAACCTTGAGGTTGAGTTCACATACAGTTCTTGACATTTATACTGAAAATTAGACTCCTTTAGGTCGCAGATAATCGTTAATTATAATTCGAGATGGAAAAGCAACCTACGGCAGGGGAGATGTTGCTGAAGGATAGACAGAAAGGTTTCCTTAAGGCTTCTGCACTCTGTAGGGCACAAAAGGGTGGAGAGTATCAAATGAAGATAGGAGAATTGTTTGTGATTTTGGCCCTGAAGAAAGAAATATCCGTTACAATCTATCGATGGAAGACACATCTGCGGGCAAATTCGATGATCTTGTCTTAAAAGTTCTTCACCAGGGACAATACATCTGCTGGTTTCTTCAAGCCAAGCACAGAAAAAAGGGTGCAAAGATTACTTTCAATGATCTTCTGTTCGAGCAGAAGGGAGACTTCTCGTTGAGGAAGTACTTCCAGTCATTCCTGGACACTTGGGAGAGGAAAGGATCTACAGAAGTATCTGTGTCCAGGTATGTCATATACACACCAGCACTTCTTGACTTCGACAGCAATCAGACCGATGAGACATTTTCTGATATAACTTCCGGAAATAATTCTCTCAGATTCAGAAAAGTAATAGAAGAGCACGATCTGCTGGAAGCAAGCAGGTACTTCATGTTTGAGTTACTTGCAGATGACTTCATAAAGCGTCACTTAACGAAGACACCTGGTGCCACTGATGAGAACATAGAGGACTTCTTGCAACATTTCCGGTTTGCTGTGGGACAACCAACAGTTGAAGAGCTCAGCGATATCCTGTTGAACAAAGTTAAGGAGGCAAATACACATATTGATCCCAAGATTTTAAGAGATAATATCTACCTGAACCTACACAATTGGTTCATGGGACACACACAAGAATCCAAATATTTCACAGAAATGGGAGTTGCTAAAATTATATTACAGCAATTCTCAGAAACTTGTAAAACTCGTATTCTGTTAGATGTTACATTTCTACCATCTGACCTGGTATGCAAAAATATGGCAAACTAATAAAAATGTTGTTCACATTAGCACTTGCAACCCTAAACTTTGTTGCAACAAATTAATTAGTCATCCAGACGTTTGTAAAGAAACACTTTTATTGAATTTCGAAGATTTGGTAAAAGTGAGAAGCATTGTCTTGCCTTGCCTTGCTCTAAACGAAGAGCTATCAATATTAGTCGTTTACGACATGGAGACGAGTTCAGAATTGTGGGAAGAGAATTTGCGTTCTCTTGTGGAACGGTTTTCGGACTCCAGAGTTCAGATGGAAGAATCAAATGAAGACCGACAGTCCTCCGTAGAAAGACAACTGACAAATGTATCGAAATTACTTCTTGTATCGCGAGTGAGCATGGTTAGAATGACTGAATTACACAATAACATACTTTGTGTGGAGGACGAAACATATACCTTCGAGAGTCTCTGCGGTGAAAGTCAGGATTTAATCATGAAGAAGGTAGTAACATTCCAAGGAGTTCCTGTAGCCTTCAATACACTATGTAGCCAGGATTGCATGCCTCCTTTTGATTCACATGATATTGAAGCTCTAGTGTCAGAATCTGACATCATCCTAGATGAAAGTGGAAAATATGCTGGAGATATTCTTCCCGAGGGAGTTCTACGTCAATAGTATTTTAGAAGTGAACAGTTTGCATAAGCTACCGGATGAGCTATTTATTTTAATAACTTCGAACGAGAGAAATAAATTGGTCTTGTTACTTACATTGATTAGTCTAAATTTATCAAAAACTGAATTGACAGAGCAAAACTCAAATATATATTTAGTGAGTGCGGAAGAAGCTGATGAAAAGTTTGCCACACTGTGTCAAAAAAATCCTGATAAGTCCATTCATAAATTGAAGTTGAATAAATTATGGCGTCATTCCACATTTCAATATATTACATTTCAATGGCTCCAGACTCATGGTACAACGGATGCTCTGTTCAAATACTTAAATCAGAGTGAAACTGCAGATGTCGCCATGATTGAACAGAAGCCAATCGCTGTAGTTGCCGCGGAGCCAGGAATGGGGAAGACCACTCTGCTCTCCCACATAGCACAGGAAGAAAAGGAGAATCACAGCTACCGATGGGTTGTCAACGTGCGCCTCAAAGATGTTGCCTGCAAACTCCTGAACTTGAATCCAACTGACAGCATTTCCACCATCGCCAAGTGCTTGAGTGAGGTTTTATTAGAAGGAGATAGTTCAATCTCCTTGCACTTGTTCCAACACAGCCTTGAAGTGACAGGGACATTTATTCTCCTCTGGGACGGATACGACGAAATTGGGCCAGAAAAAGAACGGGAGAAGGTACGTATCGTCTTACAGAAATTGAAGGAGAACTCTCTTGGCCAGGTAATTATTACGACAAGGCTACACTTCAAGGAGGAATTGGAGTTAGCAGTATCTGCCATTGCTTACCGCTTGAAGCGATTGAAAGCAACAGAACAGGAAACGATTCTGGCAGAAACATGGATTAAGAACCTGGGTATTTCTTCCACTGAGGACAAAGAAGAACGTGTTTACGTCTATGTTAGAGAGCTTGTGAAAGGATTTTCCCAAAAAGTGGACAAAGGGATAGAGAGCTTGATAGGGATTCCCTTGTTGGTAACGTTACTTGGTGAAGTGTATGAGAGGAAATGCAGTTTATTTTGCAATATGAAAGGCACTGAAGTTGGGTCTGTTATCATTGGAATTGACAATGTCCTAATGCTCTATAGAAGATTCGAAAACAAGAAATATGAAGACTTCTATGCAAAAGAACTAACGGAAGGTGCTTCAGTTAACGAGATCATAAGCACAATGATCGCTGATGATCACAGGCATATACTGTATGTGTTGAAGTAGCTCTTCAAGATCTATTCCCTTACCCTGTATTTTCATGTAAATGCTGTCTGAGGAGGGAACCAAGGAAACAGCAAATAATAAAGGAAGATCAAATTCTGAGGATTGGGATTTTGCAAAAGGTTGGGGGAAGAGGACTATCCTTTATTCACAGAACGTTTGCAGAGTACTTCTTCGCAATATACCATCTTCTACCAATGAGAAAATATTGCAAGAAATTCGTCAAGGCCTTGAAGAGTGGATTTTACGAAAGTAGATTTTCTATGATCAGGCTGTTTCTGGACTACGACTTATCTACAAACAGAATTCATAAGGCTGCTCTCATAAATGATGTAGAAGTGATTAAGGAAGAGTTGGAAAAGGGAATATCAGTTAACCTACGCGATGCACTGGGAAGAACGCCCTGCCACCTAGCGGCATCTTATGGACACGTTGAGGCAGCAGAATTGTTCCTGACAAGGGGATGTAATACATGCATAAAGGACGGTCTTCACAAATACACACCAGCGGAAGTGGCTGCTAATGTGGGGAAGTGGGAGATATGTTCTCCGTTTCTATCTAAAGGAATGAATATTAAATTACATAAAGAGGAGAAATGCACTTTATTTAGATATATTTGTCAGAATGGGAAAGTTGGGCCCTTGGAACAAATGCTCAGTAACTTTAGTTCAAATCTGAAGGGTGTTCTTCAGTTCCAGCAGATATTTTATTCCACAGATGAAAGAGGGCGCGCTGGGTTGTACATCGCTTCAGAAAATGCCAATGTTGAAGTAGTTAGGATTCTTCTTGACAAATGTGCGGACTATTCTGTGCAAAGTATAGAAGATAAACTTAACTTACCCTTTTTTCGCTTTTCTTCTTGTGACGTGGAAAGACAGAAGGCGTGTGTGAAGTTAATAATTGAGGAAGCGATAATACGTAATTACCCTCGTACCGTAATAGAAAATCTGTTTGCTAACAGTTTTTATTACAGACATTGGTCATATTCAACTATTGTACAGTGTATGTTGAAATATGACGTTCCCCTAAAGGATGTGCTGTGGTTCATTATATTGCGTGGTAAGGACTCTGATTTGGAGGAAGTATTCATGAAAGTGGGTGAAGTACATGACGATATGGTTTCCTTCATTTTACAACCTCTTGAATCACGTGAGACCGTGTTACATTTTGCTGTCGTTTATAGTGAAGAGGATTCTGTTATTTTTCTAATAAAGACATTATAAACAGAAGGGGTAAATATACTTCATTATATTTTACCTCCAGATGTGCAAAAGCTATCGATATTGCATCATGCTGTTAGGAGGAAGCACATTAAACTTTGTGATTTATACATTCAAAAAGTTAGAGAAAGTGGAGGAAACGTTGGAAAATTGTTATCCCAGAAAGACCATTTTGGAAGAACTCCTCTTCATTGGGCTGCTCATCACGAACAACAGGCTATGGTGGAATTTCTTATTTTGAAAATGAAAGATGAAGAAACACCTATTTTCGAAGGAACAAATAAGCTTCCGCTAGTGAGTTACCATGAATCAGGTAATGAGATTCAGTTCTTTGAAACTTTACTTCAGAAAATGATGAAACATGGAAGCAACCTATTAGCTTACATTTTGCAAAACGACTCCGCACAAATGAATACTTTGGACTTATTAGGTGAAGATAATGATGAGCATAAAATTAATGGAGTTTGTTGCACGGAATGGATAAGGGAGCAGATGAATGGCGAAATTGCTAACCTATTTCAGGCAATTTCAACGACATTTAGTGTTGAGAATTTCACTAACTTCATATTCCTTAAAAGTATTGAAAAGAGGAAAACAGTTACCTACTTGGTTGCTTCCATGAATAAATTTGGAGTCTACGCTCTATCACAAGCTGTCAATGAAAACCATTTCGAAATATTTAAACTCCTCACAGAGGAAACTGAGAAAGAAGGAGGAGAACTTAACCTCTTGATAGATAGAAACGACTATTATTATATCTCAGGATATCGTACACTGATTGAATTGTCGGCATGCAGAGGAAACATACAGATACTTGAGTTCATTCTTCAGAAAATTAAACGTTTAAATTAAATGTAATATATATATTCTCCAAACCTTTTCAGAATGCTTGATGAATAAGGAAATGTCATCATCGCAGTTGGAGGAAGATGTCATAATGTTACTCAAAGAAGATCCTAAACTTAAGTATTTTCTGCATGACCTGGCAGAGTTCTGCGATATAACTGTTCTGAGGACCTAATTTGAAATAATACGCCTAAATGGCGCAAGCCTTGAGTATTACATTACACGAAGAAACAAGAAGGGTAAGACTTGTTTACACTGCGCAGCTGAGAGAGGGAGGAAGGAAGTCGTTGAGTATCTTCCTGAAGAAGTGGAGGAGGAATGTGGAGACTGCAGTCACTGCTTCTATCCGAACAAGAAAGGGAAAACACTGTTGCATTCAGCTGCTGCTAGTGGAAATACGTGTTTAGTAGGGTTTCTTCTTTACAAAATCAGGAAATATAAGTTTAACACCTTAGCATACATTCTCCTAGAGACAACTGATGGACAGAGTACTATTTACTGCGCTTCCTCTAATGGCCATGCAGACGTTGTGAAGCTCTTACTCACCGTCATAGAAATGAAACGCTCTGTTCTTCTAACAAATATTCTCTCCAAACAACAATATAAGAACACTCTGTTGCGTGATGCTGTGTCTCATGATGACGGCGAGCTTCTGGATTTTGTAGTGAAGAAATGTACAAAAAATGTACGAAAGAGAAATGTACCTAATAGTGTTATTCACAGAAAGAAGTTCCCGAAATATACTGCCAACTTAACAGAAATAAAGAAAATGAAATCTAAAAATAGACGGAAAAAGTCGCTTACTATTTGTGGATTTGACTTAGAGAACCAACAGATGTCTCCACTTTACTATGCCATTAGGCACGATAATGTGCAGGTAGTACAATATTTGTTTGAGAACGTTGGAAGGAGAAAGGACAAGAGTATGTTTCTTAACAATCTCGTAAGTTGCTTCCATGGCAACAATACTAGATCACCTATCCACTATGCACACATTCATGAAGCATGGAAATGTCTCTCGTACTTCATCCAACTAGTCACGAAGAGGGTGAAATATTTCAAGTACTACCTCTACAGGAGAGACAAAAATGGTAAGACACTCTTGCATTATTCCATCTCAAGTGGCAATGTTAGTTGATGCAGACGATTTGTGAAGAAGAGGGAGAAGACATTTTCCACTGGAGTTTGTGGTCATCCACGACCTTGGACGAGTTCATGCAAAGTCTTTTGAAGAAAAGAAATATTGAATTGTTTCTCTTTTTCTTTCGTCTATTACAGAAAGGAAAGGACAGCATTCTGCCTTTATTTTCTGAACAAATTGGTCTAGAGAAGTCAGTAATTTACTACTTGGCCAAGCACGTGGGCAGAGAAATTTTGGAATTGCTTTTGAAGGATATAGAGAAGGAAGGTGGAAACATATTCCAATATCTATCGACACGTGATACAGAAGGGAAAAGACTATTAGAGGAAGCTGTCTTTTATGAAAACTACGAAGCAGCAGAGTACCTGATAGATGTGATAAAAGATAGAGAGAGAAATATCAATGAATTTTTTTGTAAGGAAGATTTCATAAGAAGAATAACGCACAAGGCAAGGGAAGAATGTAGAAACGGTGATAAGGAATTTGTTAGTGACTACGAATATCTGAATGTTTACCTTAAAAAATCTCATGCCAACGCATTGAAAAATGATGTGACTGAAGTCGTTAACCTACACTTACAGGTTTCTGAAAGTTTAAAACAAAACTTCCTGAACTACTTACCTCCCAATGTAAGTGTAAGAAAACAAATTCGTCTTGCAATTGAGACAGGGAATATTGAGATGTTGGATTTCATCCTCAGCACAGTAGAAGGCGTGAACATTGCAGAGTGTTTATACAATGACAGTGATATGTATGGAACAAACGCGTTTCACATCGCTGCACATTATGGTGACAAGAGTGTGATGAAGTTCCTTTTAAGCAAAGTGAAAGAGGAAAGCGGGGGAAGTTGCAGCCTTATAAGAATTTTGAGTGGTAAAGATAATAAAGGAATGACTCCATTCTATTTTGCTGTAAGATTTGGACACATAGAACTTGTTACATTTCTACTTGAGACTATAAAGGGGGAAACACTTTCTAATGAACATTGCCCGTAGAATCATTTCGATTGAGCAGTAAAAGCTGAAGGAAACAAGTAATTCCTACATGTCCCATTGCATACAATAACGACAGTTCTGTGTATACGTGGAGAATGTTTGACTACAGGGCATGAGAGAATTGACAGTGTTATCCCTCTTCCAAAATACTAATGTAACACTTTAAGTGAAGCTTTTATCCACCCATAACAATATATTAGTCACACGCATTCGTAAATCAAATATTGCCAGGAGATTTTAAAATGTAAACTTATTTGTACAGAAATTATTTTGTCGTGCTTTCGAATGTGATCATCAATGGTAAACAACATATAAGCTATTTGAAATTGCAACTCAGCTTATTATTAAAAGCACCAATCAAAATCTAAATATTTAGTTTTTGTTTTAGAACAAGATTTTTAGATGGAAGATACCTGGGCAGAATTGTTTTGAAATGTAAACATTAGGGTTGCCAATATAATTGAATGATGTGTCTTCAAATCTACATTCACTTCAAAACCAATCAAATCTGGTATCTTTGGTGATGCATAAATTTACATTATTGCTCAAATCTGCTAAACCTTGAATTGATCTCATGTTAATTCTAAGCCACATACGCCAATCTGTTGCAGTTGCTAAAAGAAAAGTCATGCTGGTGATGCTGCAGCGATCATGTAATGTATTCTTCACTCAACTAGAGTTCCTCCTTTTATAGATGTACCTCATTTTCATATCTTGACGGATGATGACGAGTGTTGCTCACTGCATTTTCCAAACTACAGACGGGCCGCGGGGAATGCAATAAACTCGGGACCTATAACCAAATTTTTTCAGAATTTTGTAGAAACCAGAGTGACTGTTCCATAGCCTGAAGTATAGGTGCCCTATATAATGTAGGAGCTGGGAAGGTTCTGTTGGAAGATTGAGAACCACATGTTTTGATTGTTCCGACTTTCTCTACTTACTATGATTAGTGATTCTAAAAAAAATGGTCAAATGGTCGGGCTGATGGTAATTTTGCAGATATTGCCGCAAGCTTGGATTTTCGTATTTTTTTAGAAACCTCATTGTGGCAATATAATATGTCATTTTATATGTTTTTTTTTCGCACCGACAGTACAATAATGGCATGTACCATAAAAAGCAAAGTTTAAAATTCTGTGAAAGTCTTAAGGTTTCTACATATGCTCAAGAACACGTTATTAATTCAATTTTCTTTTTCTTTTTGCGGAATATTTTTTTGTCTTGCGATGATTTAAATATGCAGGCAGTTGAATTAAACGAATCAATCTCAAAATCGTCCCCCTCAAAAAATGTGGCCGCCATTTTCGTTTTTAGAGTTTTCCAAAATGACGCCCTGGAGGATGGAGATAGTGCTTTTCAGTGCACTTTCCCACCCAGATGGATAGGAACTTGACCCTCTGAGAGCACCCTGTGGTTTTCCGCCATAGCCGACACTTGATTGTTCCTCCACGGGTACGTACGTGTTGGGCCCCCTGGAGCCCCATGTAATTGGGGCCCTCGGACTTGC